>NW_020897781.1:4011957-4601173 GCF_003984885.1 Neopelma chrysocephalum
CCCAAATCCTTCCCCCCCTATGCCTGCATCCCACCCAAATCCTTCCCTCCTGTTGTGGAGAACCCCTGAAGAGCTGCAGTCTCCAAGAAGAAGCTGCTGCTGCAAAGCCCAGCTGGCCTTGGCTCCCCTTTCTCAACCCACCCTTCCATCCTCCCCTGTGGGTATTCCCAAGGGAAGGGCTGGGATAACACACTGTAGCTCCACAGGGAAGAGCGCAGCAGTGACCAAAATTATTAGCAATCTAGTGTGTGGGGTTTTCTCAACACCAAACATTTTAAATTCATTATCTCATATTTTAAACAATGCTATAATATATAATTATTGTTATTATTGCATTAGTTAATTCTCTAGTTAACTCATGCTTCAGTCAAGTCAAAATTTTACATCATAATTTAAAGTCTTCTGTTCTGCCTATCAACCTCTTAACATTTCTGCAAGTAGTTAAATGCAAAAAAAAAAAAAAATGAATCTATTCTCTTTCTTCATAATTAGGAAGAATTTTAGTTTCAAGCCCAATGTGGGCCAGCAGAGGGGCTCAAGAGACCACCAGGGGTTTGTTGGAAGCAAGTTTCCATCTCACATTCAGAGGGGCAGAAATAACTTCCCACAGAACAGATCACACCAGATCTGCTGCAAAAGCACCAGTCAGGGATCTCAGTTTTTACCCCAACACTGACAAAACCCAAGCCCTGTTTTTCACAGGGAGGAGTCAACATACTTTCACTCTTAGCTGTGAAGGTCAAAGAAAGCTGCAGAGGTTCACAAGCAGCACCACGGAGAGGTTTTGGAGAAGGAACTGTTGCAGGGGCTGCAGAGAAGAGAAGGAATTCCACCCCAAAAAGCTTTGATCAGATGCTTCACTGAGAAGTGCATCAAATCAGAAAAGCATTCCTCTAAATTGCACTGGATAATTAAATGGAGAGAAGGAGCAATATTACGCAATCAATCATTACCAACCAGCATTTGCAGCACTGACTTTCCAGCAAACCCCTTCCACAGCCAACAGAACTCAGAGAAAAATGAACTGCAAACTTTGTTGAGCAAATTATAATACCAAATGAAATAATTCTGATCTTTTTGTGGACATTCTAGAAATGGAAAATAATTTATTCCCTAACGTCCTTGAGTGATGAATATTTGGATTTATTTCAAAGGGAATCAGAAGAGTCAGAGAGTGTGTGAATGTAATGAATTTCGCTGCTGATGCTGGGGAGCAGCACAAATGGATCTATCATCTTCTTCTTGCCCATTAATGCTAATGCATGTGCATTGAAAAGAGAATATAATCCATAATATATGCACAAAATCTGCATTATTGTTGGTAGGAGAGTTACACTTGTCCTTGGGCTTTAGCAATATTCTCTGCTGGTGCTCTTTTGTTTAATAAAAACATCATTATTTTTCCTTTTAATTGAATAGTTACACTTCAGAGCAGAATCAGGAAGACCATTTTCAACTGACTTTTTACTGTAAATCCACCACACTCCTGTTGATATCTCCTGAGGGACAAGTGGATCTGCCTCCAAAACCAGACAGGAGCCAAACAGAACTGCCTTTGAAGTTTTAAAAAAGTGATAAAACTTCTATTATTAAATTACTTTTTAGTTTCTTCACTCCTTCAGTCATGTATAAAAGATACAAATATCCTGCCGAAGGAAGTGATTTCCAAGAATACCCCTTTCCATCTCAGCACAGTTCTCCCTGACATCAGCTGGGCCAAGCTCCTGCTCCTTAAGATTTTCCTTAGGCCAGATTGAAAATGCATAACTTAAACAAAACAAATAGAAACCTCCCAAAACAGCAACAAAACCAAAAGCCACTTCCAGATCCTGTTTCAAGCCTGAGGGGATCAGGCAGACACTGCCCTGTGCGTTCAGGTGTTTCCTGGGCTGTTTTTAGAGCACCTGTTCCATGGTCCAGTCCAGTTTCCATTGGTGCCGCTGCCACAAGTGTTGCCAGTTTAATGTGTTGGAGGATTCTTTTCCCTGTGGAATCAGACTGGATTTGCTCCAGTTGATCCTCCTGTGGGAGCTGTAACACTCACATCTGGCTAGAACTGCACAGGTGCCCTTATTCTGGTTTAACTGGGAAACAGAATTTCTGGAAAAACTCAGTCACTCATGGAAATACCTTCAATAGCAGTTTAAAAATTGCAGCAATAAAGGCACAGCCCTGCTTGTTGCCTCATAGGTATAAAAATGAAGATATAAGCCTTCAACAAGCACATTTTAGTTTGTCCTACTCCTGAGTGCAGCCCCCAGAGCCCCACCTTCAACTGCAAACTAAAACAGGGTCTCAGCGTCCAGAGAGGGCTTGTATGAGAGTCCAGCTTGATCTTCCAGGAATTCTTAGGCAGGATAAGCAAAACTAATGGGGTTTGCTTAAAAAAAAAAAAAACAAAACACCAAAAAAATTCCCCCTGCCAACAAAAAAACAACCAAAATCAAAACATCCCCCCCTCACTCTACAAAACAACAAAAAAACCAAAAAATCCCCAAACGACAACAACAATTATTTTCAAGCCAGTTAAGCGCTAGTTCCCTCTCAATCACAGTGCTGGGTCTGGAAAGGACTCTGCACATGATTGTGCCTTGTGACATGAATTCAATTTTCACTTCAGGTGCCATAATGGAAATGACCCTAATTCAGATTCTCTACAGAAGATGTTTGCCCCTTGTCATCAGCTTAGATTTAATTTAAGAGAACATGAAAAAAAATAAAAAATTAAAAGGTATAAATCACATCCCTGTGTTTGTTGCATTAACATGATTTGTGTGAGGGAATGCTGGAGAAATAAAGAGTGAGGAGGCAAAGAGAGCACTTGAAATGTTTTGACTGCAAATGCTTGCAAAAGGGTTTTTTCCTATCAAAGTAAGATGTCAGAAATGGCCAACTTCCCTAAAAATGAGACTAAAGGCCATAATGACCAGCATATAAATGAATGGGGCAGTTGGATCCTTGAAGTTTGTTGGGTAAGGACTCCAAGATTGTAGAAAACAAGCAGTAGAGAACTGACTTTTGTCCTTACTAAAACCATCCCAAGAAACTGGAATCAAAAGCCAAATGACTTATATTAGTGGAAGATCACACGTAGCACTTTTGTTCTTCACCATAAACATCCTGTTCTCTCTATTTTCTTCCCTCCTATTCCCATGACAAGCCCCCAGCATGGATCTCCTTCCTTTAGGCCAAGCCACAGCTCATGAGGTGCTGCAAAACTTCTGCACTGGTAGAAATTTTACAGTCAGAGAGTGGTGACACTTTGCACCAGGCTGGTGCCTCACCAAGCTCAGGAACACCGACAAATTGGCCCTGAGGCTTGAAGGGCTCGTTTCATCATTTCAGCAACTCATCAGATGAAAATGAGGCCCATTTTTGCCCAGTTCTGAATTGCAAAGCTCTAGAAGAGCCTGTGACCTCCTTGTTGTGCTCCACGTGCACGTGGGTGAGGGGGCACAGACACAGATAAGTCAAATCTGCTCTTATCAATCAGGTTGGAGAATTGGGTTGTTCAGGGTCTACTCTCCTTTCTTGAAGATATTTTTCAGCAACTAAAGTGCCATCGGGTCGCTGATGGATCTGTGGGTCAATTGGGAGGCAAAATAAACTGGTTTGTTTTCATCTCTGCACTTTAACATTCCGTGTTTGGGAGCGTGGACCTGCATAAGCTGTAAGAGCAGCTGGGTTAGTGAGGGAAAACAGTAAAATCTACGTGAGCACAAACACCAGAAGGGCACTTAAATGCTTCAGGAGGAATTAATCTCACAAACAGCAGAACCAGTGTTGTGTTTTCACAGACCTCCCAGAATCTGATTGTCAACAGCTCCTCTATTGTGTCATAAATTGTGACATTATTAAACACAAGATGACATTCTTAAAATGTGCATGATGATGAGTAAATATAGGTTGAGTGGCTGCACTTGAGGCAATCGTTTTGGGGAGAGTCGTGGTTTTTTCTCCACTGCAAGTTGCAGTTCTTACTCTCAAGTTTAACAAAAGTGCACTGAAAGGATGCCAACAAACACACAATTAAAGATCATCAGAGTAATCAAGCAACACAAATTTTGATTCCTTATTGTGCTACCTTAAAGAAATACAAATGAAAAATTGTTCTGATATTCCACTTCCAAAATACATTAAAGGGAATAAAATCTCTTTCCACAAGCTTCCTGTTGGTAATAACCATTCTGTGCCCAGATACACAGCACAGTAACACAATTTATTCTATTTAAATGTAAAAAAAATATGTACAAAATGCAGCTATTACCCAGCTGCTGAAAGGTATTTTCTCCCAATTCAAAACCCCTTAAAGACATTTTAGGGCAATTAGTTAACAAGCAAGTTCTGATTTTCAGATTTCAATGAATGCAGGCAGCATTTGAGAGGCAAAATAGGAGCATTAAGCCCCTCGGCAGAGGTGTGATGGCAGGGAAGGTGCCTGGCTTTGCTCCACATTCCCGCTGAAGTCTCGCTGGAGGGGAGGGATAGAGGCATCGGGATAAAGTCGTTTCTCTCCCCAGCATGGGGTCTGTCTGCCTGTGCTGCTTAAACCTGCTCTTGCTGGGGAATGTGCAGCTCCGGGGGAGCTTTAAGCCACGTTTGAGGTCTCCTGTCAGTCCCCTGTGTTCCCATTCTGTCAGGCAGCAGCCAAAGCCCCAGGGTGGCTTTGCAGGAGCTCTCCCATCCTGCCACGAGTTCAGGGCACAACAGCACCTAAATTCTTGCTGAGAGGTGGCTCCTCCTGGAACAGAGCCTTTGCTGGGGGGGAAATAAAGTTGACTGGCCAATGCTGAAGTATCTGGTTGTGTTCAATAGACAGGGGACAGAACACACCCTTCCATGACATTGTGATTAGTCTCTTGTTCTGCCAAATGACAGTATTGTATTTAACCCTGGTCAAATAGGGATGGGGTGGAGTGACAGGGTGTTTACAAGAATTTTAAATGAATACATCCTTTTAGAAAGCCCGGGGTTACTTTAACCTCTCTTTTCCTACAATCACTCCTCTTGGCTTAAGTCAGCCCTTGTGCTTTTTCGGTGGGTGACAGAAGCACAGGCAGTGTCTACTCTGAAAACAAGGAACAGCAGTTCTGTTCAACAGAGATCTGTGCAGACATCATTTACTGGGAGAGTTGATAAAACACTTAAGGATTTGTCTCCAAAGTATGAATTGAGATCGAGCCTTTCAACACATGCTCACGAGCCTGGCTACTGACATTGCCACTAAAAAACCAAAAGAGAATTCAAAGATGCCACTCAGTTGTCAGAGTGCTGTTCCAATGCTAAAGGAAAACAAAATACAAATGAAAAAACCATATTTGTATCTGAATAGTGCCGAATAAAATCATAAATTGCATCAGACAGTGTACAAGTCACTGTCCCTTTCCATTAGCAGTGGTTGGAGGCAGAGCCAGTGTTACAGGATGTTTCATTCTGCGGTTTCCCTTTAGGTGTCACATAAATTAGCCAGAAAAAAATATTTAAGCTTCCTCAGGAACAAGATGTCTTTGTCACTTTGTCTTGACTTCATCTGTGTGCATTAGACTCTGCCTGAAGAGTTCTTGAAGACTCCTCAACATCAGAAACAGAAGCTTCTCACTTTAGATCAGAGTAACAGCAGTGCCCAACTCAGCTGGCAAAACACAAGGGAAAGTGTCTCAACTGCAACACTCCCGAGGTCTCCACAATGAAATCCCAAATGCATGAAAAATGGGAACATTTTCCCCTCTCCCACTCCAACTGAAGGCCAGGGAGAAGTGACCAAAGAACAGAAATTTTTCACTGACTTTTTTCTTTTCCTAATAATTTGTCAAAACTACAAATATTTACAGAAATGTCATGATGGGTGTGAAATGTGTTTCCGAATATAATCTGTAACAACTCCAGAAGCTTCTCTATACCAAGTTCTTGCGTGTCTTTGGTACAATCTGAATATGAAACTGCATAAAGGCCTGGCTCAATGTTTCACAATGAACATAAAAAGCACTGAGTTAGTGCTGGCTTACTGTGATTCAGGACAATTCAAGTCACTGAAAATATCATCACAGGAGCGAATGATGAAAAGGATCCAGATCTCTCCAGTGAAAGGCATTTCTCATTGAATCATTTCAAGAACCTTTAAAATTACTCTTTATAAAGTACTTGGTTTAAAAGAAAGAAACATTAGCACCTGCAAAAGATAATAAAATAGATAATTTTGATGTAGCAAGACATCTTTGAGTACGTTGGTTTTGCAAGACTAAGCATCAGAGAGTTTTTGGGGCCTGGATTTGCGGAGCAGGGTGGGTGGGTGGAGGAATGCTCATGTTGATGTTACACCACCACAATGTGTTATTTATCATGCAGTGTGTTATCATCACAATGTGTTATTTTAGTTCTAGTATAATGCTTCCTCTTACAAAAAATGTCAAATACAAGATTTTTCTTGCAATTATGGTTTGTTTCGATAGATAAAAGGGATTTGTCTTAACAAGAAAGGAACTTGTCTCCAAAGTAAAATATATACACTTGCACATGTCTGTAGAGAAATATAAGTGGGAAAAAAAAAATCTAAAACCTATCTGAACATTGCATCCTTAAAATAATACTGTATCAACCCAAGTTATTTCATTTTGTATGTACCTCTGTGAGCTACAGAATGACAAAATGCATTCTTGTACATGAGCACACTCCAAAAAGGACTGTGCACTGGAGCAGACGACCCAGAGAGGGTGTGGAGACACGTCACTGGAGATATTCCAGAGCTGCCTGGGCACAATCCTGTGCCATGTACTCTGGGATGATCCTGCTGGAGCAGGGAGGTGGGACCAGACAACCAGCTGTGGTCCCTCCCAACCCAAACCATCTTGTGAGTTTGAGGAAAAGACAAAAAACCCAACACTTGAAGCTTCTTCATTCTACTGAAACTTTCATTGAGTAGGGTCTGAAAGACTCCTCACTTGACACACATAAGATGAGAGACCCAAGTTAAAAGCTCTGCTGTGTCTGTGCTGGAATTAACTGGCAGCAGCTGCCCCTGGTCAGTACTCTGCACACGGCAGCCTCTGCTGCTCTTCCCCCTCTCCTCATCCCACCCCACAGCAGAAAAGAGCTCGAACCCAGGACAAAAGCCTGGGTTTCTCTGCAGAAACACTTCTATCACTCCATCTGCTGGGACAGACACACCCTCATCCTGGCAGTTGGGGAACTGTGGCACCACAAGCAAGGCCAGAGACACCAACATGAACTGTGTGACCTTCCACTGGTCCCCGAGCCAGAACACAGTGATGTGTCCTCCAAGTCACAACAAACTGCACCACAAATTCAAACAGTATGGCCTCTTAGGCTACACATTTTAGATGCTGAAATAGAATACATTTAGGAGACAACCTGAAGATCATGTGATGATAACAGGGTATCACACAGAGACAAGTACCAAATTTTACAGTTGCCCACATACTGTTAACATGTCAGCATTTTACTGGGTGCTGAATTGAGACAAGGAAACCATGATCGAAATCTAGTGTTGGGGGATAAATGGCATCAGGATATTTCTATTTCATTGATCTGGATGACACTACATGTCTAAGAGGTAAAGGAGTTCAAAGAGAACTGTGCACACATGTGAGCAGCAGGGTTGGAAAGAACATGCCCAGCTGCTCCCCCCACCCCACCACCACTGAGAGTAGTTTGTTCAGTGCAATTGCTCTGTTTCCACTCATTAACAGCCTAAAAAATTGCCTTCTCCACTGAGCTGCTCACATGAACATTGTTAGTTCCTTTAGTGGCTGGATTTTGGAGATACAGGATCCTTCCTTTAACAGAAGATCCCCTGCATCAAATGAAGGACTTTTATGTTTGATATACTGTTCAAAAAAATTGCCCGTGATAATTGGGGGATACAGGAGGTTTATTTCACCTGAAGCTGTTTTACAAGAAAAAGGGTTTTTTCCTGATTGTGCTCCACTTGGACAGTCCATACATAATTTAAAACCAATATGTTTTCAATTATTTTGAGCTCTCTAAACAAGAGAATTTTTAGGGATGTTAAATATAACCAGGTAATCATTAAAATGTTGCTTGTGTTGCAATTTTTTTTTTGCAGTTCAAAAGCAATGCTAAAATTTCTTAGTAGTAAATGAGACCTCGAGGGAGGAATGGTTAGAAAGAGGTTTAATCAGATTTTCCAGTAGAAAGCAGAGGAAAAAATCCAGCACAATCACCTTCAATTTTCCTGCTCTTCTGGAATCAAAGTCAAGCCCCATAACCATTCATAGTAAAGTTATTCCAACAAAACTGTGTTCCTTATTTCATGCAGAAGTCCTGTCCAGGTGAAGTTAACTGCATGACCAGAAATATTCAGGCTGCATCATCCAGATTGCTCAGATTTGTAGACTGTCATAACTTCATTATTACTAAATTAAATCAAAGCCTTGTAGGATGTTTTGAAATGCCTGACAACCTACTAAATTTTCTCTCAGAGACACCTGAGTAAGAAGGCAAAAGAAATCAGCTTCATCTTCCTTGACTTATAGTTCAGTGTTCAAAACACTTAGTGTTGTTCATGCAAAAATATAAAATATATCCAAGATGGGCAGAAGTGTTGAGTCTTACTGTTTTCTTGGGAGTATATTTATTTTCTCATTAAAATCCTATATCCACATTTAGCATTTCTTGGAAGTTGACTGTGTTTTGCTCCAGGAGCAGAAGTTGCCCATTGTGCATTTGGATCATTTGCTGCTCCACTTCCAAACCACCAAGTTTTCATGGTTTGCTTTTGCGTTTCTTGGGGGTTGTTTGCACAAGCACCCAAGGAATGAAAATTCCTTTGTCGTTTTAGTTCTTCTGAAAATGCCTCTTGTTGCATTGAAATGGTTGATGCACTACAAAGAGCTGGAGAGACTCTCAGCTTCCACCACACATTTTGGGGCTGGTACATCTCCAACCTTACAAGAGTCTTATTCACTCCCAGCAGCCCCCTGAGACTACAGAGCATTATATAAATAGCTGCAACACATCAATAATATTTTTTCTAGTTTTGGAGCCTGTGCAAGTTCTTATCTCTGCTTTATGCAAGGGGATATCAAAAGCCAGCTATGTAAAATATGTCGTGTTCAAAAGTCTGACTCAGAGGATCCCTTACCTCTGGCATTATCAGACACACACAAAAAATGTGCAGCTCTTTTCTTATCCATGGGATGAGTGCTGAACTCCAGGCCTTTGTTGTCAAACAACTTGATACAGTCAACCAGCACTTGAAAGTGAAATGCACTTTTAAAGAACTAAAAGAAGAAATGTTATATGAATACATGCCAAAACACCCCCTTGCTGTCTCAGCATATTTAAGGTGACAGCTTTTACCTGCTCCCCCAGAAATCCTTAGGGAGGAATTAGGAAAACATATCTCAAGGCACAGTTACATGGTGCATAAATTACATTTTATGCAACCAGGGTTAAACTTAACACAGAGGGAACATCAAGTGGCTCCACACTGCCAGAAATGTTCCTGAAAATCCTGCAGTCTTTGTGCAAGGGCTGTGTTTCCACGGGGAAGAAGATTTGTTTCATTTTCCTCCTCTGAAGTTTGGAAGTAAACAACCCAACAGCATCTTGACTTTGAAAAGTTGTTCAAACAGCAATTTTCTGTGCCAGCCAACACTATCAGACGACCATGGGGTTTTGCATCTATTTTGTGCTTTCCTGATATTTAAAAGCAAGTGTATGGGAGCATTTGGGCAAATTTTACAGACTGTACTAAAATAAACCATTAAAGTCAAGACCAGCAACACCAAATGAATGCAGATACAGCAGGAATGCCCTTCTAGCACTTCATTTCTGCAACCAGAAAGAAGAGGAAGGAAACATGAGCTCCATGAGACAGTTGACTGTCAGGTTGCTCAGAAGATAAGGATGAATGTAAAAATAAATTAAACTGTCTAGAGTTCCTATAAATTTGTTTCTTGTGCATAGGAAGAATTACAACTGAGAGGTATCCAAAGGAGGAAACCTGATCAACAATATTAATTTTGGTGTATAAATAGCTTGAAGATAAAAGGTGATAATCTCCAGAGTCAACAGGATGGTTTTCTTTATTTACTGAAGAAAATAATATATAGTTGTATAAAGCCTTTTACAGTTAATTAATTTACAGCTAATAAAGCTCAAATGTCAGTGCTCAGTGCTAGGGAGTTACACCCTTTGTACCCACATCACACCCCCTCACTTTTAGTGGAACAAACCAGAAGTGGCAGAATTTAAGCTACTACTGGAAAACTCAGATCCTTGTGGAGTTTGCCATATTATAGGTGTGTTTCCAGGTAATTTGTGTGACAGGACTCTGTGTGGCACCTTCATTTTGAAGACATTATTTCTATTCACAGTCTGACAAAATTGAGGGAAGCAGTAAAATTTGCTTTGGTGTAATCCAAAAATTGCACAATCAGCTTTTTTCATGTCATTTCAATAGTTAAGCTCTATATTAGCACTAATTATCATCACAGGGGTTGGCAGCCACAAACAGTGGCATTGGATCCTGGACTACATTCCTCCTGCTGCTGTTTAAGAAGGGATGATAAAAACACAGAACCAAAACCAGATCCAAACCTAAACATGTTCATGTTTTAGTGGGATGGTCAAACTTCTCCAAGCACATTACACACCCCAGAACAAAACAAAATTGGCCCCAATTTTTTAGATCCCTCTTCAGTGCTTTTCCCTAATGAGCAGGGGGACAATAGTAGATATTTAGTGCATTATATGAGCTATTCCCTTCCTCTTTTAACACTGCCCTGTTAGCTTAGTGGGCCTGAGATGTTCTGGTAAAGATTCCCATCAGTGACACTTAGCACTGGGATTTGCTGGTGAATTGAGCCTTATTACACACACTCAGATTTAACCCTGGATCTTATATTAGCTGGAGCCCTGCTCTGCAGTTTCATGCTGGCTGATTTATGTATTCTTTAAAAATCTTAGCATATTCTGACAAGTCCCAGTCAGCCTGGCAACTTCCTGTGCAACAGATCTGTGTGTGTATTCAATCAGTCCTGCTGACCAACTTGCCAAAATCAAGTTTTGCCAGTCTAATGACCCAAAACTCAGGAACAGGCCTGGACCAAGCCAAGAGGCCAAGGCAAGACCCACTTCAAACCTCAGCTTATTCAAAGGAGGAAAAAAAAGACCAGGAAATCAGGGAGGAAGTGTGAGGAGTGAGCAGAGAGAACAAGTGAATCAGGACCTGGTTAAAACCCAGAGTGAAGACATCAGAAAGAGAATAACAAAACTGGAAGGATGTATAATTTAAAAGAAAAAACAGACAGAGGAGTGAAACAAGGGAATGTTTTATTACATTCTTCAGTTGCAGTGATAAACCAAAGTGATCTACACCCAGCCAGCACAGGAGAAACAGAAGAACTCAGAAGAGAAGAAAAACATGCAGAGTCCATAAATTATTTTGCAAGGTATGGTATTATCAGATAGAAAATTTAGTGCTGGGGTGTTACCATAAATAATCCAATAAATATTAACATTCCTATATGGGATAGAACAAGCTGGGATTGGAACATGTACTGAAGTTCACAGAGGGCAGGGAATGCCTAAAGCAGGGCTGGTGCTGTGCAGCATTTTGGGGAAGGATGGAGAGGGTCAGAAATCCATCTTCAGCGTGGTAAGTGATGTGAGTTGTTAAAATATGCATCAAATGAAACACCAGAGAGAAGAAAAAGGCCCCTCTTGAGCAGAAAACTCCAACCCTGCTGCTGGAGACAGACTGGCAGGGAAGCAGCTCCGTGTGGGGAGCCGGGAGCAGGGCTGGCTGCGCTCCCGTGCCTGGGGATGATCCCTATCCAGGAGCACCATTCCTTCTCCATCCAGCCCCAAGGAGCAGAAAACGATATCCCAAACAGGCAGGATAATTTGTTCCACTAAGACACAGAAGATTTGCTCCACAAGTGCTGAGGATTATACTCCTAATTGCCTGATTTAATTTTCATTTTCAAAAAAAAAAAAAAAAATAAAAATCAGGCCCTCCAGTGGAAATAAGGCAGCGAGTTTAAGTTCCCTGAATGTTTTGGGAAAAGTTTTTTCAGGCTGAGAGCACGACCTGAAAGGACTTATCCAGTTACAACTGGTGACACACTTCAATATATTTCTGTTATCATGAAACTCCTGTCTTATATTTCCATCCTCATTTCTGAATATTAGAATAACTGTTAGATATATCTCATCTTAATAGAAAATAAGTGCTTTCACAACATGACAACCTCAATAAACGCTTTTCTAGGCTATTAGAAGACATTGTGTCCTGTATGTTATTCACTGTCACACTGTGCTTTAGGTTTAATGTGCAAATAAAACTGAAAGCCATGGGAAAAAACAACATCCAAAGCAAGGAAGACTCGAATTACTTGGTCTTTAAAGCTTGAGTTCTAAAAGCAAACAGGCCAACAGCAGATTTTGTAAACAAATATTAATTCTACCCCACATGGCAAAGGCTGGTAATTGTAGAGTAGAGTACACTCAAAAAACCCCAAATCATTAAGTGTCTGTATTGATGCACCATTTTGACTGGAACTAAAACCTACCCCAAAATAGTGGTGTGTGAACTCAATTAAAACATTGATTAAAAATAATAATACAAAATTCCTCAAACACTAAATGATCAGAAGACATATAAATTGTTATATATGTGTACTTCTATAAAATTTTATTTGTGCTTTGTGGAACAAGATCCAAGCTGCCAATTATAAGTCTTTTTTTTAAACTTTGTGATTTGTTTTGTAAATTTTGTAATCCATTTTCTCTGAATTGAAGCAGGAAAAAAAAAGGCAGCTACGGATAAAGAACAAAGAACCTAAAACAATGCATATTTAATCTCAGCTTAAAGAAAACAATTCAAAACTCATTTTGAGAAACATGGAGGTGTTGCCCAAGCTTTCCCTTGTATGTCAAGCTGATTTGATATTTAACATTCAAAGTAAACCAAACAGTGCAAACAAGGTTCCTCTAGAACTAGAGATGAAAAGTGGATAGAAGCTTGTTGATTCAACAAAACTACCATTTTAGCACAAAGTTCAGCTTTAAACTTCCATCTGAATAACTGCAATAGGTAAAGAGGTTATTTATTTAAAACATACAGGAATATATTTTGGGGGGTGACTGGGATGATGCTGAGTTGGGGTTACACACAAATGGTGAATTTTATCTGATTTTATCGAACAGGGAAAAAGTGAGAGAGGAAAACCCAAAACTTGAGAAAGTGCCTTTTCCATAACAGTGTTTTCTTCTGTTTACCTGACATATCTAGACCAAATTTGTTTGGATGTGTTCTGTGTAACAAACAAGCCCTCAAATGTTCAGTATTTCACCTTGAACTGTTTCCCTCGAACTACTTGAAAGCAAAAACTGTGAACTTGCTAAAATTTTAGGTTTCTAAGGGAAGAACGTGGGGGTAGGGGAAAGAGGTTAGTCTAGAACACTGATTCCAGCAAGATTTTAAATTCCACTGCTACAGTTTTACATCCAAAACCAGAAAACAAGTGAACCAAAGCACAGCTCCTGCTGAAGGTATCGGCGCCCACAATTCCATCAGGAACTAAGGACAACCCAGACATTGCTCTGCCCAACACAGGAATGACAAGGAATTTAGTGTAACAAGTCAGTAAATATTTTCACACAGGAATTATTATTTTTCAGAACTACCTGAACAGGGGAGAGACACAAGCAGAGAGTTTTATGTTCAGTGCAGCACTTGCAGAGGTTTTTTTCTGGGTATGGGTTACCCAGACACAGAAGTGCTCCCTCTCCCACAGGTGATTTCAGGTGAAACATTGCAGAATGCTTCTCAAAAACCCAGTCACCCACAGATTATTTCAGATTCAAGCTGTGTCTTCCAAACATGAATTCATTCTATTTTTCAGTTTTAGAGCAATATGTTGTTTATTTAAAAGGGCAATCAGTGTATGTATATACACATATATACTTGCATTCTGCTTTAAAAGCCCTGCTCAGAGAAAGGAAACAAATTGAGACACTAAACCAAATGTAACAACTTAGGCACTACTAAATTTCTTGTCTTTTCTGCATAGAAGTGACATAAGTGGGAGATTCTGGATCCGTGTGCACTTGAGTAACTTGGCAGATACTCGCTGTAGGCTTTGTGTCTGACACAAAAATCTCACAGCCCTCCCTCTCAGATGTTCTCTAAGTGGAGACAAATGTCCATGATAATAGAGTTCACCTAAACTCAAATAACAGGGACTGCAACAGTCCCTTTCTGACACAGGTCATTGTTTCAGAGTTCATGGCCTGCACATCTTGAATTTCAAGAGTTCGATTTCCACAGGATTTCTTACATTAAAAGAAAAAAAAATAAACCCCAAACAAGCAGCTTGGCATTCCAATCAAATTATGTATAAACCTGAGGCAGGGCTTTCAAATCTGTAAATCAAGGTTATATCTTCAGCTCCTGGTTTGAATAGCTAGGATAGAAACACAAAGACAAGTGAAGAAAGCTGACATAAAAAAAAAAAAGAGGGAACTTGTTTCCTGAGCTGCATTGGAGGGAAAAAAAAAATCTTTTAATGGAATTGCTGTATAGAAAGAGGATGTCTGGTCATGTGGTTGGTTTTCTTACTAAAAATGTGGGGTCAATGCAAAACTCAGGAATGGAGGTAACTAGAATCCATCACACAGGTTACTTCAGGTCACACCAGATGAATTTATCAAGCCACCAACCCCCTGAAGCTGAGAGAAACAAGAACTCCTTTTCTTCTCGAGATGAGGAACCAGCTCCTTTGCTGAAAAGCTCTTGGCTGTCAAGGAGTTCCAGGGGAGGACTGTCTGGAACTCCAGACTATGTGCTTAACCTTGAAGCATTTGTACCTTATCTTAAACCTTTTCAGTATTTCACCTATTATTGATGCCAAACTAGTCCCCAGAGCCCTGGACTCCTACCACTTAAGGATATTAATACTTATCCTTTAAGGACTTGAAGGCTTCCCCAATCCCCTACCCCTAATTGTCCCCCTTCTGGGATTTATTTGTTTTAAACAACAAATTATAGTGGTTCCAAGAGCTTTCAGCTCACTCCTCCAGCTAATCTGAGCCTGCTGATTTAAACAGGTTTGATTTTACCAGGCTTTCACCTCACCTTCCTTTCCTAGAGATGACGTGTTTATTCACAAATTAACAAGAAATGCATGAAAAGGACTGAAATAGCCACTGATGCCTCTGCTGGACCTGCACTGCTGCTCCTTCCTTTATGGTTTTGTTCCTTCATTTTTGAATGAAAGGTGCAGGAAACCAAGTTTCCAGCAAAAACTTTATAGAATGAGGTTTAACCCAAAATTATATCACAGAATAATTATAGCAACATTACAGACTAATTATAACCATTATTGTAGAAAGCTTTGTTTTTTCCAGGGATTAACTGTTCCAGCAAAGAAGGCTACGAACCAAGGGCAGCCAGAGCAAAAGGACACCCCAGGTAGATAAAACATATGAAAATAGATTGCAAGCAGGATATATGAAAGTCTTAAACCACAGCTCATTAGGCATTTTTGCTTATGAAGTGAAAGGAATAAAAGCCCATCTGCTAAGGAATAACCTGTTGTTCATCAAATACACACATATTGTCTGATTAAAGTGGACTAATTTTTTGAGATAAAAGGAGAGAAGCTCATGAATGAGCCCCAGAAGACATTTTGACCCACAAGAAATAAATCAGATGCAGCCAATAACGAGATTGTGCCGTACCCAGATGTACAACACCATTGCTGAACCTTCCTAAGAGACCCCAGCGCTCACTGCTGCCCCATTAATAACAACAGGAGAAAATCCCACGTTCAAAACCAGACAATTAAAAAGAAAAAAGTCACATGCAAGGAATAAAGCACATTCCTTCTCATTTTAGATGCTCAAGAAACCTTTTTCTAGTGAGTGCTCCTGAATTATCTCTGCAAATTTTCTGCTTAGTTAGAACACAAACCTGGCCATGCAATTCATCTTGCACTGCCCACAGGGTGCCAGACACTTGGCAATGCCTGAGGACACACAATTGGTATTTTATGCTTGCATTTTAAGTGAGAATCTCTATACCCTGGTAAGGACAGAGGTTTTTTTCCTCCAGAAAAGTTCCTTCAAATCCTAGCAGCCCTTTTGAGGCTTCAGAAAAATGCGTGTCCCTCAGATAATTTAGATTTTTACCTCTTATGCTTGTTCTTGTTTGGGACCTATAAAGGTAAAACTGGAAGGATCTTAACCATTTCAGTCAGGCAAAAGGGAAGGACATGGCTGGTCACCTTAAATATACAAATTCTTGTTTCAAAAGACAAAGGACCACGTTTTTATCTCTGGAAAATAGACCTGATTGGTGACAAGAGAAGAAAAAAAAAGGCATGAGGTGACTAGTACTTAATCTCCAAGGGCCTTGGTGTTGTGTTTAACTTCCAACCTCTCCCCATTCCCCAGAGCCACACATTTTAAAGCCTGGGAATGTGTGGTTGTGCCTTTAGTGAACACAGGGAGGGGAAAGCAGCTTAATTTGCAAGTGTCACAAGGTTCACGTTGTCATTTTGCTTCACTTTCTTAATATTCTCAGTCTTGCATTTGTTCATTCCACTGCGCTAATTCCATCAGCACCACTCCAAACAGCTGTGCAGACAGAGCTGCCCGTGGGAGCAGAGCAAAGCAAAGCTGGCAGGATGTCAGCAAAAACATCTGAAATAAATAAAGCAGGGCAGCCCCGTGTTCTCCCCCAGTAACTGGACACCAAGACTTTAATCCCTGGGCACAAAATCTCCCCAAAGTCCGATTCTGCAGCTCTGCAAAATCACCCTCGTTTCCAGAAATCCTCTCTTGTCCCCACTCCCCCAGAAGAGCAGTGGCCAATGAGCTGGATTACCATAAATTCAGCAATCAAATTTACACAGCTCTGGAGATGCAAGTAAAATGAGTATTGTATCTTCATTTCCTTTGTGGCACTTTATCAACCTCTTCCTCTGCTGATGGGAGAAGTCAATAAAATCCTATTAACACTAAGATGTTGTATTAAGTTTGACAGTTTACAAATTGCAGGGGTTTTCATTTCAAATATGAGCAGCTTGAGATACTCTGGAGTTTCACTGTATAAAATTGTTAAAGTTGGAATAAAGTAGATAAAATAATTTGGGTGTATTTTTTTCCCCTCTCCTTTTAAAGAGGGCGGCAGAAGGAAAATCAAACATAAAAAACAACCTTATAAGCCTTCCAGGGAGATTCACATTAGTCTAACCAGGAAGACCAGAATAACAACAGATCTATATTTCCAGCAAAGCATTCACCTTCCTATGGGCTCTGTATCAGGCTCTGCTGCTCTCCATAATCACAAGTAACTGCTCTTGCAAAATGAGTAACACACCCTAAGAGAAAAAGGCTTAAAGCAACTGAACCCTTAAATAGGTAAATAAATAGAGATACCAGCAGCAGGGATGGAGTTGGCACCTGCAGAAACAGCAATCAAGAGTATAGCTGACCAGGTGGTAAATGAATTAGGAGTTGTGCCAGAACAAACCTGGGGACAAATCTCAAGCTATTCCTGCAACTGGGCAAATTGCCATCATTTCTGCATTTATCCACCTGGTGATTTAAATTCTTGTTCAACATTATTTGAAGAAAACAAACACCAGTCCCAGTTGGTTCTGCTCCTCCAGCTCTTTCTTCACTGAAAAGTGTTCTCTGAGAGTAACACACAGAAGGCATTTAAAGCAAGGTCTAGAAACCTCTCCTAAACAAGAGGTGTAGGTGCAAAGCAGGTGACTAGAAACATGAAAGAAGGGAGGAGAGAAAAAAGGACCAAATTGGGCCCAATTGCAGGGAATTGTGCAAGAAAGCAAAGAAGAAATAAGTGAAGCAGAGACTCAGAGGGTAGTGTCCCTTTACTCTCTTTCTTCAGCTTTTTAATAGTAAAAGTACTTGGCCTCATGGGCTGGGAGCAGCAGAAAAGTTGCTGTTGGAACAGACAACAAGCAGGGTTTAATGCACCTCTAGCTTTAATTCTTCTCAAAACCTTCCCCAAACTCACACAACCATCTCTGAACAAGATCCTTTATTCCCAGTGCAGGACAGTGCAGAATCACTTGGTTTATTTGTTAAGAATAAGGACTTCACAAATATTTACACCCCCTCCCACAGTTCAGCACCATCTCTGCTTTGATTAGACTCAGACAATTAGCAACAAACATCATTCTAATTTAATTTCTAGTTGTCTCCTTCTTGTTCTTCTGCTTAATGAAGAACAGTGCAAAGCTTCCCGTTTTTCAAATGCACTTCCCTTTTAAGATAATCCCAGAGCCTGTCAAAAATTTAGTATTTACTGGACTCCTCAAGGGTATGGATTCTTCAAATTAATTTACTAAATCAGGAAAGCACCACTTAGAAGCTCCAATCAGAAAATACAGGTTATGTACCTCCAGCCTTTTCAATACCAACAACTCCAAGCATCCCAGAGTTTGTGGCTACACACAGATCCCTCAGATCACCACTCTCACTGCATGAGACAGGCTGGGACTGCTCACAAGACAGAGTGGGAGGTTTTATTTTGAAGCAAACGTTGCCTCCAGCAAGGATGTTTGCACACAGCAATAACTTGCCAGTGTTTAAGGCCAGAAGCTTTCTTAACACCCACTTAGAAACATTCAAATCTATCTTCTTTGCCTATAAACCCTATTTCATGACAGGAAAGAAAACTTTTCCTGCTTTAAGTAGTTTTGTCCAGTTCTGATAGCAGGTAGATCATATTTAGCCATCCATCCATCACCCTGGCTGCACACACATTCCCATACAGCACATCATGGATCCATGGGCACTCCAAAGGAGCTTCCCTGTCATGTGATGCTGTCTGTTCTCCCTTCACTGTCCTTCAGCTCAGAGGAAAAAGGACAGAGTGGCAGAATTCTGTGAATTCAGCACCACAGTTAATTTATTGGCACCATGATTTTGCAAGTACAATCTTGCAGGCTCAAATTTCACCTTCAGCAGCAGAATGAAAAGGTGTCTTTCCACAGTGCTTAGAGAAAATAATCTGCTTGGGGAGGTGGAATTTCAAGAGTGAAAACTGAACAATATAGAAGCATTTCTGTTATTTGTTTATTGGTAATGGCTGACCTATCTAAATCGCCAATTAAAGCTGAGAGCAGGCCAAGTAAAACCTCTACACTGCCAACCTACCCCACAACACCAACCATAGCTGAGGTCAGGATTTGGGAATAAAAACCATAAGCCCAGGAAAACAAAAGATCTGGAATCCTTTCTTCACAAAACATTGGCTGTGATTTGTGGTTTGTCACCTCATCAAACCTCGGCATTCAAAGCCACACCTTCAACATGTGAGATGTGGTGAGACACAGCTCTTTAGGGACAGGGTGGTTTTGAGAGATTAGTACCTACTGAGAGCAGATTGTGTTAAGAGCCCCGAAGTCTGAAGAAAGGAAGGGATCTTAATGTTGCTCCCCAAGCAAACTGAAATAATGGTGTGCTGTCATGTCAGCAGGGAAATGTCAACACAGGACCAACCTTCCCTCTGCCTTCCTGTGATACTGTTATGAGTGATGCATTTTTAGCTTTGTATCAGGAGACATCTCGACATCCTTTGGTATTTTACTGCTGTGCTGCCTAATGAAATAAAGCATGTGACCCCTTTTATTTTCTGGTTCATCACTTTTATGTCCTTATTTACTTGCTGTACATGTTAAACCTGATGATACCCAACACAGGCTGCTCTGAACATGCTGTATTTAAGAGATATCAGCTGACTGACTTTGATTTCATAAAAGCTTGTTTTAAAAAAAATAGCTGTGTACATGTGTATTTATTTTAATGCATAAAGGTAAGAGTCAAGGAAAAGGCACAGAAGATGGAAAACAATTACAGATTCTTCTCTAACCTGGGAAACACCCCATTGTAGCCTTGAAAAAGTTGATTTTATCCACTCTGCTGGGCCAGGAGCAGACTTGGTTTTCTTGCTGCAAAACCTGCCAATGCACTGGGCTGGGAGATGCTCAGCCAGCACAGAGGGACAGACACCCATTGATCCTCCCACCTGACTGGGTGTGCAACTATTCCCAAGTTCTGCCAAGGACAGGGAGCCTCCAGCAGGTCCCACTGTTCCTGGAAGCTCTGCTGTGATTTAGGAAACTCTGGTTGCACAAATAAGAATCTTTTCACACTTGGCCACTCTCATAACTGGGCTGATTTTGCTTCACCTGCCACAGTAATTAATTTTGTATGATAATCAACAACTCAAGCATTAGACTTCCCTGTTCAGCGATGTCCTTCTGTGGGTGGCTGACAACCCGCTATTAAGTTACTAAAGAGGTGAAAGAGTCACGTTTCCAAATGGTGAAGAACAATACCTAAAAACTGGGTTTTGTTCTCCTCACTGAATTAGGTAACATGTTGCAGATGCCCCAAAATAATGCCCCCAAGTCCAAACCTGTCACTTAGCATTTGGACCTGGGAAAAACTACCACTCACAGATGGAAAGATCTTCACACCAGTCAAGCAATCAGCTACTTGCAAATGGCCACAACTTTAAAAGTATAATAAAAGAAACAACTAAATTAAAGCTACAACTTTCCTTCAAAACTGTCGTGGTGTGTTTTTTTTAAATAAAGAGACTTTGTTCTTTCTTCACAGCGAAGGTTTCTTTATCTATACAACAGATATTTTATTAGCATTTAAGAGAAATGTGTGTATTTAAACAACCTCCATCCTGTCTAGATTAGTTGATTTACAGAAAGGCTTTGTTCTACAAGAATCTATTACGTTGGAATCCTTGACTTTATCTCCTCTATGAAAAAAAAGTTTTACAAATAAAGGCCTTTAAAAGGGAAGCTCTCTGCAAGGTAACAACAAAGTATTTATGTTTACATCTGCCTGCCTTCATTTCTTGGTTGTTATTATTATTTCCACCAACACATCTCCCCCTAAAGCAACAGAACTCATTTAAGTCTGACTTCCTTAGCCCCTCATGCTTCCACTGATTCAGCAGGAACGCTGTCAAACACCTGGTGCTTTGCTGTTCCTGAGTAGCCCAATTATCACTTGGATTGCATCAAAATTAGGTTCTTTTTCAAATGGCTCAGCTGCCCTCTCTTGAGATTATTTTCATGCTCAGACTGTGGCTCTCAAACAAGGATGTCTCCAAAGCAGATTTCCTCTGCCTCCTCCTCTTTTCATGTCTCCCAGGCTCCCAACTGCACAGGGTAACAGGCAAATAGGAGCAAAAATGGGAGAAGCCAAAACAGAAGAGATAGAAAGCCACTATTACAGAAAATAAGGGACAACAGGGCAGCTCTCACCCAGCCGGGAAGATTGCAGTGGAGCTGCAGGACACATCACCTGGCACAGACCAGGGGCACTGAGTTCCACACACAGGCTCCTTCCACTGCCCCTTCCCTCCCCACACACTCAGGCCAGCCCTCCCTGGCCCACAGCTCCAGTCCTCCCCAGGTGTTTTCCAGCAGGAATCCTAAAAGTGCTCAGGGAAGGAGCTGCCCCTTGTTGTGCTCGTGCTGCCACTGGTAACACCTTAAGGCAGACACAGAGCCTGTTCCAGGATGCTTTGTAGAAATTACTGCTGGCTACTAGAAAAACAGTGTAATCAGACAGTGAAAAAGTTTTCTATACGTGGGGTGGTTTGAAAATATATTTTCTCCACTTAAAAGATCCACAACTGCTTTATCCGGAATCAGTTTTCAGAGGTGTCTGATGAGCTGAACACCCTTCAAGCAAACTGAGTATAACTCAAACCATGAACAGAATGCACAGAAGACAAACACCCTCAAATACCTCAGCAGTCTTAGGCTACCTTAAGCACTTCTTTTAAACAAGTTTCATTAGATAAGCAAAAACAGTTCATGAAACTGGATGAAATACTAAGGCATCTAGTTTAATAAAGTGTTTATGTTCTTGATCAAAATGTTATATTAAAGCTGCAGTCAGGTTAAATTGAATTCTTTATGAGAATAATGAAAGATTTGGCCACAGTACTGAGTAAAATTTCGTAATAAACCCAAGAGGAGAGCTTGCATTTGAGGTAGCACCAGGAATCAGTAAATACATGTGCTTTTCCCTTTAAGAAATACAGTTGGTTATTACACTACTCTGATGCTTTTAGTTTTCCTTATGAATTAAATTGTCCTCTCTTTAGGAGCTCAAGTTCAGTAAAGCTCTTCTCTGAGCATTGAGCAGCCACAACATTTCCTCATAAAAACATTGTCTCTTCAATCTGAAGAGACTTCAGCCTAATTTGAGTAAAGCCCCAAGTACGACAAGCACAGGAAGAGCTGCCCTGATTTTCTCCAAAGGAATCAAAACACAATTAGTAAAACTCTGCCCTCAGAAGCCTCGTGGTTTCCTTATAGTCTCCAACTATCACAAAAGAATTAGAGGCTGATATTATAGAATATTCTAACACTTATTTCAGGGTTTGTCTTGAAGATAATCAAACATTACATGATTCAAGTATAGAGCTTGTTCCACAGCCAATGATGCAATATAATAATCACTTCCTTTTTTCAATTCATTTAACTCTCCATTCAGTCTTTTTGCCCTTCTTAAATAATTACTTTTGAGACAACATGAAGTCAATAAAAATGTTACATAAATAAACACTTTTTAAAGTATACTCAACATAGGAAATTATGCCACTGACAACAGTGAAAGCCAAGTAAATACCCAGAATTTAATTAGCTATCTGGAATAAAAACAAACTACAAGCTTGATTTCTTATAAAGGGATACTTTTCTTAGTCACAGTGGCAAGAAGGACTTAGGATATAAACCTGCAATATAATAAAAATAAGACTCATAAGAAAAACTTATTTTGCATAAGTATTGGGTTACCATTTAACATGATGTTAAAAAGAGTATGAGTTTCATTCTTCTAAACTCAGTGGAACTTTTGCTGTTTCCAAACCCCTCCCAAGTGGGAACAGGAAAAACAAACAAACACACACCCTGTACACAAGAACACTTCTATAGTCAACTTTACTAATGTAAAACAAAGCTTAAGAAAAAAAAATTCAGGGTTTTCCCAATGTCCATTTATGATCCACACCTATTTAGGGGTGAACTTCAAGAGCATTTAACATAATAATACAATGTAAAATGAGCAGAAAATCGGCTGCTTAAGAAAACCACTGCAAGTTTCTGCTTATCAACAGTGATTTTCCAACACTGACCAGGATTGAAAAGACAGCTCTTGTTATGAAAGAGCCTCTCTGCTTCCCACCCCTATTCCCAGATGTTTACACTGTCTGTTCAAAGACCTATTAGATCTAAACTCTTTGATACATGACCAGCTACTCCTGCACAGCTTTTTGTTAACTGAAATCTAAACCCAGCAGGGAAAAGTCAGATCAGTTTTTATCAAGATTTTCAGGATTGATCTCCTATGAACGGGCCTGTTCTTTACTTGCTTTCTCAGCGCTCCGGTACATCGGGAGTTCAGAAGGAGGACAAGTGAAGAACAACAGAATTCATCTCTTTACTAATATATTTTTAAATTTATTATTTCTGAGCAACAAATAGGAGCTGCTTTAATTTGGAATAAGATTCCATTGAATATTCTGGACATACACACTGATTTCTCCTGCCAGACACCATCCTGAGCGAATGCCAGTCTGTTGGGACCTGTTCATACAGGAGTAACTGCTGATCTTACACCAAATACTTCATTCTAAGGACTGAGAAACAAGCTTCAGATTCAGTTCAGTCACCTACCAAGTATATGTACAAGGAATGGGAGACACATTAAGTCAGGAATTAATAAATAAGAAACATCCAGCAAATCTTGATTGATTTCTTGAACGAAAGAGGAGAGTTCTCTACAAAACCCAGAAACTCAAACCAAACCACAAATAAAACAGACAAACAAATCACACACAGAGAAAGTCATCTTTCAACTCAAAGGCAAAAATAGACTCGGGAGCTGTGCAGAGCTGAGAAGTGGGTCTTAAGTACACACACATGAAGTGATAACTACTAATCACTGACAGTGTTAAAACCAAAGCAAATACTGGCCAAAATAATTTTTCAGTATATTAAAAGTAAAATTTCTTCAGTAATAAATCTGAATTTTTTTAAATGAGTTTCTGTTCTGAAAGCAGAGCACTTAATATTAATTGCTCAGCTTGCCAATAGTGCTAAACCACATGCACAAAACAGCATTTAAACCTGGATTATTTCCTCAGGAAAGGGCTTCTCACAGATCTCTCCATCTCAGCTCTGCATTGTAATTGAGCAGAGTTCTGCAAACTAAATGATGCATGAATGTGTATAGATTCAAAGTTCAATTTCTTCAATCAAAAAACCCAAAAAGCACTGCCAAAGTAGGCTTAGGGAGGAAAAAAAAAAAGTACCAAAAAGGAAAAACAGCATCTGCTAATATTAAACTCTGAACAGAATTACAAAACCTCATCTAAGGACAGAATAATTAGGCTCACATAAAGCAATCATTGGCACATTGTCAGAAACAGAATCTTTGGAAAAAAAAAATAAAAAAAGATAGAAATATCAGCAGTTTCCCCAGCAATCCCCAAGTCTGGGTCTTTTGCTTCCCCTGAGTGACTCCAATCAATGAGTCAACTGCAGCAGGTCGAACACGACCGTGATAAAATGCCACCTTATGAAGTAACTGCCTTCATAGATCTCCCCAAATGAGTCATAAAACTATTCATCAATATCCCACCTCGTACAGCACAGGCAGGAGGGAAGCACAAGAGTTCCTGGATCAGAAAAGCTCCCTCTGATATTCCATTTGCAGGCTATAAATCTGCATTTCTCACATTCGGTACCGCCATTAAGGAAGGAACAGGAACCTCCACTGTCATTAGTCGACAGCTAACAAGGCATTAATATTTTCATTAACGGTGTTGACAAATTCAAATCCATTTGAAAAGCTCATTTGCATCATATCCTGAAATTGGGAAGTAGAAGGGAGCAGTCTGACAACTTGATTACATACTATAGCTTAAATTTTTGTTTTTCTGCCTATGTATAGATGTGAAGTGTACATCTCATCTGGGTATGTTCCAGCACCCTCAAATTTTTAGTTTGCAGTTGCTGTATGAAATTTAGGGCCAGCAACTGTGTGTTGTTCCTTAAATAAATATCACCAACCATAAAAGTTGGTGTATTTAAAAGAAATGGCAAAAACTTTGCCTTATTTTAATATCAGGAACAGAGGGGGAAAAAAAAGGGTAGATGGAAAAAGATCAGTGTAGTACTCTGATAAGAACATCCACAAACACAGAACTAGAGTTGCTTTAACATCTAGAAATCCCATTTCATTCCAGCTTTGAGTGGTCCTTAAAGTATAATTTAATTGGCTCTGGCTGCAATGACTGTTCTCCATCATTTATCAAATTTGAGATCGTTAGAAATTATGCATCAAAAAGGGAATAAAGAGGAACACCACAAGTGTGACATAAACGCTCTTGTGCACAGAGGGATCTGACACACCCAGGGGTCACAGTCTTGGAATGTATTTAGGTTGTGAGAGATTCCAGTTTGAGTCCTCATTTCACTTTTACTGGACCAGTGAGAGGAATTGGTTCCTCCCACACTTTTGTCCCTGACTTCTGCAATGGGTAGACCATTTTTATGGAATTAGGAAGGATCAATCCTAAAAGAGTCTCAACAGCATCCAAAATGAAAGCCTACAACATACTCTAGATCCTGGGGACTTTTTCTTGGAGTTCCAATACAATATTGCTTTCAAATTTCCCTCAAAACCCTTCACCCAAATTAAGCAGTGATGGAGAGAATTAAAAAAAAAAATTCATTCTGTAATTAACAGCCCCTAAAATGGACTAATGGAACCACATTTCAACATTTCAAATTCTGAGTGTATAGGTACCTTAACAGCAAAACAGTGGTCCTTAGGAAAAGGCATTTTTCTATTGTCCAGTGTTTGTCTTTAGTGAGAGACATGCATTTAGCACTGTGATCTTGTAATTCTAAGTAACGGGAACCTTTCAGAGTCACAAAGGAAAAAGGTGAAAAAAACAATCATTCTAGAACTGGCACCTGAGGGACTGTGGTGAGGTGGATTCACTGCAAGTCCTGGTGCTGCAGAGATGATCCTGAGGAACCTGCATTACCTAAAAATTCCAGACACCCACGTCCAGCACAAGCTGCTGTTGCTGAAGTCTTGCACAGCCTCCATCAGCTGCTTCCCTTTGCATCTCCAGAGGGACACACAAACAGGGACCAGCCTCGCATTCACCTGCTCCCATTTCCAGCTCTAGTCACCAGGTTTAAAGATGAAAGCAAAACTGCTGCTAATTAAGTGGGCTTTGAATTAGACCCTGCTTGTCCAGAACAACTGCTTCATAATTAATTCCCCATAAATTAATCTGTACAGTAAAACATGACAGGCTTTGCCACTTGGGCAGCTGGAAGCCAAATATCCAGTGAATGAGGTGGAAGTTATTTTCCCCTCACTGAGGAAAAAACCCCCTCTCAAAGTGACTTCTCTGGTTCCACTGAGAGTGGCAAGCAAAGGCTTATCTGTGCTGCTTGCAGAGCACACACAAAATGCTCTGAGATTGTACCCATAACATCTGCGTCCCCCAAGCTGGACAAGTTCTATGTAGGGCACAAGGCAGGACAAAACAAATAAAAACCCTCAAGATGCATAAAAACCCCAAAACACCACCAAAAAAACCAGCAGTAGCAGCTGTGAAAAGTGGGCTTAAAAATACCAGCAGCACAACATACTCTTTGAAGATATTTTAGAGGATTTATATCAAAACCAATGTCCTTGATAAATAATCAGTATTCATTTGAAGCTTCTGATATTTTAATATT
This sequence comes from Neopelma chrysocephalum, assembly GCF_003984885.1. Taxonomy (NCBI): domain Eukaryota; kingdom Metazoa; phylum Chordata; class Aves; order Passeriformes; family Pipridae; genus Neopelma; species Neopelma chrysocephalum. The sequence goes on from NW_020897781.1 coordinate 4,038,783, forward strand.
CTCACAAGTCACACTAGAAAATCACTTCCAAGATCCAGACAGTTCTACCAGAAGTAGCCAAACTTGAAGTGTTTGCTATTTAATACTGGCTTCCTAATTGCTTCAATTTACAAGCTTTTTGCATAAGCAATCCTTCAAAAAATTACTTTTTAAAAAAAAAAACTTCAAGAAGTTGAATCTTCTATTTGCCAATTCTTGTGCACCAAGCAATCTTATATATGTTGATGTTTTAATAACTTATGTAAGTCAGACACATGCTGACTTACGTCTCCATTATTAAAATAAGACAAATAACAAATTAGTAACTAAAGGCTTTGCAATCTGGGATGTTTTTGTCCCTGAGTATTGCAGAAAACTGCTGTTAATCCTTGTTCCACGGGCATTAAATTGCCCAAGGTACAGCCACGTGCACCAAGCACAGGTTTCCTTGGGCTCTAATCAATAAGTTCCCTGCATCTCCTCTGTACTGGAGCTCTCCTCATTACCTGCTCCATTGATTCCCCAAGCAACAACAAGCTGGAAAAGGCTCCATGGCTAAAGCAGATGTTGTTCTGACCTCCACCCACCGGCTCACAGAGCCGGTTTTCTGTCTGCCTCCAGTAAAGAAAGATATCCCAATAAAGCAAAGCAGCCCATTTTGCCCTCAAACAATGGATGTTACACTCGTTAGACAAAAGTTCTTGCTGATGTTCTCCCTGTTTCCTTTGGAAAATCCAAACACCCACCACAAAAGTCACAGTGCACTGCTTATTCCAGAGAATTTTAGAGAAATATCCTTGGCTTTGAAGAACTTGAACATTTTGAAAAAGCAAACAGCAAATTCTAGAAGGCAAAACTGAAGGAAAACAAAGTGCATTTTCTGAAGTTACTGGGAGCTACAGATTAACACAGAAATGGCACCGCAGCACCAACACCATGGAGGGATATCAAGCCAGGAAAGCTTCTCTTAATTGTTATCTTTAAAATTAAGAAGCACAAAAAGTAGAAATAAATCCATCAATTAATAAGTGAAAACAGTAAGAAAAATGGAAATAAATCCATCAGATAACAAATGAAAATTGAAAATAAAAAAAAAAGTCCTTCTTGGGAGAACAAGGGAAGCTGATAAAAAAGTAGAAAAAACACTCAAGTAGGAGTTAAAAAAAAAACCTAAAGATGGTAGTGATAAAGGAAATGGAGGTACAAAGGGAGAATTGTGCTCAGAAAGGATGGGATATTGCTTTTGAGAGTATCTGATTAAGGAAGACCAAGTGGAGATATTGATATATCAAATATTTGTTATATTTAGGAGATTATTTAATAGGTTACCCTGAATGCTGGGGAAGCTGAGGGGCAGATATAAAACACTAAGATCTCCCAATATACACATAAAAAGCAAAGGAGCTTTTGAGCACACCAGAGTGAAACAGTAATGCCTATTTTTGCTGATATCTTTGAGTGACAGACAAAACAAACTGATGAGGAAAAAAGATTTTTAAGACAAAAAATACACGAGAGAGAAAAATCCATGTAATTTCTTAGCTCTATTAGCATTACAGAATTTAATAAACCCCCCCAAAAACAGGACAGATTCCTTACCTTAAAGATTTTGTGTCCCTTTGCTCCCAGCCATCCACTCTCTCCCAGCCTCACTGCTCCCAGCTAAATATTTGGTACCTACAGCCCCCTCCCAAACCCACCTGTGGATCCAACCAGAACAACCAATCCCAGGGATGCAGAGCACTCCCCATTAACTGCAGGACACCTGTGAGCCTCAGGACTTCACAAGTCTCACCTGTTACAATTAAGAAAGTACTTATCACAATTCTTTACCAGATCAGGGGTTAATTCCTGAGAGTTTTCTCTCACTCTGTTTGAGGAATTTAGAGTATGAGGTGGTTATTGTGTCAGAACCAGAGCAAGGCCTTTCTAGGTTGATGAACATGACCCAGGCACTTTAATTCCATTTCTTCAGAATTAAGGCTTAATATTGTTTCTAGTGAAGTCAATGGAGATGTATCTCTAAATGTGGATTTCGGGCCGGAACCTTCCTTCTCATTAAACAAAAAAATTGACAGAGAGAAAACCAGGAAAAAACAATCTAGTTTCTTCATCCCTGACAGATCCTGACACTATATTCCTTTCTCATGTATTTTGATCCATCTTCTATTGGATCCCACCATGTCTCACCCCTCCAGCTTCCAGAGTGGCTGATGGAAAGAACCAGAGCCCTTTGCTGGGTGTCTCTGGGAGGGTCTGACCCTGTCACCAGGGCCCTGGATTGGCAGCAGAGGATGAACAGCTACAGACTTGGTTCTATTTTAGAATATTTCTGACAGCAAAGAAACAAAGGAGAATCTCACAGACCATCTGATTGGCACAAAGCAAAATCCTGGGCTTTAAACTGTGACCTGCCTAAGGTACCATCCACATACAAACCTATTTATAAAGAGGCTGGAGAGGGGAGGAAGATGCTTCTGCTCTCCCTTCTCTGTATGTTTTGAACCAGAGTATCAACTTCCAAACCTTTTGTGCAAACTTAATTAGACCTTAAAGGCCACAAGCAGCTGGAGGTTAGTGAAGACCAGAAGAATGAATTTGGAATCAACGTCCTACCTGGATTTTAGTACATACTATGCTATTAGAATGTTATTTTAAAGTAAATTTTAAAACAAAGCTTCTAATTTTTTTTGTGATTTGGGAAGGTTTTGGTTTTGAATTAAGGCAGTTCTCAACAGCTGTGCAGAAGAAGTTAATATGTAATCCTGCCAGGACCATTAACAGAAATGTGTGGATATTGGAGCATTCCCCTTTGTTTGGTAGTTTGAATTACACCTCTTTCCCCTCCATTTGTATAAGTCCAGCTCTACAAAGCCAATTGACCAGGAACATTATTTTAGGATCAAGATGTCTCAGGAGAAATGGAAAGAAAGGAAGTGGTACAATGTAACTTCCTAAGTTTTCCTCTGCTAACCCCCAGCTTAGATTTTATTTTTCTTTCCTGGACAGCTGCAGGGGTTTCATCCAGTCCTCAGCTACCGCATGATCAACAAAAGAAAATGAAATAAACTGCTACAATTACTTGTCATTCCTGTCATTCCTCGATGCCAGTAAGGAGTTGTGTGATTCATCCAAGTGGGCTGGAGACGGGAGCAGGATGTGAAAAATAGTCTTGTCTTGAGCTTAAGATACTTCTGGTGTTTATAGGTAACGAGATGCAGGTTCCATCTCTGGAACACACATGTTACTCCCTATTAAATTTGAAAGAGAATGTCTCTAATTTAATTCTGTTCCCTCTTCAGGTGTAGGTGTAGAAGATCTTACTCACTTCAGTGGAGGGTTGAGGAGAGAAGCACAGAAGATAAATGCACACTGAAGGCATTGCAGAAGTGATAGGCATTAATTATGCTGCCTGATGGGATGCTTGTCACTTTTCTTGCCTTGTTTAATGTTGCTACAAAGACATAAATGCATTTTTCCCCTCCACAAAACATTTGGAGAATTGATGTTTGCCAAAGACTGAAAGCACTTTGGTTTAATAAAACTAAGAGAGTGGAAAAATGAGTGAGAAATCTTCATTCTGAATCTCTGGCACTTGCACTAAACAGGGAGAGGAAAAAAAAAACCTGAAACAAACAAAAAGCCCAAAGCAAAACCAAAAAAACCACACAAAACCCCAAAACAACAAAACAAAACCATCAACTCAAAACCACACAAAACTCCCCATAAACAAACAAAAAAGCCTTCAGAGGAGAATGGGTTCAAGGGGATGTTGAAGCTTCTCTTTCTCTACTTTGTGTAGTGTAAAAGTCATGTCTTAATACTCTTTGCATGTTCCCTGAGCTTTGCCAGAGTGGGCTCCAGAAAGAGCACGGGAATTGTTTGTAGTTTGGAAGCAAAGCAGGTGGAACAACAAACCCAAGGAGGCACCAGGGCCTGGATTAGGAGAAAGGAGATGTTGATTAGAAGATTAAATTCCTAAACACACAAGTGTCTGCTTTGGCCTTACATTTCGAGACACCCTCTGAGGTCAGGTTTGAAAGGTGCTGATTTACACTTCAGCCTCGAGAAGAAAGGTTTCCCCTCTGTAGGATCTTACAGATACACGTGCAGGGGACAATTTGCCAGCAAGCTGCTGCAATTATCAAGATGTCTTTAATCTGCTGTGCTTTCTCCTGAGCCTCTGTGTCCCTCAGTCCCCCTGCCCTGTTCATTACAGTTTAATCTCTTTGTGACAACCCCGCTCCTTAAAAGCCCAGACGGAGTTCAGAGGAATGAAGGGCTGACACCTGGCTGGAGTCTCCCCGTGCATTTAAAATAATTATGATAATAAGATGAGATATATCTGAAAGAAACTTGATAATGTTATATCAGTTTCTACATTCTATTTCTGCTCACCTACAATTTCAAATTATATTTCCAGTGTTTAGTATATTTGATCTATTCTCTGGATTTCAAATGGCATTAACTGAGGATTCTCCCTTGATATTTTTATTTTTTGTTCAAAGGACAGATAGTTTTTTCCAGCTGGGGGTCACGAAGGGAAAGTGTTTCTTTGTAGAGGAAAGAAGAAGGAACTCCCAGATAATTACTTATTATTTTCTTGTCAAGTGCTATCATTGTCCTGCCTACAAAGTGAGGAGAGAAGCAGCGCTGTACTGGCATTTTATGATCAAAAAATAACTAAAATAATAATTGATACAGGGGAGGATGTATTCTTGAGCTTTGTTACAAAATCTGGGGATTCAGGGACTCTACTTCAAACCTTTAATGAACCTGAAAAGAAGTCAGTATATACTTAATTATCAGGGAATTAGTAATGAAAAACAGAGTTCTTTTCTATTTAAACTTTCTAATTTAAAGGATGCACTAAGCAAAAGAGAGATCATACATAATTTAATGTAATTGAGGAAGCGAATTAAAATATAATTTTCACTCCTCCATCTAATAACAAGCTCTTTCAAGCTCTGGGGATGTTGTTTAAGCCAAAGGTGGTGGTTTCCTTGACAATTCTAGGTAAGAATAGACACCCTTAAAAGAAATGAATAGAATAGAAGGGCATGAATAAGCAGGATTTACTAAATTGAGGGTTAAGGAAATGATAAGAGATCCCTGAAGAAGACTTAACATTGAAGATATAATATTAGAAAGAAGAATAAAATGAAGGTTAATCTTGATAATGAAGGACTTGATCCCAGGGAAAATGTCATTATCAACATGTTAACAAGTGCAGAGTTGGGGTGAGAATTGGGTGGCTCAGACAGCCAACGCTATTTGGAGCTTTTTATCTGCTGCTCATTAGGGCTCCTGTAAAACTGCTCAGAGCCAGAGCACCCTGCTGGAGGTGTCAGTGTATTCCCAGCAAAATGGGATGGGAGGGTTTAACAGAGCAACCAACAGCTCCCAAACAGAGCCCTGGGAGACAGGTTTGCCTCTGGGGAAAGTCGTTCTTGAAAGCCACAGCCCTGATCTGATCCAAACATCAGCCCGTCGCCCTGCAACGCTGATCCAGCCTGAGAGGGTGAATGGTGACAGTTTTAGGAACAGCAAAACACCCCAAGATGATGCCTGTGGAAGATGCCTGACTAAAAAGCCCTAAATAACAAAGTTACAGAAGCAGCTCATTGCACCAACTGTGTGTAATTGTGAGGCACCGTGAACACTGTTTAATTCCTCTAATAAACAGCAATAATGGTCCTAACTCTGTCAACTCTTACCTTTCAGATGGAGTTCAAGGCTTGGAACATTTTACCTATAACATCATGACTATTTTGTTTTTAAATCATACCCTTTGGTATGTCAGATATTCTGTCAGCAAGGAGGTTTAGAAGCTCAGTTTGCTGAATAAGCAGAAGCGTGGTATTCAATAATCAAGAGATCACATTGAATAAGTAACAACTTCCCACAAAACTCCACTTCACTTTAGTCATATCAAATCTGAGAAAAAACACTCACTTCTGAAAGCTGAGAATTTGGTTCCTTTTGCTACGAGAATGCTTAATGCCCCGAGTACAAACACAGGGATTTTATGGAAGCAACGAACTGTTTCTGAACTAAAACTGGCTGAAGGAAATTTTCCGAGCAGGATATTTTAGCAGCATGGCAGAAATAGCCGTGTCACTCCATGGCTGAATGGAGCAAACCTGATGCATAGAAAACACGCCATAGAAATGCAAAGTCCATCATTTGACAGTATTCTGTCAAACTCCATTCAAAGGATGCTCCTTGGCACAGTGCAGGAGATTTTCATCCTCCCATTCTGTGCTCTCACCAATTCTTTAGAAATGTTTCAGATAAGCCTTCAGCTGTCCACAGCCTTTGTGCACTGAACCTTTCTCCTACAGAGTATTTAGAACATACAATGAAATTATCCAGTGAAAGACTTGAGGTTTCTTATCCTATTTTTATTGGACAGATGCTGAACCTCTAAAGCTTGGATCATACTGATCCCAAAAAGCTGTTTATATGTGAAGGCAGGACACTGATAATAATTCTTAGGATATATATGATTTGTGCATGCAACAGTGTTACAAACAGGCCAAATTAAAATTATTGTTTTGAATTGCTATGCTAAGTCTCTATGCAATTTTTCCTTATTATTTCAGCTGGAGAAATAACTATATTATCTTTCTTCCAGTCTATTTAAAATGTAACACATTTCAGACTAACAAAATCCATTGGCAACTTCCTAGTTACATCCCCAATTATCAAAGCTTTAAGATACATATACACACACATATATATTGGTTATTTAAATGTGATTTCACTGTTATCACAGTCAAATGAAGAACATATTTCTACTGCAGGATGACATAATGTCTGCTTTCATTTCAGACACTCTAACCTTAAAGGTACTAACAAAAAGCCTGTCAAATTTTTCAGCAATCTTTTGGCCTCCAACACTCCTGTTATGACATCAATTATCTTTCGCAGCAATTTAGCTCTTGTATGTTCTAAATAATGCAAAACACTAACAGAAGTCTATCAGCAGGGAAATTGCTTTGGTGGCTTGGTTTTTTACAGCATCTCTGTACCTCAGAAGTATCTCTTTTCATTTCAGCTGGAAGTTATTCACCATTGTTTCAGTGACAACTGAATAACCCCCGGGATGCCAAAATGCTTTATGGGAGCGGGGAAGAACAACCCCAGAATCTAAAACCACTGCACACTTGTCACCCTCAAAGATTGCAATATAGGAGGGACTGGCATCTTTTCTGTGCCATCTTATTAAACAGACACATCCAGAGACAGTTTTCATTCAGCTTTTAGGATCTGAAGGCATTCCCCCATTTTTTACGAGTCACACTCAGATCCAGTCTCTTGAAAAGTTCATAGAATACTTTTGCAGTATTGTAAACATTGTTTGTCTCCCAAAATTCTATCAGAATTTTCCCTTTTAGTAACAAAAAAGTAAGAGAAACAAGTAGCTCTTGGGAAGCTGCTGAAAGAGAATTAAGGAAGGGGTGGAAAAGCTGCTCACTGCTCTGTCTAATGAAACTACAAATGAAATGTTCAAGGCAGGCTAAGACAACTTCTGGCTCTCCTTGTTAACAATCAGACATGCAGACTTGGGTGGGGAGTATGAGCAGAGCTGCATCTTTTCAGCCCTGCTCCTGAATTTGGGTCTTGAATTTCTTAAGTCAGACAGAAGAAACACTGAAAAGGGGTGGGTGTCTCAAAGGTTTTATCAGCTTCGCTGCCCTTTCACAAACTCAGTGAGGTTTTTTTTTAAACCATAACTTTCAAACCACATGAGGTAGTATAGCAACATCTCTAAACTTAAATATTTCAAACCTCAGTATTCAAACTGTTACACAAAGTAAAAAATTACGTGTGTAAATCCTAGAGGAAAAACTACTTTTATGTTCTTTTAATTTTCGCCATTTAATCAGACCCAATAAAATGCAGTTAACAGCTGAAGGTGACATTCTTTAAACTAGTGTCACAGCATCATCTCACCTTTCCATTTTCCTTTGTGAGCTACAGGAAAGAGCCATTTCATTGTTTTTAGAGAGGCTTTGCTGTACGAACACCGCTGTGCCAGCTACAATCTCATCAACTCGAGAGCTGTTCTTCAACACTTCACATGTTCACAGTGTAAAGCAACTCTTCCCACACCTCCCTCCAGGTGACTCAAGGCCTGAATCTAAAGTCTGGCTAAGCTGAGACTACAAGTAAAGTTTGCACTTAAGTGTGAAGGCCTTTATGGGAAGAATAAAGTCTGGTCTTTGTATACTTTGTTATTCTCTCAGATACTCTGCCCTGCTGCATCACTGCATGAAAAGGTGTCTGTCAGCAAATATTTGGTTATTGGAAGGTTCTGAAAGCCCTGATTGACTTGTCATCTGATGTGGTGACCAAGGACAGGACCCAGGGAATGGCCTGAAGTTGTGCCAGAGCAGGGTCAGGTTGGATCTCAGGAGAAGGTTCTTCCCCCAGAGGGTGGTTGGGCACTGCCCAGGCTCCCCAGGGCAGTGGGCACAGCACCAAGGCTGCCAGAGCTCCAGGAGGGTTTGGATGACACTCTCAGGCACAGGGGGTGACTCTGGGGATGCTCCTTTGCAGGGCCGAGGGTTGGACTGGATGATCCTTGTGGGTCCCTTCCAATTCAGCATATTCTGTGATTCTGTCTCGGCAAACCAGACCTTCCAATACACAGTTTTTCTACAGTACACCACAACAATTTGCCTGTTCTAATAGGATTAGTTCTCAAAAGATTTCACACACATTTACAATTAAGATTGTTAGAACAATCTGACAAGAGAATTCACAAGCTTGTTAAAATCAATTTGAAAAACTATAATGCAAATCATCATGGGCAGTTTTCAGTGGCATTAAAACGTCCCACAAACACAGACTGTTCAGTCTTCTCTCTTTCCAAACCTGCTAATGGGCTCCTTTGACAAATCTTAGAAGAGCAGGGTCTGCTCTTGGCCATTGTTAACACAGTGATTTCATCAAAATCATTTCTGTGAAGGCAGCACATTTTCAGAATAAGGTGATGTAACCTCTATTTTTGAGTTTTGAAAGTTTTCTAAATGGCAAAAATATCCCATAGCAGTTTGCTGAGCTCCATAAAAGATGGCACAAGCAAAGCAAACCAAGGAAAACCCTCTTTATGAGGCACTGTCCTGGACAAGGGCACAGGCACTGCATGTTCCTCTGCTTCACACAATCACCTTTCCTGTCCATGGAGCAGATCTAACATGATCCAATTCCTGCTGACACTTGGAATTATTAATGAATCAAGAAAACCAAACAAAAACTGATTTTAGGTGGTAAAACTACCAAAAAATATGTTCAAAATTTAAAAAAAAAAAGTAAAAATAATTACCCCAGTGCAGTATTTCATTTAGCTCTAATTCTACAATTAGTTAGTATTGCTTAATTATGCAGGTAATGAACCTAAATAAATTTCATAGTGATTCCAACCACCAAACTTATTTACTTATTGCAATTGCTGGTTTAAGAAAATGCAAACAAATACACAAAACCTCCAATTCAATTCCCATTACTAAAATTACATTTGTTATCTGCATTTTGGGAATTTCTTAATTGTTAAACAATTACTGCTGCATTTAAAGATACTGCTGATGCTACTGGAAACTAATCTCCCTATTTAAGTGACAAGAGGGGGTTTGGGGAGAACTGTCCATTTTTAGCCTTCCCTTTAACCTTTTTCTTCTGTGGAAATAGTGCTCTCTCCATGTTTATCCCACTGGTTTGTATCCTGTTATTCCCAGAACATAAATCTATCCAAGCTACTCCTCAGGGTTATGTGAATTCCCAGGCTACACCTTTGCCCAATTTAGGGAAGTGATGATGAAAATGTGAAGGGAAGAACAGGAAAACTTGAAGGTGTGAAAATATCCCAGTCCTTGAGGAACAGGTGAGTCCCAGGCATTTTAAACACAACAAGGCAAAAATACAGAATTAAAAGGTTTGAGGTTTAAGGGTATTTTTCAAGCACATAAGGAACTAGATGCTGACAAAGGAGAGAACAACATGCCCGAAGGACAAGAGATATTTACTGCTGAAAAAAAATACTTTTTAAAATTAAATTTAAGAAAGGAAGATGTGCAATACATACAGAACAACTGCATTTAGTCAAGTTGAGATTATATGAACACTAAGAGTTCCAAGCCCTTTAATTCTTTTCAGTATTCCATATATAATGTCTCCAATACAAGATCCCTTGCTAGTAGTGGGATCCAGATTCCCATAGGAATTCAGATGACTCATTTTCCAGGAGTTAAAAACTGCCGTGGTCATCAGCATACAAATACAAGCAGTGCTAAAAAACCAACTGCTCAGAAAACAAGTAGAACCTGAAAAAAACATGTTTTTAAACTGTGGAAATTTGCTTTCTTTGATCTTTTATCTTTCTGCTTCACCTGTTTTTTAAGGGTTTGTTTGGTTGGGGTTTTCACCTCGGGATATGCTTGAGTTCAGGCTTCCTGTTTTTCTCTGCAGCTTTGACAGGCAGATATTTACTTGGAAAGGAAGCTGTGATTCACAGCATTTAATGACTCCTGAAGGCAGACCTTCAGGAACATCACCAATTATTGCAAGACAAGGACCAGGAGCCTCCAGCAGTCCCCTCCCAGCTCATGTGACAGAGCTCTTACATCAAATTCCCTCCCTTTCTTTTCCTCTGCTGGAGAAATGCTCTTTGCTCTGTCTTACAGAAGTTGCTGCACAGGTAGATCAGAACAGATAATGTAAAACACCCGTGAAATTTTAAACATTCACTTCATTTGTATTCCTGACTCCAATTTTCGTTTGCTAGAGAAACTTTAGTGCACAGATATTGGAGGAGTATTTTGGGATGTGCTAGAAAATATTCTGACTATAAAATATGGAGTTGCCCTTCTGTGAAAACTTCAGACTGTTATCTTATTTGTAATAGTAATAAAAATAAACCATGCAACATAAATAACTGATCTAGTTAAATATTCCCAATTCAGTTTCAAAAATGCATTGTAAACCAATAATTATTGACACTGAAATGAATGAAAAATACAGCAAGCCAGTTGTGTGAACAGAAATGGAATGCAGAAAGACACTTACTTGTCAGGAACTATTTTTCCACAGATCCTGGCACGTATTTAAAAATCTCTTATCTGCTGTGCAGCACCTAGACAGGGAAAGGAGAAAGAGGTTAAAGATGGCCTTGGAGCATCTTTTGTAAGAGACCTGCCACTGATGGCTAAAAAAGCCTAAAGCAAAATACAGAGATATTTTCCACAGGGTGTAAGAATTTAGCTGAGAAGGGGTTTCTGAGGTTGGAGCTGGGTCTTTGTGATCTTCAACAGGAACTCAGGATAAATTGGAAGTGAACTGTGGTAGAAGAGTGAAATGTTGTCATACAACCAACCCAGGGAAAAAAGGAGTTCAGACACAGCCAAATTTCATGTTTGTGAAGAGAAGCACATGAAGTTATTAAAGATGTGGTTTAACCTTCTGAAAGTAGGAGATAAATTAAGTCCCTTAATCAAATCTAAGCACAAAGAACCATAAGATTTAGAGCAAGATCTGGTCACACAAATAACTTTACTTGAACGAGTACTTTGGTAAACTCACCAAAACTTTCTGAATGGACAAAGTATTACTAAAGTAAACAACAGGAGTAAGAACTTGTTGATAAGACTGAGAAAAAATACAAGTCAGGTAGTTTTAAACAGCATTTATCCCTAAATAATAATAGATTTTATATTGATTAAGAAAATATATGGTTTGATTGACTCCTTAATAGTCCTTATAGTTAGCTCATTTAGGTTATCTGAGTTTATACTCCTCTCACCACCTCTTTTTTCTCTTTAAAGACAAAGAGGCAGAATCTCAAAAGGCTCAGTTCTTCTCCCACTGCACCCAAGAATCAAAAATTACGAGTTATTCCTCTTCTCCCAAATGGCACAATCCAAATCTGAGAGAGAGCCTCTGATCCTTTGGTGCTGGAGGATTAAACTAATTTAAAATCTTCAAGAGAAGTGTCTGGTGAAGAAGCTCTGAAGTCTCAGAGCTGCACGTTCAGTCCATGACAACTCTAAAAGATTAAAATTTAAAACTGAGAAGACCTGGGGTACAAAGTGTGCACAGTTATCTGTGGGCATTATTTAAAAGCCTGTTTGAAGTCAGCTGATGACTTTCCAGTTAATTTGATGAGTTTTAGAGTAGGACACATGAACATGATACAATAAACAATTCATACAGTTACTGTCACACCTGTCAGTAAAATGAGACTTTAACAATTCATTTCCGTGGCTCAAACCAAATCAGCCCTCTTATAAGAAGGAATCTTAAAACAATCCAAATATAGACAATCCTGTACAAATGAAGACGATGCTGTATATTAGAAAAATATTAATATTGAGCTTTTGATGTAGGTGCTGTCCTGATTTTATGCTAATTGAACAGAACAATTTTTGCTGTAAAATTAGGTCAATTATATTTAATTGGATCCATTAAAACAACTATAATCTTATTAATAATTTGTAGACCTCAGCTGTCAGATTTTTCTCCATCTCAAAGTTCCTTGAGTTTGTTTCATTGCCTCACATCCTACCCTGAAAGTCAAAGAGAGAAACTCCTCTGCCAATATCTCTTTCAAATTTTCATCATTCAGATGTTATGAAAATTCTACATTTTTCTATTTTGGCTTTCAAAAATTTAAATGTGCCTGAATCAATTTTCTTCCAAAGAGAATTTACAATTTTATGTTAAATATGTATTGCAAGGGACAATAAACTAAAATTGCTCCTAAAAGTTCTACTGTGTTCAATTCCTAATTGAAAGCTCACAAATATGATTTCCAAAAAATGTGGTATATATGAGGTACATGATTTAGTTTCAGAGTGTGTTTATATTACATTTCTAGCTCATAATTAGATTTTTTTCAGCAGCTTCTCTCAAATTGATGTGACCTTACAGTGTACACAGAAGAAATGTTCTAATTTAAAATGCTCCAAGTTTCAACTGGTTTTTTTTCCTAATCATTCAACCATTACAAATTAGAAGAAAAGTTGGTTTTCTTTGAGGTGTGAAGATGCAAGAGTAGATCTTCATATAATATCTGGATGCTGATATTGATTCCTCCTATTGTTACCTTCCAAGAATGAAGTTTGTCCATAACTATTTCCTACAGTGGATAATGTACTTAGGAAAAGGTTTGCTCATAACTCTTTCAGATTCTCAAAGCAAAACCTTAAATGATTACATCTCTATTCCACAGATACACAAGATATTCAGAAATGAAATTTTTTTGCAAGTTTTTTTCACTTTTTCTCTTCTTTCACACCTTGTTAAGAAATAGCAGTTCCTTGAGAGTTTTGAATTCCACATTTAAATTATCTAGAACAGAGGGAGAGGAGGGTTGGGGTTTTTTAGTTACAATTATGCCCTCATAGAATGATATGCAGCATTGATATTCCTTCTCAGTACTTACCAATTTGACCTCTAATGAATAGAACAGATCTATGGGAAACTCATTTAGGAGTCAGGTTATGACTTGGGTGGTTCAAACCGGCTGATAATTAACAGCAGATACTGAACAATTTATGAGAGCTTGAAAAATTGAACTTTTGCACTGTAAACTGTAGAGACTGGAGGGTTTGGGTTGTATTTGCTACTCACTGTTCACAGGAACAACAGGAGGAAACTGTGGTCAGCCTCATTCCCCAGAAATGTTTGGTTTGCCCAAAACCAGACATTTCACAGTCACTACAGGCATCATAAAATGGTTTGTGTTGGAAGGGACCTTAAAGATCATGTTATTCCCACCCCCCTTCCATGAGCAGGGACACCTTCCACCAGACCAGGTTGCTCACAGCCCCATTGAACATTTCCAGGGATGGAGCATCCACAGTTCCTCTGGGCAATCTGTGCCAGGGCCTCACCTCCCTCACAGGGAAGAATTTCTTCCCAATATCCAATCTAAATCTGACCTCTTTCAGTTTAGAACCATTCCCCCTTGTCTTATCACTGCATGCCCTTGTCCAAAGTCCCTCTCCAGCTCACTTGGAGCCCCTTTGGGCATAGGAAAGGGCTCTAAATTCTCCCTGGAGCCTTCTCTTCTCCTGCTGAACACCCCCAACTCTCCCAGCCTGTCTCCATGCAGAGGTGCTCCAGCCCTGGGAGTGTCTTTGTGCCTCTCCTCTGGACTTGCTCCAGCAGATCCATGTCCTACTCATGGGGGGGGGGTCCCAGAGATGGGGGTCTCAGGAGGGTGGACTGGAGGGGTAGAAATGCCTCCCTTGACCTGCCTAGTGAACAACCTCAGCATCAAACTTTGAAGGTTCAATATAACCACTCATTTTATTGATTAATCATTACATAATAAAGTTCTTTACTGTAATATTATTTCAAATGCTGTAGACAAACAGAGATCCAGAATTCTAGTTAACTGTTTGTGAAAACAAACAGCTCCTTTTCCTGTCCATGCTGCAGATGTGGGCACAGTGCTGCTGCTTTCTCTACTCTGCTCTCCCTCAGCTTCCCTGGGACAGCAAACCAAACTGTCCCTTCAGTTTTCTTCATACATGTCATTATTTATATATATAAATAACTATATACAAGCACAAGAGCTGTAAATATAAGGAAACACAGGTTACTACAGATTTGTGGTCTGTGTTCCTTAATTTTCCACATTAGCCTTGGTTACCTACCCAGCACATCCCCTAGATGTCACCCAGGAACTTATTTTTTCATTGCCTACCAACCTCCCTTGACAGAAGGGAGCTTTCACCTACCTTTCTGTATAGAAACATGCTGAGAAAAATGTAACAAGATATGACAAGCAAAAGGCTTCTGGTTGGATGCTGTTCCTCCTGCTAACAACTCCTGACCTTTCCTGAAAGGTCTGCAGTGACTGCTTCTTTACAACGGGAATGTTTTGCTGTGTTTCAATATTTGAACTGGAATAAAAATCTTAAATATGCTGAGGATGAAGAGAAAGTTGGAACTTTAGGTTTCAGTTCAGTCCTTGCCTCAGTTTCCCAAATGTCCTTAAGGTTTCTGCACTATCCAAGACGTTTCTTGCAGAGCAAAGTCTGCCTGACAATCTGTGTTTAATGGTGCTCAGCCCTCCTGATTTTTGTGGACTGAAACCCCAAAATTCTGTGAGCTCAAGAGCCCTATTATACACTTCAGGAGACAACAGCTGCTGTCCCAGAGCAAGCAATGCCTTTCCACAAGTCCCAGCATTGTTGGGGCGGGATGAACACACAGGTGGTTCCAGGGAGGACTCAGCTGAGTTCCCTCCCTCAAGCTGGGCTCGGGAGAACCTTCCCTGCTCCTCAAGCTGATGGTTCTGGTTTCCCCAAGAAGCCCCCTCTGGCCTGAGATACCAATTCCAAAAGGATGATACCAGAAAGTGGCCACTCCTCACTCAGGAGACACCAGGATTTTCAGCAAAGGTTTTGACTTTTCTCCGCTGCCTTTTTGCCTCGATTCTAGAAGAAAAAAATAAATATATCTACTTTCAGCAAGGCAAATACAGCATTAATGGCATCCCAGGTGGCAGCACTGCACATGTTACAAGACAGGCTGGAAGAGAAAACTTCAGTTTCCACTGAGAATTGATCAACTGAACGCTAAAAATTACAGAAGCACTGTCACCTTTTCCAGCACTCTGTGAAAATTAAAAACTTGCCTTTATTCATGTGAACAATCTCATTGATGTCTCACATAGAAAAAGCTAAAAGCATGATTGATTTTTTCCCAGGCAAGATTAGAACTAACACTAATTCATTCTTTATTCCAGTTCCTGTTGTAAGAAAAATACATTATCTTACATTTTTCCAATTATAAAGTACAGAAATAGCTCTTTATGACAACACTAAGCGCAGAAGAAAATAATTTTCAAAGTTTTCTCCAAATTGCACAGTAAAGTTATATTTGATCATCTTGCAGGAGCCCTTTTTCTTCAGAAGAGAATAGCAAGATATACACACAAAAAGTGTGCAACATATCAATAAAGATAAATTATTCCAAGTACTAATCAGCAGAAGGGAAGAGTATCTTAGGACGAATTAGATAAACCTATCTTTCAACAGTTTCACTTGTTTTTACTTCAGAGTGAGACAGAGGAAAGACATTAAAGATTAACTGACATTATTTGTCCTCCTTTTTTTCCACTTCAAACACAGACTGACTCCTGTATTTATGTTTTCCTAAGTCAAGCTGCAGATCTAATGAGCTGCTCTATTTTTATTTTCTTTTTGTGAGAATGTTCTTTGAACAGCGTTTTTTTTTTAAGATAGGGGGATTTTTTAATTTTCATTGTTGGAAAATGTGACAATTACACTGTGTAGACAAATACAGCTGGATTCAGAGCAAAGTTACTTTGAATATTCTTTTATATCCTGAATTCCTTCCTTCATTACGTACTAAAACTGCAGTGGGAAGATAACCATAGCTGGATGTAAATTCCAATGCGAGACCAAACATAAAGCATGTTTTCAAGAATGCATAATTAAGCAGCATTTGTTAGAGTCAATTTGAGTGTATAAATTACTAAACATGGGTTAATTTTGGTTGGATTAAAAGCACCACCTGTTCACTCCTATAAAAAAGCACCATAATTTCTGTTTCAGTGAAGTATTTAATTCTTCCAGACTTGGTTTCATCCTTTCAGGATGCAGTTGGTTTATGAACACCCTCCAGTACTGAGAGAGTCAACATATGCCCTGTTTATTTGCTCTTCACATGCCTGATAGGCGAAGCACTGCAATTCCAAAGGTGTTTTCCAGGTAGGGAAAGCAACACAGATCCGAGTGCCCAGGCACATGTGGAGTGTGTGGAAAGGGCTCAGTGGCTGTGAGGCAAAGTGCTGCTCATCAGTGGAGTTCAGAGCAATAATGAGAGGCACTGCTGGGGTGGCAGCCTCTGAGATGCAAGACAGTGACTGCCAGAGAACAGCTCTTCAGCAAAGCAGTTCTTGCATTCTGCTCCTCTCACTGGCTGGTTTATACCAGGCTGCTGTGGAAAATGCTCCTTTCACCTCCTCATGTGGAGTTGTTTCCAAAAGCCAAGCTTGCAAACTTATAACTGAGAAGTTTAAAATGTGCTTCAACAGACAGCAGTGAGCCACAAGCAATCAGTGTAAATGCTTTGATGCAAATCTCTTCCCACTAAATCTCTGGGCTCTGATGGAGGGATGAACCCTTGACTTGTTTACTATCTGATGAGGAGACATGAAAATTCACAACTTTGGAGGAAAACCAGATTAGGAGTCACCTAAAAATCCATGTGGATCCACGGGACATGGATCCAGTGGTACTTTAAACCCATTGAATTTTTAAGCAGAGATTCACAGACATACCCTAAAAAAATGGACCTGTCATCCTCTACTCGAACATTTCATCTTTAGTTAGTGCAGAGTGTCTACTCTATACAGTCCTGAGAGCCTGAAAGAGGCTGTTACATCAAGGTATGGGGTTAAAAGTTTATAGGGTAACAGTTGTTGAAATACACTCTTCAGGGAATATATTCATAAGATGCAAGTTTGGAAAAAATAAAATAAAAAAAATACCAGTGCAAGAATTTATCCAAGTTCTCCTTTTAAAAGTATTCTAGGGACACTGTCAGCCCTTAGAACAAGATAAAGTGAGTTGTAGACACTACAAAAGCATTACTGTTAGAAGTGAGATGTTCAAAGGAGAGATGCATTTAAAGCCTTTCAGTGTAGGGGGCACTGTGGGAATTCTGTGGAAGCCGGGATCAGAGACACCCTCTCTCCTCTTCCAGCTGTCACATTTAAACCCCAAGTGTTCCGTTTCATCAGTGGAGATGTTGAAAAAGGAAGCCATGAAAACAAGCCCAGTGCAAGGAAAGCGAGGCTGCAACACGTGAACACAGCAACAGGGCAGCAACAAGATTAAAACATTGCTCAGAAAAGGGAACAGTAATTTCCAGTTCCAAACAGAAGAGAGTGAGAGCACAAGAGATCGTGCATGTGTAGGAACCCTTGGAGTAGCTGGCAGGGCACCCCATCTTCCTCCTGCTTCTGTTTATTCCTCAGTCTATATAACAAAGTTTAATTCTACATCTTGAGTGTTTAACTGGCGGAGAAGTGAAGTGCAAGGGCAGTAAAAGCTTTATGAAGTATGACAGCAGAAGCAACAGGGACACAAATGCAATGAGAGCTGAATTTTGAATAAAAGTAAGTTACTCAGTTTTCTTTACAGGAATCTGGGCCCTTGTGCCTAAATATATTACTGCAGGTACCTTTATTACCATAAGCTTAAACTTATTATTGCATCTCTGGGACCTCAGCCTAAATTCAATAAACTGTTATGTAAAGTATTGGTCCCTGAAATCCCAGAAGTCTTGCCAGAATTACATATCCTTATTCATAAAAACTCTGTTATCCCATGGAATTCACTGCAAGTCATGAACTTCCTGCAACAGACCCTTCTTATGGTACGTGATAGAGACTGGCACCAAACACTGAAGCTTTGTGACTCTTGGTGATCTCATCCTGTAGCTGTTCATGCAAAAAATTGTTTTTCTCTTTCACTTCCCTCAGATCCAGACCTTTTGATTTTGGTTTGATGTGCAGATTCGAAAACATAACTGTGAAATCAACTTGGTTTCACCTGACTTAAAGTCAAACCCAGTCAGTTTTATACACTTCCCATAATACTTAAAAGCCTGTTCAGGCCCCCCAGTCTTTTCTCCGTGACCCTCATGCAAATTCCCAACTTGTTACTGGACTGAAAGCAAAATTCTGTGTTGTAGGAGGCCCCCACAGACTCCAGTTACCCCAAATCTAATTTACCTAATTAGCACTAGAGCTACAAGCTCCAGCATTTGTAAAGCATTTACCCCCTAGTTAAAAACATCACAGTATGTTTGTTAAGAATATTTTTCTTTCTATAGGGTACCAGGAGAATATTTTAGCATTTTTCTTTTGATGTCAAGTGCTATCTACCAAACAAATCCACACTTTTTTTAATTCCACAGAATGCAAAGTAGGTGGAGAGACCGCATTTGTAGGTTTGTGATTCTTATTTAAGCAGCTGCTTACATAAATCCTCAGGTATGTATGATTAATTATTTGCTTTCTAATCCCTGTTCAAAAGAATCCATCTGCTTTTATGTTTAAATCAGGTTTTAGCATCCTTTTAAAGTATTTGACAAACTAAAAATGCAGACACCTGTACATTCCAAAGAGTTCTTGTAATGCTATTGATAATCATCTGTTCCTCAGCACACCTTTGCAAAAGCTGTGATGAGCTGTCACACATGATCTGTTTGCTGGGATATTCACCTTGGAGTTTAGTATATTTTCCACCAACATTTACAATTTTGAATTTCACAGGGGAGAATGGCATTCCAAACACTAATGTGAATAATGGATACAAGGGGAAAACAATCTCTGGGAATGTACAACAATTTTAACGATTATGTTTAGGGAGTCACCTAAACAGCCAAATCTATTTACATGGACGAGGCTCAGACGAACAGCCAAGACCTTTCTAAAAATACATGTCTGTTAACCCACAAGCCTCATTCAAGGGGAAAAACTATTCACCTACAAACACATGGACATCCAGAGCTCCAACTCCTCCAAACCATCCTGCTGGTTTCTCTTAGCTGTCACCTGCCTGAGTCTGTTCAAATTCACGTGAATTTCTAATCACTGCAATCCAAAAACACGGGCTGCTCCTGCTTCTGGAAAAGCCAGAAAGCCTCATCTTCAGATGTTGGCTGCCCTGAGCAGGGAGATATTTTGGAGTAAAGGCCCAAGCTGCGATCTGGACTTGTTCATGATGAGACACACATATGTAAAACATCCTTGCAGCCACACAGCTCCAAAACACCGGAGCTCAGAGAGTGTCCATGGATTTTTTCTGAAGGGTATCCCAGAAAGGTTTGTATCAAGGAATCTAATTATTCCCTGACACCACTTATATTAGGGGAGTTTAACCAAAAAAATTCAGGTCTTGAATTAAACCCTTTCCAAAAGTCTTTATATTTAAGCTTTGAGACCGACTATAAAACCTTAATGAATAAATAAGTGCCTGCTCCTTTGGAAGGGTAGTTCCCATGTCATGTACTTGGCTGAGACAAAGCTGAATTTCAGCTCTTCCTCAGCAGAAAGCTTGAACCAGAAAGGAATGGTCTGTTGAGAAGCATTGCATCATGTCATGCAGAAGGTAAGACAAGGAAGGTGCTGTGATGCAGCTCCCTGAAGCAGAGCTGCACCTTTAGCAGCTGCTTTATCAAGTGAGTGATCTTTCAGAGGACATTTCTCACTCTGCTTCTTCCACCCAAACTTATGCTGGATGCTGATAAGAATGCTGCAATTTAACAACCCCAGAAGTGTAAAAAAGAAACTGGTAAGGACCAGAAAACATCATCTAACCCCCACCTCATATCCCAAGGCAGAATCAACTATGTCGAAGTTGAAACACTACCTGAAACATTGTACCAACCCTTCCTAGCTTGTCCCTAAATTGGGATCTTTCCCGTTGGATTCGAGTTATGAAGTTTTCTTTGGTATTTAATTACTCCACATTTTATTGTGCCTCATTATCTGAAATAAATGTAAGCCTTGTCAAAGCATTCAGTCTGTTCATGGCACATGGAACACAAAGGCTGCTCCCATCGAGCTCAGTGCCACTATAACTCCACTATTTTCCATTCAATTACAGAACACACTGATTTTCCTGCTGAGTCACCTCAAATTCAATTTCTCATTGAGAATTCAACTAAATTACTCGCCCATGAATTAACAATGCTGAATGCTAATACAGACATTGAATTATATTACATTTCACTGACTAGAAGATGTAATTGCAGCTGACAAGGTCTACTTCATTTTTTTTCTCCTTTTCCAGTTTGGACTTAGTGATCCTGCTTTTTTAAATCCAATATTCTCTGGCAAAACCATCCCATAATCACTTTTTTTTAGGATTTAGGGTGTATCCCATCAGGTCAGATAAACAATGCTGTTCTTTCACCAACAAAATATGGCTCACACACATTCTGCAGGGTGAGCTGGTGAACTAGAGGCAGAACAGTCTTAACTGGTCCTGAATTTACTCACCAAGACCTGTTATCCTGAAACTACATTTCAGTGCATGAAACATTCTTTGGTCAGCACAGTCACCTGCTGGCAAGTAAAGTAAGCAAACAGATGCAACCCATGTAAGAGCAGACAGATTTATCTTGCTGATCCCTCACAGAATAAACATTTTATCTACCGCAACCTTTTTCTTTAATCTCAAGTATTTTAATTCCTGTAGGAAAAATCAAAATCTACGTAAAATTTAAATTCCAATCCAAATTAGAGAGTAACTTCCAAATGCCACCTAGTTAAGCTGAGATAATGACCCACAATCCTGGATATTTGTAATATCTAACCAAACCTGATTAGCTATGGAAATGAAACTGTAATACATCAGAACAGTGTTTCTGGTGACATGGAAATAACACAAAATTGTTATCTGCTATAAAATTGTTATCATAAAGATGAAGGCAATTATCACCCACAAATTTCAAAAAACCAAGATGTTTGGTTTTGGCATTTGATTTTGGTTTTATTTAATAAAAATTTCCTACTTGAAGTAAATTCTGTGTTTAATTCTTCTGGAAGAGAAACCAAGTCTATGTAGATTTGAGATCAGTTGAACCTTGGCAATGATGTCGGATGAAGGTAGAAAGAGAGACTTTGCACTTATTTGAAAATTCCAGCAAAATACTTCACAACTGCATTTGCTGTGTCACCAAAATTCAAACATTTTTGCAGAGTAGCTGAGTTTCAAGCTGAACAAACCCTACCTGGTTTCCTGGCAGTCAGCCCAGTAACACAGTTCCAGTACAAGGGCCTAGAAGGTGTGGACACTGGAGTATTTGCAAAGAATTTAATGTTTTAACTGTTCCAAGAATCAAATGAAATTTCAGAACACTGAAATATGAGACAGAGATATATATTGAACACAAGATTAGCCAAAATGAATTATTAGACATGAATTTTCAGGTACAATTACGAGTAGGTTCATTCACATACGTTTCTAACTGTGTTTCCTTATAAAATATATGAACTTCTAAGTGGCAGAAGAAACTTGCCCACAATGTACTGAAGTTATTCTTCCACATAGATTACAAATGCAGGTAATAACTATTGAAAAACTAGAAACATTGAAATAATGTGTACTTTTTAATTTTAATATTATTCTGGATTTTAGCATATTCAGCCTCTAAATAAGTTAGTGCCTCAATTGCTTTATCTGTTATGTTCTTAAATTAACATGTTCCTGTAAACGGCTAAGCTGCTATTTTTAATGACATTTAGCAATAGATGTCAAGACACATAACTGCTGACTATGATACTTCTTTTTTCGTCCATATTTTGGCTTTCTATTCCTCATGGCATAAAGTCACTTTCCCTGTTTTTACTTCCTAATATTAATGTATTGGGTTTTCATTTTTAATGGGTGGATCTGCAGTTTTAATACTCTGGGTACATTATTCCATCCCTAGCTCTGGTTACATCAGCTTTGTTTCCACTGATACAATCCTCCAGATGAAGCTAAATGAGGGTTGAAAGCTGAGTTACAGCAGGAGACTTCAGGAGCTGTTCAAGCTCCATTATAAACTGGATCCTTTAAGGGGCTGCTGTTGATTCCAGAAGCCAACCTGCACATTGTCTGCTTGGGTAGCTGCTACTAATGGGCTGAACTGGCAACCAACCCTCTCTGCTCCTACTCTGCTGCAACAGCGTTGGCAGAGGCTCCCAGAGGATCCTGCGGATCTCCGGAAAACTGATAAAATAATGAACAAACACATGAGCAAAACGCTGCTAATGCCACAGTCCAAAATGGATAAGCACCTATCAAAACGTCAGCTAAAATCTCCCAGGCCTTGAGCCACGAGGTAGAAAAGTAACTTTCCATCAAGAGCCGTGTTCTTGTGGTCTTTCTGTGTTCAAGCATCACGGGGTTGTGAATTATTACAAATGCTGGCACTTGAGGACTGACTAAGCTTGTGGGAACGATGTACCTCTCTAGATGATTACCAGCCATTCATCTGGCTAATGTGAGGCCAAATCTGGCCTGACTGCCTGGCTCTAGGGAATATAATTAACTCTGCAGTCAGGTTGCATTTGCCAAGTAGGATGAGCCCCGGGAGGTGAAGGCACATGAGCAAGAGCTAATGCTGCCACCCAGAGCACAAAAACGGGCTTGCCAGGAAAATCAGGGCAGGCTTTTTTTCCACATCCAAAGTGCACATCGAGCACCCCTTTATGACAATCAATATAAAAAAAATAAAAATATAAATTTTAATTTTTTTTTGTTTTAATTTCCCTACATCTGTGACCAGTTAAAAACTGATTCCTTACATTCTTGCACTGAAACATCCACAGCAGTGAGGGGTGACCTTAGGAAACTGTGTTTGAAAACAGCTAAGTACATTGAAGTGTTATTGATTGCACAAGTAATAGCGCCAAAAGTGATTACACAGTGTGGTACTTACAAAAATAATTACTCTTCAGAAAATCAAAATTAATTTGTACACTTCTGATACACTTTTGAAGCTGTTGACATTTCATTGTAGTGCTCCTAATGAAAGGAAAATTATTAATAATTGTTTCTACTTGAGTGTGACAAATGTCATTTAGGTTAGGATGTGAGTTTGTCAGTGTCTCATCAGATCACTAAGTTGACTTTTGGCTCACGTTAGTGTTTGAAAGGGGGGTTATTTGTATGTGTCAGATGTAAGTCTACACAGGCTAACCACACTAAGATCAATGTGTTTGCTTGTTCCTAACTGTGAAGCATCTCGTGTGGTGTAGTCCTCTTTTCTTAGAAATCACTCTGAAAAGGTGCAAAAGCAATGGAAAATTAAGTTCCCTGCACAAATGATCAAAAATTTTCTTCTTCAAGCTACTTAGCAAGTCAAATTGTATAAAATAAACTTGAGGAATTAGCATAAAACCAGGGCCACTGCCTGAAGGACCATTTCCTACTTATTCCCTGGCTGAGCAAATTTAGTCTTTTTTTAACATATAGTGAATCACATCGTTTAGGTATGGAAAATAATCAGCTGAATAACAAAAGCTGTGTAAAGCAAAAGTTAAATCATATTATGCCTCAGTGTTTGTCTCAGACAACATATCACTCCTATAAAGTTTTATAATTGGTAGAAATAAAATAATCCAGCAACCAAAATGCTTTCAATAAACATACCAAAGGCTCTTAGAGTGCTTTAAAAGCATTAAGTGATTAAAATTCACACAAGCAATAGCTGAAGATCCTTACTATTCCAATTTTATAGTCAGGTGAAGTGACAACTAGATGATTTGTCTGGGCAATTGTAGCAAACAAATAGCAAACCTGCAAACAGAGTTTTGGAAGACCTGTCTCCAGGCTGCTCAGGGACTTCTCATCTACTGCCCTCAATTTTGACAGGAGTCTGTGCCTCAAGACACTCCATCAAGATTCAAGTTACTTTCCAATAGCTGATCTAAAAGTGCAGAGAGTGAAATATCTGGTTTTTGACAATTTTAAAAAAGCCATGATAAGAATACAGAAGCTTCATTATTCGCCAAGCCCCTTACATTTTTCACCACTACTGTTAATCCATGGAGGGACAAAACTGGAGAGTTCCTATGCAAAGATCAATACAATAGTTTTGTCTATGAGCTGTGTGAGAAGTACTTTCAGTCATAGAAAAACAATTATATTAGCCTAAGATAACTGGCCTGGATATGCAGTGGTTCCCTCAGAAAGAAGTATTATCAAGAACCAGTTTTGTAAAATCAAAGCCTCATGCAGTGATGGCTGTATTAATATTTTAAAAGTTTTCTCATTTATTCAGAGCTTATTTCACTAACTTTGATTGATGATAAAATCCTGGTTGTAGAGGCCACACAGAATCCAGGATCTGCCAGAAATCTGTTCTCCCTGCCCTTGGGGAACGGGGGCTCCTGCTTTTGTAGTTGTTACCACAAATCCAAATGGCATATTGACAGGTTTGAAAGAACAGCTTGCAGAAAGCCATCCACTCAGTAAACATATCTTTTTATGCAATCCCCCAACAAAACAAACCCAAAAAAAGTAACAGCATATGTGTTTTTAACAGCTTTCTCCTGCATCCAGGTAGAATTTTTATTCCTTTGTTAACATCGCAGGCACATCATCAACAAGATACACTTTGATTTTTATTATACTTTGTTTGCAATTAGAGACTGCAAAGAAAGGGCTATTTAAGGAACACACTTTCTCAGAAACAAAAGTGGATACCCAACATGGTGATAAAAGCAGTTTAAAGTGGTCAAACTACAGTAGAAAATAAGCAGCCAGTGTGGCACAGCCAGCTATCTTTTGATTATAACCATGCCTCACTTCTCACCCACACTGACAACAAAGCTGTTTCACTGGCAGTAGATAAGCACAAACCTTCCCAAACAAAAGTTCCCTCAGTTCTCCCTTTACATTTTCATCAGCAACTTCCCACTTTTTACCTAATCAATATGTTAAGCAGAAAAATTAAATAGACTCGAAAGCTACATCTTTATTTTCATCTTGTGCTTTCCTCCTTTATCCCCTTCACCTATAAATCTCTGGTTTATGCCTGTTCAGTGTTATCACACTCGTGATATTTAGATTGGTGATGTTTATTTCTCCTGGAGTCCCAGTTCTCAGGCTCTTAAGATTATTTGAGAATCCCAACTTCAATTTAAAAATCCTTATATTGCTAGCTCTCAGGTTCTGGAGAACGGCATGAAAGTATGACTCAAGTGTACTCTAAAAGCTCTATGGGAAAGGCAAAGAAAAGGTTTATTCTGAACAAAACAAAAAACAGAGACTACATTCTTAATGCATTTTCAGAATTACTTGTTGGAGATTTTTTTAATTGCTAGGACTGATGAAGTAATTATGTGTAATTGCTGTATTCTGATCACAAATAGGTATTTCATATAAACGTCACAAACCTGGTGCAGTGTATAAGAGGCCAAACGTTTCCAAGGAGCACTGACAGAGTAGCAGAGGATCAATATTAAATGGCCAGTAAAATCATCTCCTTGTGCCACTTTCTCATAACTTTGATGTTTAAAGGGGAGAAACCAGGGCAGGTTTTCCCTGGTGACATGACCCCTCTTGCTCACACACATTCTGCACCCTGGCAATGCCCCTCCCATGCAGTGTCCCCATGCAAAACCACCCGAAAGTTTTCATTTTGCCCTTGAGGTGATTTGACACACCCCTGTCTGTCAGGCCAGCAAACATCCCACAAGACAGAATGTTCCGGAAAAGTCTCTCTCACAGATTTCCCATTACCGGAAAAGAACAGCTGGGGCAATACCTCCTCTACTCTAGAAAACTTGTTTAACAGCACTGCCTTTACCACAGCACATCCCCACTGAAGAACACTCCCACGTGTTTTAACACAGTAAAACCAAGACTATCACCCGCATTTTTGCACAGTCAACACTCACTCAGCAGAACATTGAAACCACCTCACGGCAGCAGCCTCTGCTTCCCCTGAGGGGGAACTCACTTAGATTTACCTGTCACCTTCTGGGCAGGAATTGGTCTGGCTTCTCACTCTGGCATTTATAGCTGCAGAAACAGGGGAAACAGGACACAAGAGGGTGGAAAGCCAAACCCCAAATTGCTGTGGGGACAGAACAGGGGGTGCTTGTAGCCCTCAGTGCTGTGGGGAGGAAGAGCCGGAGGGGCCGTGAGGGAGCACTGCCCGTGTTCCCTCAGGTGCAGCTCCAGGTGGGCTGAGCACCAGCTGCTTCTCATTTGAGGGAAAGGTGTTTTTCTCAGAGCAGCTGTTGCTGTTTACCCCATTACCTCAGAGATTCTGAGGAGGTATTAAAGCTGAGATGGGGGCAGTGGCCACTTCTTTGAGCTGGCAGGGGTTTCTCCTGGTTGTAGGGCAAGGGTTTTACCTGGTTCTAGGTAGCACGGCCGCAGTGCTTTGCGAGTCCCTGGCAACAGACTCCAGAGTCTGAAGAAAGGAAGGAGTTTGGATTTTAACCTACAAGCCCTGGTTTTACAGACTGCCAGAGATGTGCTATAAGTGGTGGTGGCATGTTCAGTCCTGTGTGTGCCCTTAGTGTTTTCAGGTAAGTCTGACTCCCTGGTCTGTGTTTTGGTTTGTTCCTGAAGCAGCTGAGGTGTGAGGGAAGCTGCTTCTCTCTGTGGTTCTGTTGGAAAGGGATGTGTACCTGGTTTATTCTGCTGAGTGTGGAATGTGAGGGTGAAAAAAAGCCATATAAACATACGAGAACTGGGATGTGTGAGAAAGTTGAAGGGTGAAAAGGCCTGTGTTTTATCCACTGAAAAGCCTGATAAGCAAGAAGGATGAGGGGGAAAAAATCTCAGTTGCTACAAAGGGGAGCCAGCTAGGCAGGTGCTGGATGGGATATTGTTGTTTCACTGGCTCAAAACTGCTTTACTTTCCTGGAATTGTTGTTCCACGGTTTGCAAAGAAGCTTTGAACTCCACACAAATTCCTGTGTCTGGAGAACTTACGAGCTGGTTCACTAATTGCAGAACAGGGTGGAAAGGTTACGCTGAGGAAGCTACAATATAGGCAGATCTGCAAACCTTAATTGTACTTTCATTTTATTCCTGTTCAGGCCACAGTTGGAACATAATTTAGAGGTTAGTGTATTGCTTCGAGGTATGAATAAAAACCCTTAATTAACACAATAGCAAAAAGCTTTGGTTTCTTATTTGGCCTGAAATAAGAAAAAAAAATGTTAACTGAGTAATGATACATTCCCCTGAAGTGAAAAATTAGCACCTTACTAATATTTCTTTCAAAACCTCTTGATTTTAAATTAAGAATAGTAGTTTTGTGATTAAATCCCTGGGTGGAAATTCAGTAGATTGGAGTTCCATTCTCAGCTCTGAGCCAGACTCATTCTGTGACCCTGGGTTCTGTGTTAGTCACCAGGCCTGGCTCTCCAGCACCCCTCTGCTTTTAATTACAGGGGCAGTGCAGATGAGGAATTGCCATTGGGACTAGCAGGGCTTTTTGCATTAGCTGCAGTTGACTTTGGATCAGACCCTTTTGCCTGTTTCCTAAATGTATGGATGGAGAACCAGGCTCTGGTTAACTGGGATATTGGAAGTTTATATTAATTAGCATTGTGCACTTCTGAGATATTTTAGAGAAGGGAATAGTGTAAGTACAGAAATATATTTTGTCCAAAAGAATAGCACAACATTATTACTTTCGTTATGTTTTCTTAATTCAATTTGTTAAAGTAACAATTTTCAAACTTTGTAAGTTGTCTAAAGTATAATATACTATCCCTTAGTTTTAAAATATCCAATTTCTGTCATTATTAGAAGACAATAAAATGCATCTAAATATTTTCACTCATTGGAGCGAAGCATTTGGACAGCTTAAGTATTTCAAAATTAAAAATAAAGTTATTAAAAAACACAGGGACATAGTTCTAGAATGCATCTTCATGTTGTTTAGGATGGGATCTGGTTTCTACTACACCAAAAGACACTGTAGAGTTTCTGTGGTTTACAACTTTTCTTTTCCAAATTAGGACATTTATATATGAAGAAACTGCTTACATGAGCACTGCAAGAGGAGCGAATGCACACATCAAATTGTACCCACTCTCAGGTGATGGAGGTTTCAAGAAATTCCAGAAGTTAAGTTTGCAGGACCTTCTGAAAGGTAAAATTCATTTAATTGTTATTTACATGTGTTTTATGCTGCTAACTGCATGTAATAGTTCTGGATCCTGGGATGAAGTGATTGGATGAAAAATAATCTGAAATGTAAACTATTGTTGTGGTGGTTTAGCTTATTTTATGCTATTACTTTTCTGTGAAAGTGTGGGGATTTTAGTTCTTTCTTCACGTTTGACCAGACACAAACATGTGGTGTGGTGAGACCCATCTGAGCTGCAATGGAGTTGGGTAGCAAAGGTGCTCCTGAGGACTGGTGACATATGTGTGTGGAGCAACACTCTGTGGAAGGGCTGAACAGCTCTGCTCACCATTGCTTTGAGAAAGACACTACAGCAAAAAGCTTTCCAAATTAAATGGCTCTGGTTTGGGCCAAAGATTGACCCTGGTGACCCACCTGTAGTTGCTGAAGAAGGCAATTTGTTTTGTATGCCAGCATCAGCTCAGCTCCTTCTGGGCTGTCTGTGCCCTCCTGAATGCTCAAGGGGAAAAACAACTAAAGAAACCCAACAGTTCTGGACTATGAATTTGACACTTGTTTTGAGCTGAGGTCAAAAACATTAGTCAATGAACAAAAGTGGAATGATTTAATGGGGTTTTAATTATCTGATTTATTCTCTTACAATTTAATCTGCTGTTGTTTCTCCCTGTGTGCTGTGCACTGTGTTTTTCCATGGTGAGTGTTTTGGTGCAGCCTGATTAACTGGTACTGCCATGTCCAAGTGTGAATCTCGTTGTGTGAAGCCATGAGTAACTTGTAGGCTGGTGCATTCCACTTCCTCCTGTGTGTAAAGTCCCATCAATCTGGTGGGTTGCGTGAAGAGAAAGATAAAGTAGATTAGGAAGTAATGACTGGAGGAAAAAATGTATTAAATTATTTTCACATTTAGATGAGGATCTCAGGAGCCATTATTTTAAGTATTAGTGTATAATGCAGTACACTCCATTAAGTTTTATACACAGCTGTTGGAACCTTGGGATGGCTCCTGTAAACTTTCCATCACTGCCAGTTTGCACAATGACCTTTTATCTTCATTAGGTAATACTCTGAAATTGCTCTAGGTGTACCAGTATGGATTCTTTGGTGGTGAAAATTAGAATATGTATTGATGTTAATGGGGCTGTTTTCATTTATTAGTATAAATTAGTTTTAGTGTTCTCTCACATCATAATTCACAATGGACATCAGGAAAGTCATTTGGTAGCACTGATGTATAAACAGTGAAAATGAGAAAACAATTGACTCCATTATTCAATGCTTAGTAAACAGAACTGTATGTGAAGTGTGTGTATTACCCAACGTTCACCTTTGTGTGATGTGAAGCAA
Organism: Neopelma chrysocephalum; assembly: GCF_003984885.1. Lineage (NCBI taxonomy): Eukaryota > Metazoa > Chordata > Aves > Passeriformes > Pipridae > Neopelma > Neopelma chrysocephalum. The sequence goes on from NW_020897781.1 coordinate 4,068,768, forward strand.
TGAATGGACAAGAACAATGCCCAAGAGTGATCCTCTTGACAGGAGGGTCACATTCACCTCTGCCTGACCCTTCAGTCTTACAGTCTTTCTGTTCTTAATTTGTCCTATGTGTTAAAACAATGCAGAACAGCACTAATCACCTCTGCATGCACATTTTGGTGCTGTCTGTGAAGGGTCCTGATAGCTCAGGTAATGTCTATATTGATAAAGAAATTAATGAACTGTGTTACAATGCCACTTCTGGCTGCTAGATCGTGACATTTGCTCCCTGGAGTATAATGAATATTACTTGTGTGGATTATTTGAGAGGGAAAACTATATTTCTAATTTTAGTTCTATTTCTAATAGAGAAAGTTGTTGGATGGGAAAGAATACCCCAAGTCCAAACCTTGATCCCCTATTTTTACTGACAACCACATTAAAAAAATTTGAATTTTTGAGATGTTGCTGTAAAACAAATACATAATACAAATAATAATTCATAGGTAGGTAAATGACAGCTAGCCAGGCAAGCCTGAACATCTGTTTTATAGTAAATGAACATTGAACACTTCTGGTATCTAGTGCTCTATTTTTATCCAAAAAATCCATACAATATTTAAACCCTTTTCATGCTGCATTTTGATGACTCATTATTCCATATTGATACCATACAAAGCTGTGATTTCCCTATGTATAAAAAAGACTTGCTGGGCTTATTTGTCAAGGGAATTTGTAAGGAAAACCAGCATAGAATATAGAAAGTCTGAAATAGCAGAAAGTATTTAATCAAGGCAATGGCTTTTTCAAGTGATTTTTCTTTGTGACAAACCAAATATGTATTATATTATTTGTGGATCAGTATATCTAATGTCAGCACACATTGCTGTTTATTGACTCATTTTATCATGCTGAACTGTCACAAGGTTCTTATTAATCTGTCTCTGAAGGATCAAAATGCTTTAATAAATATGTTAGTTCCTTTAGATCTCAGGCTGAAATGAAACTGTTAGTTAAATGTACTGTGACTTTGAGTGAAGACACCTTTGGAGAGATTTAAAATGGGAGCATGTTATATAAATCTAAGGCTGACAACGGTGAATGCATCTTTCTCTTAATGGCCAATTAGGACTCAAATAAAAAGAGTAAAAAGCCCCTTTTTTTATACAAAATGTGAGGCTTCTTTGTTATGTGGCACTATTGATTTATCAAAGGGATAATTAATTTTGCAGTTTGATAATGAAAGCTCATGGCTTGTGGGGGGGATTCATTTACAGGTACAGATTGATGTGCTTTATAGTCTGAACAAATAACGTGTGCGTGCCTGACACAAGGGCTCAGGGAGTGTTCACCTTCCATTGCTATAAAGAGATATATGTAGTTAAGATGTTGAGTCCTTGCTTTATTCAGGATATAAAAATGCATACTGTTTTATTCAGGTGGAAGGGACCTGAATGAAAAGCAGCTGCTGAAAGGACTGTAAGGCCATATTTACCTCCACAGAGGGAAGGGAGAGCGTTCAGATCATGGCAGATTTTTGCATAGTCAGAATTAAGTGTGCCCTGAGCAAACAGCAGTGAATGTTTGACTTCTACCGAGGGATGAAAATGTCGTTCAAGAAGCAGTGGTAGATGTGTGGCATCTCAAAGGGAAGGAGCATTTTAATAACAGCATCAGAATGAAGAAAGAGTTTGAGATCATCCATGTGATATTGTCATTGTTCATTGTAGTAAAACTTCAGATCCCTTGGTTGCTCCCACCAGGTGAACCCACAGACCTTTGAGTGTGGAGCCTCTGCAGGGTGAGCAGGATTTGGTTGCAGCTGTGTGCTGAGTGAACTGGTGTTCCTGGGTGCACATTTCACCACTTAAAAGGATTAAACCTTAGATCTTGGCTTTCGTTTGTCAAGATCTTTAGTTTGCTGAGATCTTAACATCAAGAGCATGGGTTTTGATTTTGTGTGTTGTTTTGGAAAGTAAACACTAAACTTCACTTGGTAGGGCCCAAATTTTTCTATGTATCTCTTTTTTTAAGAGTTTACATTCTTGAGTTTAACAGAGAAGTATGTAATCTATGGATGTAACAGAAATTGTATGTAATGATAGTTATTTCGACTTGTCTTTTTGGCCTTTGATATTATGCTCCCATCAAAATGTTCCTAGAAATTAGCAAATCGGTTAATTTTGGATGAACATCCAAATGTGGAAACAATTTTATTGGTGTGCACAGTAGTGAACATATTGCAGATGATCATGTGTGAACAGCCAGGCCTGTGAAACTTCCCGGAAAAGCAAATCCACAGGGCCTGAAATGAATTTGTTTTGAAATGCAAGTGTGTCTCTGTGCAGCCACAGCAGATTGGATCTCCTTTCCACTCGGGGTTAGTTTGCACAGACCATCCATCCATCAGTCTGCCTCCTTAGGAGTGTTAACAGTTTGGCACTACTTTATTTCCCTTAAATCTTAGCAACAATCCATGATATTGTTACAGTACATTACATGCCTTTTCCTCTGTGTCATTGTATATTGCCATTGGGAAATGAAGCATAAAAAGGCTGCCATTAGAGCACATCATTAAATAAGACTGAATGAATTCCAACTGTTGAGCAATTCATCAGTTCCATTTTGAGCCAAAGAGATATTTTATCCCAGCTGAGTTCTTTTAATATAAAAAAATAAAAATCCATGTTTTAGTGGTGCCTTTAATTTCCTTTAATTTTTCTTTTAGAAATTGTGCAGTGTAATATCAACCTCTATCTTGTAAAGGAAAAGATCAAAGCGTACCAGAACCTGTGTGCATGTCCTAAATGTGTGAAAGTTAGAAATTAACTCCCAAGTGCTGAAAGTTTTCTGAACTGTCTGAAAATAATTCATGCTGAGGGGTTGTTTTAAACCACCTTATTTTCTAGGTGCAGAGCACAGCCACAGCTGTTGCATTAACTGCAGCAAGAAAGACTGGATATTGCTTCAGCATCAGTTTTTTGTTTGTGCTGGAGTAATTCACTTATTATATCCAGTTTGCTACTTCACTCTTTTGGAAGCCTTGGTGTTTTGCAGTGGTGTATTTCTGAAGCTCTTCAATTATTTGCCCAGTATCTTATTCCACAGAGTGTGAATTGTGCCTGTTGTAAGAGTAGAGAGTGTGGACAGGGCTGACACAGGTGTGCTTAGGCAATGACTCTGCTGTTTTTTCTTTCTCTCTGTGTTCAAACGTGACCTGAGCTATCCAACCCCTCTGACTTTCACTTCAGTGACCTCAAGTCACTACTTACAGTAATGCTCATTAATCAGTTGTACCACACTGTGGCTGCAATGGGAAAAAATATATGGCTTCATTTTAATTGTATTTTAGCACAGCTACAACAGCCAGCTGAGTATGAGACAGGCCAGTGTAGCCTGGAGTTGTTGGATGGTGCAGGGGAGAGTTCACACCAATTGTGGTGTGGCTAAAAAGGCCTTTTCATGGTAAAACCACTCAGCTTTTTTTTTTTTTTTTTTTAATTTAAACTGGTCACCATTCAATTAGAGTCGAATTTGGACAGTTTTCTTTTCAACACTGCAATATCTGTCTCTACTGTATTGAATTCTCACACACATAAAAAATCTGAAGCTCTGCCTGTGGAAACTCTCTCTTGTCAAAGCAGGCTCTGCAGTTCCTACAATCAGCATTCCTGGAACTTGAAGGACAGAATGTCACAGAACTTTACAGCTTGAACAGCAACAGAACCTGACAGAGAGCTGAAAGTAGAAGTCAGCAGTACTTGAAAAATAGTCTTCAAAAACTCTTCTTGGTGCAATACGAGACTTAGAAAGTTGAGCTGGTGCATCCAATGAGCAAACAAACCAACCTTGTGAACACAGGGAAACAGGCAGAACTTAGGGAGTCACAAAGGTTGGCACCATGGGGATGACAAAGCTGGGAGATGGATCTTGTGAGAGATGAGATACTGTTTGAAGTGGAAGCTGTGTCTGTGACCTAAGCAGAACAAGCAGCTGCCTGGTCACCTGCAGGCTGATTCTCCAAGAACTGAGCCAGGAGGCCAGTTAATCTAAATCATTGAATGGTTTGGGTTAGAGCACCTTTATCCTGGATCATATTTAACTGAAGCTCTCGCCAGAAAAAGGGGATGTGGGTCAGTGTTTGATTGTATGAAATACATTAATTCTTAAGGCCCAAATCTTGCCAGTTAGGTACATGGCATATTTAAATGTATAAACACTCAGATACAGGAGTATGTCTTGGTAGTTCAAGCCTGTCTGTGCAGAAGTTGCACCCAAGATCATGGAACTGATATGATGTGTACACTTAGTTCTGAGCACTTGCTGAAAGGAATGATGCAACTGGTAAAAGTATTTTCATGTAAGTTAAAATAAACTGCAATGAAGTAGTTTAATTGACCAACATCATCCCCACAATTGTTCCCCTAATTCCCAAACAGCAAACAAGATCTTTTCCCTTTTCTTTGTTGCTTACAATCTCTCTTGTGCTCTGTGCTCATGTCAGAAATTCCACACCTTTGCCTCCCAATCTAAAAAACTGATATAAATTCCATATTTTTTCCAAAAGCTGTTCAATCTTGATGACGTATTTAAATATCTGTGTATCAGTTTCTCCTTCAGGAAGATCTGCTACGTGAATCCCTCTTTGACAAAACTTTGTTTTTTCAATGATGACACACAGATCAATGATCTCAAATCAGGGAAGAGATGCTGGAACCAGGTGTTCTGCTGTCCTTGTGTTCTGCAGCTTTATAGTGCTTGGGACACTATTTGTGCCTGTAGAAGTCAATAGGACCTGCCCATTTTGTCAGACTGTAGCAGGGAATGACAGACTCCTGCAGGGAGCAGGGTACATCCGGGATGGATCCTGAGAGGCTTTTGGTCTGATCTTCCCTCTGACAGGAAGTTCTGGCAACACTCTGGAGCTGGGCTGTAACACTGCCTAAAGAAGAACATTTTTCCGGTGAAATGTTGCATTTCTTACTGCTCTCCCACAAACAATAGAAGCTGTTGAGGCCCATTCATGTGAAAATGCTCGTTGCTCTGGTATTGAGGCAAAAGGAATGTGTTCTGGATTCACAGTCACTTAGGACTCTTGCCTTTGTTAGAACAAATATTAGCAGAGGTTAAGGGGGAAAGAGTGTAATTCAACCACATCTGCGATGTATGTGAGCTATTTAAATTCAATCTTTATTTTCTCTGAACATTTTGATCTTTGTATTTTTGACTATGGAAAGTTCTCCTTTAGGATTTAGAACGAAGCTGCAGGAGGAAAAAAAGAAAAGATGGTCCATTGTTAAATCTTCAAAGAGAAAGATTCAGGGATAAAAGGGAAATGGAAATACAAAAGGTTTTTAAAGGCATTTAATGTTTCAAAATGTGGTTCTGGCCTCTGCCTACTGACCAGTTTCAAATTTACTGTCTAAGAGCTGAAATTTCAAAGGTGATTTGGAAATGCCTTCCCTACATTCACTAATGTGAGGGTGTATGGCCCCTCAGTCTGAACACGTGGCACTAAAAATATACATGTGGGGAGTGCTTTGTTTCAGAGAGTCCCTTTTTTTCCTTTCATTTGTTTCTGAAATCAAAGTTTTTGTGTTCTTGAAAAGGCTGAGCCTGTGTAATGTCATGCTTTGAAATACTGTTCTCTTGACATTATAAGACCATGAAAGGTAGAACTTTGACTAACTGTATTATTCCTTCACCTTAAAGAGACATTGTCAAGTTTACTGAGCTCTAAATATGACCCACCTAGTTGTGTTTCTTTTACCTCTTATTCTATTACAAAGCTTCTATGATTCCTTTCCACATACAGTGCTTCAAAGCTTACCTTTCTCCATAAAATTAAACAAATAAAAGTCAAGGAACTTATGTTTCAAGTGACTTTTGCGTAATTCAGATCAGTGTGGGCAGGTGATCGCAATGTGCAAACTTTAGTTTAACTGACTAGTGCTTATCAAACAATGAGCAAAAACGATTTAGAATGAGTGATGTCTTTTGATGTGTGGATATAGTGCTGATCAAAGTCACTGATAGCCATTCATGTGAATCCCAGGACAGGCTTTGTCCCCATTAAGAACATATTCCATTACAATAATTGTCAGACAACCACCCCCCCGTCCTTTTCAAGTGAAAATAATTTTAATTTGACCCCTTTAAAAATCACAAATGTAAATCGAAAACCCAAAATGGAAACACATACTTTTGTTTTAAACCTGAGAACCTCCATCTAACAAAACTAAATCCCTAATGTTTTAATTACCTTTAATGATCTCCTTCATGAACATTCTGTTTGTTATGGCCCAGAAAATGGTCTTATTGAAAACCAGACCCTACCTTTGTGCATAATAGTCAGTGTGAGATATATATAGATATATATACACACAAGAGCATTGTTGCTCCATAGGTTCTGCAGCTGTAAAAGATACTTATTTTTAGTCCATCTCATTGTCACTTTTATCTGACTATCTAGCTGAAAGTGCATTTTAGATCTTGGAACTTACCAGAGTTCACTTAAATAAATAGCTGTATACAGCTGAAAAATTAGCTTTTATGATCAGAAAGTTTGAAAAGCTCAATTTTTTTCGTAATTGGTACATATGGAAATTTAATTTTGGAAACTTAATGTGATAAGAAAACTCCTGACCTCAGTAAAACCCATTTTCTGCCTAATAGAAACAGGAAACACCCAAGGCTTCACTTTGAAGTCCCTGAAAGCCAGAGATCTGAATGAGTCTAAAGTACCCAGAGTTCTACAAAACTGCAATTCTAAACCTGTGTCTGTGGCAGCTCGAGTTCCTGGTTGAATATTTATCAGATCAATGGCCAGGGAACACTCTGCATTTCAAAGAAAAAAACCTGCAGATTGGCAAATCCACTGGATGTTGTTTTCCCATTGCCCTCTTGAATAGACAACCAAGAGAGAACTTGAGTGGGATTTACCTCAATGGTTTTGTGAGAGCACAGGAACCTTGTTTGGTGGGGGAGCTCTGTGACTTGCTGGGTCTTTAAAAAAGAATAAAATCCTCCCAGAAGGCAGTGGATTAGGGTTGTAACAGATAGGCAGACAACTGAGAAATTAATCTCATTTCATAAGTTACAGATTTGGTCCCAGATTGGAGAGAGCCTCACCACAAAGTTTAGTGATGAATGAGGAAAAAGTAGAAACAATCTTCTTTGGTTCTACTATCTAAAATAAAATTGAAGTGACATTTTTCAAATGAGAATACATTGTCTGCTGCTTTGTCTGCTTCTTTCATTTCAGCTTTGTTAGATCTTTTGTTTCTTTGATGCTCAGAATATTGCACCATTTGGCTCTAAAACCTACATTAGAAGAGCATTAATTAAAGGCAGACACAGTGCAATGGAGACACTGTTAAAATTATGCTTGAAGGTACAATGTAATTAATTTTGTACAAGTGAAACATAAAAGAGAGAATGAAACCGGAGGAAATAGCAGCACATCCTCACCAAATGATAATGAGAGATACAAGTGCAAATCAGACAAAATGTGAAAGCACATATGGAATAATTAGAGTTCAAGAAAGAAATCAAAACAAAGGGTAACCTGCTAATTGCTCATGAAAATTAAGTGAAGAATATATAACTAAGGTTCAGGGTTCTTGGGGTTTGTTTTGGGGTGCTCTCCTGTGAAGGGTAAGATTTGGATTAAGTACCTGTCAACAAAAGCAGGTTGTAAATTTTCCATCACAATCTCCTGACATTACACAAAGAACTGAGGATGCTCCTTCACCTCAGAGCAAGTTCTCTGTTTTAAGGTATCCAAGAAGATAATGGGTTGGGATCTGGGTTATGGTTCCCAGGTTGAAAATGAGGGCACAGAGCATAATTAACTGTAATGTTGGCTGTATAAGAGATGAAAAAGGCTTTGGGAATCTGCTTTATTTTAATTGGTCATTTTAAGTAACAATTAAACATCTGCAGGTCTTTTCAGAACCCCTGTGGTTCACCCTCAGTTGTGAGTGTTCTTGAGTAAAGCACTTTAAAAGATCAAAAATGTGGCTTGAACATTCATCCTGTGCTGCAGAGCTTAAGTGAAGCCCAAGGTCTCCACAGGTCTGTGGGGGCATCTTTGAAGATGAAACATGAAACAAATTGAAAGTTTACGGTGTGTCAAAGATCTTTGTTGCACGTGAGGAACTCCTGTTGATGACTGGGATTGCAAAATTGTTGTTTTGGCTGCAGAGCTTTCATTCCAGTTCTGTGGAAACTGCCTTGGGATGACCATTGTTACCAGCTGTGGGAGGAAGGTACCACTTGACTTTTAGTGGGACAAGATTGTAGGTTGTTGTAAAAGCCTTTGTTTTCTCTTGGTTTAGGCTCATACCAAAAAAAAGTCAACAAAAATGTCAGAGCAGTGTTCACACGCCACACCCCACCTGGGGGTTGGCACAGAAAAGTGTCACTGCAAGTCACTGAACGTGCAGTTTTTTGTCATCTGGGGAAAACTGTGCTCCCAGAAATGCTCCTACCAAGAACTTGAGTGTTTTCATTGCTGATGAACAAACACAGTAGATGTTTATGAAAATTGAGAGAAAAATCTTGAAGCTTCTTTTAAAATATTGTACAGTCAATATATAATATAATATACGTGTTGTCTTTCTGAAGACTCTGTAGATTGTAACTTCTTGTCAATTTTAAAACTTTCCTAAATGTGGTCACTACCTAACTAGATCCTGGTGAGTTTTTAAATTCTAAGTAGGAGTTCCCTTTCGTTATAGGGATAAGTCAGTTTATTACTGTCCTCCAATTCATCAGAACCAAAGTGACCCATGGCCAGTGAGAAGGAATTAGAGGTGAGGATCAGCCCAAGCCTGGTGCAGTCCTCCAGCCGTGGGGTAGAAATGTGCAGTCTGTTTTCTCCAACACAGAAGCTGAATACCAGCACTCCCAGGTGATCTAGAAGGTTTCTTGCAAAAGCAAGATCATTAATTGCCCACAACTTGAAACTATGCACAGAAAATCAAAATTGATCCCTCAACATCCTGTGCAGTGTTATTGGTCTTTCTACATTTCTAAAGCTTTCTTAATTAGTCACAAACTCCTGAGCTTGAAAGCAGTGTAATTTATAGCATCATAACACCTTCTCTGTGCTGTGCACTGTGTCATCTCTTGGGACTTTGAAGAGGTTTATATAAATTAAATCTCTTTTCTAGTGTTATATAACACAGTGCAATATACTTTAAAATCTGTTACTTACAGGGTGGTCTGTGTTCTGCAGTAATTCAAAGGATGAGATAGGATTCAAACCAGAATGTATTTTAAGATAAAACATGAACAACTGTTTCTGGTGTATGGAATTACATTGATCAGTCCATCCTTTTTTTTCTCTAAAATGTCAAACCACACAATTTCAAAATGAAACTAAAGGAAAAAAATCATGCTTTTTTTTTTTTGGCCTCCATGGTAAAACCCTTAAACATTAAAATACAAAAATATCTGATTAAGAAGAGGGCTTTATGAGGCATACAGTAAAAATCTGAGTCTTTGATCTAATAAATTGTCTGTTTTGTCATAATTTACACAAAATAGTGGGAAGAAAGGAACTTAAGGGCAGAGAATGCTCATCCACTTGTTTTTATAGCAACTTGAGGGACAACTCATTTAACTGAAGTTTAATCTTTATTTCAGTGTCAAAGCTTTCTAACTTGACTGCTGTAGTAATTACCAGTGTGTTGCTGGGCAGTTATTTTCATTAAAAAAAAACAAACAAACAAGTAACAACTTTCAAAGTTGATTATTACACCCAGAAAAACTGTCCTGCTAAGAAGCATAACCCTCCAAGATAATATATTCTTTACAGTTAATTTCTACCAATATGCTCCTGTTGTTTAGATAAAACATGTGCAGGAAATTGATTTCCTGATTCACTTCAGTTTACAGGGGTTTTTAAGAGCCATTTTTGTCTCTACCAATTAATCTTTGCAAATTCTTTCTCTGCTACACGAATGCTCACAGAATTTTGATAACAAGTAGCTCTAATTCATTGCTTCATGAAAGAGCCTTTTAATCTGTTATGTTTTACACTATTTCCCCGAAGAAACCTCCTGAATTTCAAAGCAGGTATCTTTTAAAGACATGCTGATAATATTTTGAAAGGTAAGTATGTTTTGGTACTATTGGTGAAGGGGGAATAGCTTTTCCTGATTAAAAAAAAGCTGCTCTGAGTGTTGCACGAAGGTTTTTACAGGCAGGGCGTGGAAAGTTCTGTGGAACTGGATTGTAGAGGATGGTGCCTTCACCTCAATTCCAGCCACATTCCAGGGATATATTTTGTGTGGCCTGTTGGATTGGACAGTAAAGATAATTAACTCAACTAGGCCTGCAAAATTGCACCTCTCGTTGCCTCTGGCCACCTGAACATGCTGGTGCTTCTCTGGTGGGACCTGAGATGCAGAACTGGGTTCTCTCCAGAGAATCCTGAAAGACCTCTCATAACTTCAGAGCCTCCTTTGCATAGCAGAGTGTTAAATTCTGCCCCTCTGAATACTGGAGTAATGTCTTTATTTCCTAATTGTTCCGTCTGTCTTCGTTGTGATTAATCTTAGAAGCACTGTGCACTCTTCCTGAACTGTGTCACTGCATGCAAAAAACCAGGTATTTCCTCCCATAACAAATCCATAATATTTTGAAAGCCCCATCTACTGCGAAACTCGAAAGTAGATGAGCAATTTTTGTTGCACCTTGTAATTTTAGCTTCTAGCTCCTGTAATTAATATTTTCCTGTTTTGGCAATCTTACAGTTAAGGCAACAGATTGTGCAGAAGAAGAATTTCCAAAGCAGGCTGCTTGTAAAAAGTGCATTTTCATTAATTCTCCTGAAAGAGGATGCTTGTGGCTTTCCATAACAAGAGTCCAGTGCTGAGGGCAGGGCAGTGAAAGCCACACCACTGCAGGTGGTGGCATCACAGTTATCCTCATTCAGCTTCTCAAGAGTCCATGTCCAGTTGCCAATGCCAACTGTGTGATGTCTTGTAGAATACTTACAGTGAGAGTTTTCATTCATCCTCTTGAAGTAACCCAAAATGAGTGCTAAACCATCAGCAGTGTTACTGCTGATGAATAATATCCTCACTGCAGCAGCTTCCTGAGGCAGCATCAGTGGGGAAGGTATAACAAGCACAGAACTCAAATTTCCTGCAGTCTGGTCTCAATTGAATTTCTCACTTTATTCAAAGAAATATGCTCCACAGAATTCAGAGTTCTGTGTCTTCAACCACCCTTGCAGCTTGTTCCAAATTAGGTTGTGGTTCTGGCCACCTGTCATTGCACTGCCAGCTACTATTAAACCATCAAAGCAGTATTTTAGTTGCTTTGATGTAGTCTGGAATTGTATCTACTGCTGAATGATGATTAGATTAAATGTTACAAATGTATCCAAAGGGAATAGAAGCACCAGACTAATCTTGATCCACTACAGTTTAATTTTAAGTGTTTCCTTATGTTTCTATTATTGCTGATGCATTCCTTTGTATTTACACATGCTAGGACAGCAGAAACAGCCTCTTGGAACAGCATTAAAAAGCTGCCATTAACACAGTCTGCCTTATTAATGTGGTGGTTCATACATCACAGCTTCAGAAAGCTCTAGAGAATGGAGAGTGGAAGTGTCATTTCCTCTTTTTAGATGACAGTCTATTTTAACAGATATGGAAAAAGCACTGAAAGAAAATTAAGTTCTTTTGTTCAGGTTTGGTAGAGAAGTCTGGCTACTCCTGGGGATTTGTTGGCCACGTTGATGCCTCTTGCTCAGTTAACACTTGAGTGTGTCTTCAGTATTTATTTGAGTGTGTGTCCAGCCCCTACCCATGGTCTAATGGTTTATATCTTCCTAGAAAACATGATTCCAAACTGGATGCTGACAGCTCCTTCTTTTGGGAATGCTCCCTGTGTCCAGGTGAATGGAAGGAAGACACCCATTAACAGCTACTGCTGGACCTGTTTAGGAGCCAATCAGCCTGAGCTCAGAGCCTGCAAACATCTGGCTTTTGGTTTGAGGAGGAATTAATGTAGTATAATTAGAGAAGGGCAAAGATCCAAAGAGAAAAAGAGAGAAGAAAAATATTACTCTAGTGAAATGTCTGCTGCTGCACGATGCATTTCCTTTCACATAAGCAAGAACATCTTTAAGTTCAATCTTATCTTTCAATTTTTCTGATTTTCAGCAAATTGCAATAATACAAAAAGGTTAAGTATAGGCTTCAAAGGAAGGTTGGGTTTATGATTAGGAGCATGGAAGAGACAAATATGTTTTTCTCCAGTTTGTTCCTGTCTGATTGCAGTAAAATGTAGACAGGGAGTTATTTCTATTTAGATTTTCCTTTTGTTCTACAGCAAGAGTCAAGTGTACTTCAAATCACCCTTCCAAGTAGAACATCTACATGATGTTTGGCAAGTGGCAACATTTTAATTGTGGTAGGTCAGGGAAATCTTTCAAAATGGTCCATGAACAGAGCTGTGCAATTTGTGCCATGATTTGAATTCCTCTCCATCGAAAACGGGCCAAGTTGTGAAAAATTAAGAATTGTCATTGACATCAGTTCAGATTCAAAGTGTTCCCAATCCAATACAGTCCAAACCAGTGTGGACATGATATTTAGGGCCAGATCTCAAAGACGCTGAAGTCAAGATATAATTTTACCCAGATTTTCATATCAGTAGCAGTGGGATATGCCTTTCATGAGGGTTTTCAGCACCTAATTCATGTGTGAGAAGAGCTTTTGGGAAACCCTATCATTACTTGTTTTGTAGAACTATGTGGGAACTGAAACTGTGTAGTTACATTTGCTTTTGAAGGAGAAATAAACCTCACTTAAAATATGTATTCTATAGAAAAAAAAATTGTGGCAAAACTTCCTCACAATTACGTATTTGAAAGGGATAGGGTTTTTTAAAGTAGTCAAAACTTATAAGATGGGAGATTTTTTAAAACAAATTATCTCACATTTTCTCAAACTCTACATAAAGCTGCCATCAAGTACTTTCCTTTACAACAGGAAGAGATAAGTAAATTCTAGCAGCAAACTTACCCTGTTCACATTATCCTGAGGTTACAAGAAATCTGAAATTATAGTGAGTAAGTTTTCCTGCAAAGGTTTAAAGATAAATGTTAACTGCTGCTGTCTTTTCTTGTAGTGAGAAGCTTTAGTCTGCTAGTTATGCAAAGGATGCTGATGGTCTGTAATTCCCCAGGGCAGGTTTTCCTGGTGTGCTGGATAACTGATTTTGTGTGAGAACATCAAAATCCTGGGTCTGAAGACATTGCCACTGCTACAGTGAAAAGAATGAAAAATAAGCCGTTTGTCCTTGAATTAAGGTGAAATGATGCCCTTCTACGTGCAGAATAGGCTTGGTAGACCCACTATGGTAATTGTTTCCTGGACACACAAAGCTAATGAGCAGTATTAGGGAAATAAAAAGCACCTACTAGTGATGAACTCTTTCCATAGTGAACTATGGGAGGAAAGGAAGGGTATATGAAGTATATTTTGGTGTAGAAGTCAGGTTTTTGTCTGAAGAAAGCAACTAGTTCAGCTAGCGGTGGCCTGTGCTATAGATATTTTATATATATATATATTACTAATCACAGTGGGCCCAATCTTGGTGCCCAAACTTAGGAGTTACATCACTAAATAGAAACATGCCCTGAACTCACACAATCTTTACCATGGCTCTGTTCTGGTAGGTGCTGCATTTTAACCAGGTGGGTGTTTCACCTCTTTGCAGAACAAGTAAATATGTAAGAAAATGAACAGTCAGCAGCCCTAATCCACGAGGAGTTTAGTATTTATGTAATTTGCAGGAAGGAAAATAAAAATATTTTGTTATTTTAAACTTAGGGGAGGGGGGAAGTCTCCTTGATGAGAACTGGTTTTCTTTGTTGCATTTACTTTCCTGCGTAAGTGTGGTATCCATGGCTCAGCCACTGCTGAAATAACACTGCCTGACACACACTTTTTAAAGTAATACAGTAATTCATTGCTGGCTGCTAATTTTCACTCCACAAGAAGGCGGCTTTTTGTCTTTCTTTTCACCAGCTTAACTCCACAACAATATCTTATTGCAGAGTTCCAGTCCATTATGTCCATTATGTCCTTCCCTTTACCAGGCAAACTCGGCCTTGAACGGCGTGTTCCCCTCAGCAGAGCCCAGACAAGTGTTGGGCTGAAGTGGGCAGGTTTTTCTCTCACTGCAGAAATCTCCTGTTGTGTTCATGTGTGTTTTAAAAATGTAAACACACCTTGGTGGGCTGAGACCTTGCTTGGGTGACCTTTCTGCAGTAAACAGATGTGGTACAGCTGAAATGGGGGTGTTTGAGGCTGCAATATCAGGCACTGGGAGGAGGAAGCCCCGGGTAAATGAGGTGTTAGTGGAAGAAACACAGCTCAGAGCCCTGGAAATATTGGGGCATTCACACTGTTCTGCTCTCTGGGTGATGTAAAGCTCCCCCCTCACACATCAGCAGCACTAATTCCAATTGTCCAGAGCAAATGTGTTCCTTGGTGGCCATGGAACAGTTCATGAGTGATGCATGGGCTCAGGGCTCAGCTTTCTTACCCTTTTCTGGCATAATATGGGTTTCTTAATTGGATGTCATCTCTCCTGTAAAATATATTTTATTTTCTCACTTTGGATGGGAAAGACATTTGGAAAGAAAAGGCCCAAGTAGCTGGACTTCAGTGGGTCTTTCATTGAGTTCATCAAACTTTAAGAAAGCCAAAAATAGCCTCCTAAAACTAGCAAATCTCTAGCTATTAATCAATAATGAGAAGAAAATACTTATTATCTCAAAAACAATGGAAATGTGCATAGACTAGGGATAAAAAAAATTATGTTAGCTGAGAATAAAAAAAATGGGTTGTCTATTTTAAGCATAATAATGAACAGAAAAGTAACTATGGAAATGACAGCTCAGTATCTTGTGTTCATTCCCTATCAGAGACCTCCACACCAGACCTACAGCACTTACAAGTTAAGGCTTCTGTGACACTTTTAAAAACTGAAATACGCATTTGAAAATCAAGATATTTCAATTTGGTTGGATGGGACAAAGCGAAAAGTGTGTTGTGTCAGTTTTCCCATTTGCTGTGGCAGAAAAGGTTGATTTTTTTTTTCTTTGTTGTAACCAAGAGGTTAGAAAGGGATATAAAACCTAGGACTGCAAGTCAGAGTATGTAGTCTAACAACCAGCTAGAAGGGACCAGAACATGTGTTTTAATTGCCCTCACAGGAGCAAAATATTACCCAAATGTGCAATTGATACAACCAGTTCTATTTACAACTGTGATTAAATCTGTTATGACTTGAGGTATGATTTGGGGGGGGAGGAATAGGAGATAATCTATAAAATCCTTCAAAAAAAAAATATTCAAGTGTGAGGAGATTTGGAAATTCAACCAAGGATTTGGATCTCTGCTTCTTCAGGGAGGTCTGAAGCCTGAAATTCTCCAGCTGCATCATAGTCACTGTCAAATCAGTATTGATTTTTCCCCTCTGTCTCATTCTAGACATTTCTACCACCTTGCATATTATAAACTGTTCATTTTTGCTCGCACCTTAGATTATAAATAGCAATACTCAGCACTTTTACTTCAGTGTAAATTGTTGGGGGAGAAGGATTCAAAGCAATTTTAATCATATTGTCAAAGGCAGAATAAGCTAATGTATCAAGCTGAGGGTTTTCTCCAGTTTTATGACATAATTACTTGTGTATTAGGCCCACAACAAAAATAATAGCTCTGCAAGTGCAATGTTTTTAAAACTTTATTAGTACTGTTTGCCTTAAGATAAAATGAGTAATTACCAGCCCATTAAATACTGACAGGTAACCAGTTACAAGAAAGACGTTGTCAAGTTGTTCCAGCTCAGTAAAATCAATCTTTCACTGCTATGCTTAATTAAGGTAATTCCAGCTTGGCTCTCATGTAAAGCTCAGCTGGAATTCAGGAAAAATAAGCCTTGAAAAGAAGCAATACTGCTGTATTGTGCAGCATTTTGCAACTAAAGAGTTAATAGTTAATTGTTTCTGCCACTCATAATGAGATGGAAGGCATCAGATGACAAACACTGCTGGCATTATTCCCACTTTATTTAGGCCCTGCCTATGAGCTGGAGTTTTACATCTCCTTGCATGAGTAGTTTCATGTCTGGGGGCTGCCAAAATCTAACACTTCCAAAAATCTGCTGTTTGATTGTGGGTGAGGTTTTTTTGTTTCTGGAAGAGGCTGAACGTGAGCCACCAACACACAGCACAGCATCCCTGACTCTGCTCCAAATGTGCTCAACTGGGCCCTGACAGCACTTCCAGCTTTCCTACTGCTGGGTGTGCAATTTTGGGATGAACATGACATGACTCCAGGATTCACTGAAAGCTTAATGCCTTAAAGTCTAATTTTCAGCACCTGCCACAACTGTAAACTACTTAAAAATAGAGCTAAATTAATTCATAGCTAAATTGCTGTAAGTATGAATATAAAGTCTGTGTCTCCTCCAGTGGAAGTTTCTGCTTTAACTCTTGCCCTGAGTTTGTTCCATCTTTGAGGTGTCTCACAGTGTCTAGAACAAAAAACAAGTAAACACTATCTCATTTCTTAAATGCTGGGGAAAAAATACTATTATAAAATTACCTGTGAAACCTAGTCCAGTGGGGTTTTATGTAAACCAACTGTTGCCTGCACTTGTGTGGAAGTGCCAAGGAACTGGATGGAGGGATGATTTAATGCACTGATCGGGAAACTGGTTCAACCCTATCCAGCCTGGGGAGTGCAGGCAGCTGGAGAAGGGTCTGCCAGGGAATTGTGGCACAACAGTTGGATCAGGTTTGGAGCTTTCTTAAGGTTGTGCATGAATATTTGGCGTTGTGGATGCAAAAAGGATTATCCACTGTGGTGTGCAGAGATCTCCCAACTTGCTGGAATGAGTGGAGGAGCTACATGTGCAAACTCAGAGATGATTTTACTTGGAATAGAAGATCCACAGTGGTGGATTTGGATTGTAGTAGGAGGCTTGGGGAACGGGTAGATGTTGGTGTAATCAGAAGCACTGTTTGAGGACAACAAAGCGATAATGTGAAAGGTTTCAGAGAATCACAGAATATGCTGAGTTGGAAGGGACTCACAAGGATCATCGAGTCCAACTCTTAGCCCTGCACAGGAGCATCCCCAAGAGTCACACCCTGTGCCTGAGAGCAGGAGGGGATTATCTTCCTTTTCTG
Source organism: Neopelma chrysocephalum (assembly GCF_003984885.1). Taxonomy (NCBI): domain Eukaryota; kingdom Metazoa; phylum Chordata; class Aves; order Passeriformes; family Pipridae; genus Neopelma; species Neopelma chrysocephalum. The sequence goes on from NW_020897781.1 coordinate 4,085,980, forward strand.
GTACAGGCTCAGTGATCTTCTTTCACAATGGATTAGGTGTATGGGCAAAAGCATTTCAATATTTACAGTCAGGGTGCTCTGTACATTCCAGTGCATGTTAGCTGATGGAATCAGCATCATCCACACTCCATGACCTCCACAGCAGCTGATAAACCATAGGGGGGTCGTGTGGAAAACCATGTGTAACTTATTTTGTCTTTCCTTCGCCCCCACCCTTGTGATGCTCCCGTGTTTTCCTGCTGCAGCACATTCTTCAGCACGTCCTTATTCTGTTATTTCCACAGCAGCACCTTCAGTGAATGCACTGTGATGTAAAATACATCACTGCTCGGAACCTTCCTCCTCAAAATAATTACGTTCCTGGATAATTGTTTATTTTCAGAGACTGTTCCATATTGTGTCTGCTCGCCCCCAATCTAATTTTATTTTGATGGGCTAAAATATCAGCTGTGCTGTTCTCAAGCCTGGAGTTAATGTATTCATTAGTTATAATTGCTTCCAATGTGTCCCCACCAATCTTAGTCTTCTGGTTACTTAATGATTCTGATTGGATGTTCAACACTTTTATCTGGGTTAATTTACTATTCATAGTACAATGATGGATTATTCATTTTGTTACCCAGATTACAACTGTAAATGGAGTTATACATCATCAATGAGAGCACCACAGAATCATTTAACTAAAAAATGCCTTCTAGTTATCTTGGAGCAGCAAAGATATTCACATAAAAACTTTGTGGCTGGCACTGCTTCCTGCCCGAAGATGGCTGAATTCATTAGCCTGCTATGAATTGCCATAAAATTCTGCAAATGCTACTTTTAAACACTGTTTTATGTACCTAAGTGAGCACATACATATATAAATTATGCTGAGGGAAACTTAATAAAATGTAAAACAAAGTGAGTGGTAGTAAAGAGTTTATAAAGGGCAGTGGATTGGAGCTCAGAACTCTCAAGCTCTGTTCAATACTTTGAATTTAAGGAGGTGAAAAAACACTATAAAACCTTTAGATTGGAGCCACAGAAGGAAAAATGGCCAAGTCTGGTATATCTAAGGTCATTAATGTAACAAGCCCCAAAGCTACAGCAGTGCTGGCAACTGATCTATTAAAGACACATATTGGACTTAGTCTGGACTGGCCTAAAATTCCCAAAGGCTGTTGGGGTAAGATAAATGTTCGTTGAGTCCAAATGAAATGAGTGCTGTGTGTTGACAGGATATTTAAACGTGCCAAAAGACAGGCTTTGAATACACAGGATACAGGGACTTTCACCGGGGCTTGGAGATGCCTCTTGCATTCACCCATGGTCTCATGTTCTAAAAACATGAGGAAATCAGACCTGATTTCCACAGATAACTTCCCATTTCTGCTATTCTTTGAGCCATTTTGCATCTTAATTGTAAACATAAAGAGTATTCAAGGAAGACAATAACTCTACTATATATTTGGGCAGTTCTTAGCTTGTTGGGGTCTTGATGCTTAAAATGATTTATTTATTCTGATAAATATATTGAATAAAAATACTGAATAATAATGTTAATTAGGAAAGCATCTCAAAGGAAAAGAACGTCATTAAAAACATTCTTGCCTCTCTGCTTGTGAAATACACTTCAGTCACTTTGGCTGAAAGAATATGGGGAGATTTGAGTAGGTAAAGATGGAGTTACAGCAGCAGAAACTTTGGGAACTTTTCAAAACCAGGAAATCAGCACAAATAAGGAAAAGATCTCTCTGGAAACTCCGTGCCAGTCAATATTTCCTGGCTTCAAACCCTGGAGCATGAAATATTGATTATAAGCATTTCCCCTAAAAACAAGGGCTAGAAAATGGAAAAACTAAGCTTGTATCCAACTTCAGAAACTGTGGGACAATGGAACTCTGAGGGAATCTATCTTTTCATTTATAATTATGAATAAATGGTTATATTTTACACCTTGGAGGCTCATTGCATCACCATTCTATTATGAAAAATTGTACTGATTCCTCCAAATAATTGTTGAACGGTAGCAGGAAAATACTGTTCTGAAAATGAGTATTTTCATGTAATGAGTAACAAACCCTTTCTCAGCTGTTTTACACGTAGGCAGCAGATTTCTTGGATTCCCTCATTCCATAAATATCTGAGCAGTCCCCTTGTAGAACAGAGGCATTTCCTCTGCTGATTCAGGGGATCAAACCAGCTGATCCCTGAGGCTCCTTTGCTCCTGAGCCCAGGGACAGAGTGAACCAAGAACTGGGAAAGACATTGCTGAGGAATCGAGGATTTTTAAAAGCTTTCCCACAGATGCATAAATTCAGCATTGAAAAGATGTTCTAAGAATTCAAAAATACCTCATCAATCCCTATTTTTTAATATCCCTTTTCATTCCTGCAAGAGTTTCTGCCTGGAATCAATTTTCTTCAGAGATGTATTTCTTTAATTAAAATAGTTTTTATCCCTGTCACTGGTGCAACATCATCTTTATGTTCCTCTTGGGTAACACCTACAGCCAAGCATTCCTTGGAAGCATTTGTCAGTTTGGTGTTTGAGATCTTGTAACATTCTGGGATCATTTTATTGCCTTTGCAAGTGAGTCTAGAGGGGAAAAAAAAAAGGCATGAAGGAAACCTTTCAATGCTACACTTCCTATTAAGTGCTGTAGTTTCACCTGACAGTTGGTGAGGAGAAACAACAACCTGATAAATGTGGAGACATGGGAGAAATCACTGGAGGAAAGTAGCAGCAGAGCTGAGGAAGTCCCAGAATTTGTAAGATATGACCTGAAAAGAGGTCCTGGTTTTTTAGCAACAAAATAAACTGATGGGTTTTTTTCAGTTGAGTTTTGAGCTTGTAGGATCTGATTGTCTTCTTGTGATATAAATTCGGAATAAGTTGGGAATAACACCGTGGTAGTCACAAATAAAGTAATAAATAAATAAACCAAAACAAATGAAGCAACAAATAAAACAAATAAATGGCTGCATCACTGTGCCATGCTGGCATTTTGTTCTCTTGGAATCCAGCAGTCAAATGAGTTTGTTACTGGATTGGGCCCTGAATGAGCATCATTCACAAAAATTCAGAGGACAGAAGAATGGAACCAGCCAGTGAGAGGAAGGAAAAGTAGTCTAAAATATCTTTTCCCACCTCTGGAGTCTGTTTTGAAAGAGGACGTGGAAAAATTCTCACAAAAATCTCTAGCAAGCTAGAATTTAATCCAAGTCAAGGAGGAATATCAAAGTGAGAAAAAGTCAGAAATAAAATGTAAAAGAAGAGTGGTAAATTCAGAAATGAAAACTAGAGGGGTTTGATGCCAGTAGTCGTTAGTCTGAAAGACAGAACATGTCAAAATAAAGGGAGTGTTGTGCAGGAAAAATCAGTGCAGCAGGAGGAGATTTTTTTGACTTTTCAAACCTAAATGGGTTTATGGTAAATGATGGACAAACTTACCTTTAGTTCCCTTTGTTTTGTTTTTTTTTTAGTTCTCTAAATGTTATTTTAAACTGCCAGGTTATGAGTTTCTGTATGGAGTGGCATTCCTCTGCATTTCCAGAGATCTGGTAAAAAAGGAAAAGGATCAGAATTGTTGCTCTACATGGGCAGTGATGGAAGAGCTGCCTTTAATCCTGTGAGCTTCCCTTGCAGAGCTCCCAAGGAAAGAATTCCTGTGGCAGATGCATCCTGCCTGGAAAATCACTGCCTTGGCAGAACATCATGGGAAAGAGATGGAGAAAACCCATGTGCAGAACTTGCAGTAAATCCCTTCCTCGTGCTTTGCCTCCCCCCTGCTGAGTTTGGCCCATCCCAGGGGAGGGCTCTGAGCTCTTGGAGGGGGTGGCAGAGGCAGGACTGGGAATGTTTTGCCTGATGTTGGATCAGGGGCTGCAGGTTCTGGTGGGGTTTCCCCTCTAGCTTCTAATTTAGGAGCAGTGAGGTTTGGTTCAGAAAGGAGCCACAAACACAGATATTTTAGTGACTTAGAGGGGCCATAATTCTACAAGAATGTGAAGGATGTCAAGTCTGCTGGGTTTGGGGACCTTGATCCTTCACAACAACACACCTGCAAAGCACCAAACACAAGTCTCACTTTTATCAATATCTATTTCTTTGCATTCTGAGATGGACTCTTTGTTTTGAGAGCCACAGAGGCATTTAGGAATTGTCTCCCAGAAATCCGTGCAAGTTCTTGGTGCATTTGTTCATAATAGTGAGGGTTTGAACATCTTGAATCAAGCACAATTTTACTCAAATATATGAATTGCAGACGTGTTTATGAGTTATCAGGAGGAGAGCCCAGATAAGTGGAATTCTGTAAACACAGGAGCTGCTTCTACTTTTTAGTAACATGTGACCTGAAAAAGAAACACTCATAACCTGGTTTGGGCTAAGAACATTCAAAAAAATTCAAATCTCAAACTCAATTACTGGGATTTGGCGACCTTACAAAAAGGAGCAGCAGCTGATTAACTGATGAGGGAATAAACAGCAGCACTGGAACGTGACCTTTAAAGAGCAGCTCGTGAAAATCTTTTCAAACATTTCTACTCAAAGTGTATGTCAAGAATCTGCTTTCTGGGGTTGTTCTCCTCTTTCTGTATTGCTGCTGATCTGACACTGTGGCATTTGGGGTTTGTGCTGTGGGTTCCCTGGAACTCTGATGTTCCACGGGCTGTGTGTCCACACGTGGGAATAACCAAACCAGGACAAGGGAGGTTGTGCTAAACCTGTTTCTTTGAATGGGAACTTTCTTGTGACTATTTACCTCATGGAATATGCAATCTTCTATTCAGTTCTTAGCTTAATCCATGGAATACTTTATTATAGTGTGAGTGGTCACACTAATTAAGTCAAAAAAGTGCTACAGCCAGACCCAGAATTGCTCATAAACTTTCATATCACCCTAATTGGATTATCTTCTTAATAACAAAACTAATATTAAGAAACTATAGTGTCATTCAGCCACAGTTCTTAAATACAGCCATGCAAAAGAAAGCTGGAGATCACTTTCAATTTTTGTATTCCAAAGGGTTGGAGTGTGGATCCATGAATGTAATCAAAGCAGAAGTACTAGAAAATATTCTGGAATAATTTTTTATTTACTCTTAGGCAAACTATTATATACTAAAGCTGGCCTCTTACACAGGGTACAAGGGAGCACGTTAAAATGGAACTTGTCTTATCAATGTGGTTTATCAGAATTATGTATAACAAGCTCTACTTCAAGCAAGAATTTTCTTATAAACTTTTTTGTTGACTTTCAGCTGTGGAGTAAAAACTGTGAAACTTTTTGCTGTGAACAGTAAATTAATTTCCACATTTTAATTAGATCATCTACAAGGCTTTGTCTATATTGAAAAAACAAGGGAAAATAGAAATTCCTCAGATGTTTGAACACACCATCCAAAACTTGCAATTTTCTTGTAACTTTTATATTAAAAGTCAGTTGAATCCTGTAGAATCTGTTCTCCATAACACTGTTGTAGTTATGAATAAATGGGAACATTTATTTTTCATTTACATTCCTCCCACTTTCATTACCTTTTACTCATCCATTGCTCTGCCCTGGGTTGTTTCTCTGAAGGGATGCTGACAGTCAATACTTTCCTATCAGAACTCCAGAAGCACCCAAAACTTCAGGAATAATTTAAAGGCCTCCAAAGGAGCAGCCACCTGTGTTCCTTTTCCTTCTCTTTGTTCCCACAGAAACAGTTGAGTCCAAAGAACGTGACCCAGATCTGAAATGCAGACAGGTCCTTCCCCTAATCTGCATGTAAAAATAAAAGATTTGTACGTGAAATTAAATTCAGTTTAATTCAATTAAACCTGGAAAAGGTGGTTACTGTCTCACAGATTCCCTCCAGCAAATCAATTTGTTTTTTCATGCTGGAAAAGGATCCAAGAGCTCCTTATCTCCCTGGCTGTTGTGGTTTTTTTCCTCCCCCAGAAAAGAAACCCTTATGTGGCCAGTACAAAGAGAATTTTTTATGCTTTTCTGAGTGAATGCCAAGAAAAAAAGAACCAGAAAACAAAGACTAAACCCTTCTTGAGTTTGCTACTTTAATTTTCTGACAGTCTGTCACGGAGAAGCACAAAAATCCTAAATATTCCGTTTATATACTTCCTTTAAAACTATTTGGGAAGCTGAGTGTGTGCCAGTCTTTGAAGACGCTCTAATCTAGGTTGAAAGCATAAGAGGAGGCACATTAGAAACTTTTTTTCTTCCTTTTGTTTTCTCTTCAAAATTGAATGGGACAAATCATCCCAGCTCGGATCTCTCCAGAGCCACTGAACACCTGGTAGGAGATGAGCACTGTCAGATCCTGCACAGCCCCAGCACGGGGATCACTGCTTTGCCCCTCTTTTGTCCACCTCCCATCATCCAGCCTTCCCAGCCTCTTTCCCACTGCTGGCTTTCACAGATCCTGGCTTTTTAAGACATTTTGTTTCCACCAGCCTGACAACAAAAATGGATTTTTTTAATAAGTTTCTTCCGGTTACCTTCGTTTTTTTGTCTTTTCCTTCTGTGCTCCCAAGGCAATTAGGTTTATACTCTTAGTGGTGACTGTCCTGTTCCCTGTCTCTGTCAGGTCCAAAACTTCTGAGCCATTTATTAGTTACAACCAAAGGAGATGAACACGTGTTGTAAAAATAAATATGAGCTCCTGGTTTCGTTTTGGCCAAGGAAAATGGATGTATTCACCAGTCTGTGAATGCTTATGTATTATAATATATATTATTATATCTATATATTATATCTTTATATAGATATAATATATATTATATCTATATATTATATCTATATATATAGATATTATATATATTATATCTATGTATATATATATTATATCTAATGTTATACGTAAAAATATGTGTGTTGGTCTATGTAGTGTTTGTGGTACAGGTATGTACCACATCCTGCATCAAATATTATAAATAGATATTCAAATAATTCAGACTAGTATTCTGTTTCTTTATTTTTAGATTTCAATAAACTTGACATTGTTGAAGAGGATTCATAAATTTTACTGAAATTCAATTACTATAACAATTGGTGTCCACTACAAAAGTTATGCAAAGCAGATATTTTAAGTGCAGTGAGTGTTGTTCAGCCAAGCAGCCATTGATTAATCCCATTCTCAGGGACAGTGGCTAAAAACTGTGCAAAAAACCCTGAAAGTTGGGGGTATCTGTCATTCCCCCAAAAATTACTGCTGGAAATGCTGCTTCCTGTAATGAAATTGCAATAAGGCAAATAATTTAGTTGTCTTGAACAAGCCTGCTACGGACACAAGATACAAATATTAAAGTTCTCTGCTACTTCTGTGTTTAATCAAAACACGTTAATTTAAAATATGCATTTCAATCCCAGTCATTTCATATTGTATATATGTGTATTGGTAAAATAAATATAGGTCTAGTATTGTTTAATAAAAGAATAACAAAATGATTCCTGACATAATCACCTTAAAGCTTATCCCTGACCTCATATATTTTAATTATGTATAAGAGCTAGAAGATCTCCTGTGCAACAAGGAGCCCTTCATTACCTGTAATTCCTATTTTATAACTTTTTTGTTTGATCTGCTCCAGGATTCATTCTGAAGAAATTCAACAGAATAAATTATCATTCTCCCCAACCATTTGACTGTAGCTTTGAATATATAATGTATCCACCCATGTATATTATTTATGAAAGATTGATTATTCTTTCATCTCAATATCCCTTTTATGTCAAGAGAATTTCAGATTTAACACTTTCCTTCCCAGACACAAAGAGCAGCTGCCCAGAAGCGTGTCTGCATCTCACAGGGGCATTTCAAACCAGCTGGAAGCTCCTCTGGGGGTGTCAGTGGGAGTTGCAGTTATATTTTTGACTCAGGCTGCTGAAGAGAATCCAAGGGATGAGAAGGGGAATAGGTGCATGGACTTGGGTATAATCTGTGCCCTGATGGATGAAACGTGGTCTTTTAAAGCTGGATCAACATGGAATTTTAAATTAAACTTCAGACTCCGATTTACTGCTTTGCTGCAGCAGTTTTTGACCACTGAGTGCAGTCACAGTGAGCTGAAACCATCCAGGTGGATTTCTTGTCCACCAGTAAGACTGAGTTGGATCTAACTTTGTATGGCTTTTGTAGCACAAACTTTTAAATCCTTTTTATTTTTGATCTGTCGTGCCCCTTGTTTTCCTTATTCCATCATTCTAGAGAGTTTTGTCCCATCTGTGTGTCCAATCATTTAAATTTGCTTGCTTGCTTGGTTTGGTTTTATGGTTTGTTTTTTTTTTTTGGGCAGGGAGAAGGGAGGGCAGAGATGAAGGAGTAGCTTGAGGGGGAAGGGATTAAGGTTTCTGTCCTACTGAAATTCTTGCTGCTTTTTCCAAGAAGAAAATTCCTTTTTCTCTCTCCTCTGTGCATTTCTGTGCTTATTTGAAGAAAGGTTTTTACAGAGGAAGCCAGGGGAGGTGCTGGAGTAAAGCCTCTGCATGACTCACCGTGAGCCCCTGGAGCTGCACTGGGCTGAAGTGCTCTGTGCTGGAGGCTGGTTTTCCCCCCCCGGGGAGGTTCTGGCCGAGTTTGGCGGGGCTGGCTGGGGATGTGTCTTCACCAAACACACTCCATGCTCAGACAAAGGCTTTTGGTGGCTGTGCCCTTCCCATCTGCTGCCATGGCATTGCTCCTGCTCAGGGTGATGTGCCAGCTCTAATAGGGCAGAAGTGCCAAGGAAAGATTGGTTTGGATAGGAGGACTCGTTTCTGCTGTAAATGCAGGAATTCCCCCCTCTGGAATGTTCATGGCATGTGTGTGCTGTGCCTTCTTGCTCCTGCTGTTGTTTCTCTCCCAGCACCTCCTCCTCCTCCTGAAGCTGCTCTCCCAAACACTGTGAAGTCAAGGATGCCCTCAGGCTGCACTGTGCCTCCCTCAGCACACTGCTGAACTGCAGACAGGCTCTAATCTGGCCTCAGGAAATGATTTCTAGTGTTTTAAGAACTAACCAAGAATTCTGTGGTTGATTAGGACACCTCATCCTGTTAGTTCTTTGGATATTACTTACTTCTCTTACTATCTGATCACTGTCCTGTCTCTTAAACAAATATTACACTCCCACGCATTTAGTTACTCAAAGGGTACCTTTGTAAGGATCTCTGTAAGTAAAGGGCTTCCTTTTTGTATTTATAATTAAACTGATGTCATTGTTCTAAGCTCCTCAAGCCATTCTGACTGATCCTGAAACTCTTAAGGTTAGAAGTTCCATTCTTTCAAAGATACCCATTTTAATAATTTATCTGTTACTCTTCTAATATACATTTCTTTTTGAACTTATCTTTGAGGGAAAAAGGCAGTTAACAATGAGAAAGAATGTATTTGCAGTCCTAGGTTCCCTTGTCTCTTTCTTTTTCCTGAAGTACTTTCTATTCTACCCATCCTTTTTGGCAAAACCTAAAGAATTTATCATTTTGGGTCCACTTTAACAGAAGCTTGTCAGCAGCATATTATATGGCCTGCTGAAGATGTGTAGCTTAAATTTTAAGGCGGATTTTCTATAGAAAATATATATTTAGACATATTCTGAAGCTGTCAGAAGGTCTTCTGCCATTGGTGCTGCCTTCTGTGGTGTTCTGACCATGAACACAAGACTGAAAACAGGGAGTTTGGAGTCATTTTCTAAAAGAATAGAAAATTTGGCCAGAGAAATCGTTACAAACAACCTGAATTGTTCATTGCAGAAGGAAAATGGAGTTGCTGTGTGAAGATGAACTGTCTGTTATCTGTGGAGCAGGAGGAGAGAGCAGTCAGTGGCTCAGGATATATTAGTTTGCAGTAGCTCGGTGTCTCTGCCTCCCACTCACTTAATGTCACTCTGTCACTTAATTTTATTCTTCTACAGAGATTTTTTTAATTACCTTTTCTTTATTCTCTCCTTTCCAACTTAATGACTGAAGAATTATTAATTGTAAATCAGAATGCCTGAAGATGAAGAGACCAGCACTAGAACTCGGGACTGAAGGAAACCAAAAACTTTATAACTTTCTCACAAGATTCCTGGAGATTTCCACTTAAACTCCACAGTTTTCAGACAGGAGAAATGCAGAATATGCCCTGTAAAAACCCAACTCTGTTAGACCTGTGCTCAGGGAGAAAATGAACATTCTCCCAGGGTGCTTCAAGATTTAACAGGAATGAGACAAGACCAGGAACAGACTCCAGAGTCCTTTCCAGCTTCACCCTGCAAGTGAAGCTGGACCAGTGAATTGTTAGTCTCAAGAACATGCTAAACTTTCGATTTCCAAATGACTGCCAGGTTATTTAGAAGAGCTGTAGAGTATCAGCAAATCTGGAATATCATTTCCTTCTAATGACATTTGTGCTGTATATGTGAATCAAAAAGTCAAATAACATATTTCATTTTCATCACAACATGATTTTCCCGTCTGACATTATTACAAGGTCAAATAAACATTGCATGGGAAGGAAATAAATCCAAATTTGAAGTCTGAAAGGGCAGGCATATTTCTTGAATGTTCTGAATGTCAGCTTTTTGATAGGAAACTAATACAATAGCAAGGAGTGTGTACATTTGGAGTTGTCTTTTGTATTTATATCAGAGTTTAATTTCTTTGAATCCTTGGTGTTCCCCACTCAGCAGCATCTTATGGCATTTATAATGTTTCTTTTAAACTGCAGCAAATGAAAAGCCTTGAAAGGTCAGACATTCTTTACCTAAAAAATAAAATAAAGCCAAGTTAATAGATGTTATTTAATAAAGTAGAAAATGATGTCTCACAGACATGTGTTGTTAAAGATGAACTTCCCTGAGAGTTTTGGTTTTGTAGAGTGCCTCATAGATTTTAAGTTCTTCTGCCAAAATATTACATTGAGTGTCCTAATAATAAATAAGATTTTTTTAAAAATTCTGGGCTCTATTGTGCCCTGTGACTATAATGGTAAGTTATCATTCAGAGAAAGACAGATTAATAGAGTCTCCTCTGCCCTACCTGTCCTGGAAAAGGAAATCTGATGTCAAAAATAAGAACAGTAGGTTAATATTTAATTCAATAGCTGAGAATAGGCAATATTCTCCCACTTTGTAATGTTAGAGTTTGGTTTGATTTTTAGTCTGTGTGGTAAGAATAAGTAAAGATGAACTTCAGTGTAAGATAACACCAAAGGATTCTGGTTTAGGGTTTTCTTGAGGGTATCCACAGTTATTTCTGATAAAAAGCTGACTGTCATTCTCCCTTGCCAAAATGGGTCATAATATTCAGCAAATTCAGCTGCTGTTTCTCTATAGAGTTACCTTTTAATGGTCTGAATTTTCTATACCCAGTGATGAACTCTAGTGAGATTTTAAATAAAATTATTATTTTTTAACTTGTTCCCCTGGTCCTAAATAGCTTAGGGCATATTTATCTGTATACTGACTAACAATTTTCTTTTAAAATATCCTCCTAGAATGAACTAACGTGTTCATGCTTAGAAATATCTGCTCTGAACAGAGAGTTTAGAAGACACTGATGTCTCCAGTCCTGTCACTACTCACAGCTTTGCTGTTAGACAGGGCACTGCTATTTTCAAATTTCAAACCTCACCCTAATTGAGCACAAGTTAATTGACTGAGCACTGGAACCTGAAAGGATCTAAATGATTGTTTCCTAAATTTGCTGAAAATCGCAATTTAATAGGCAAGAGTTCAGTTCTGCACCTCAGACCTTCAACTGGGGTTACAACCAAGGAGGCACCTGAAGGAAACAACACATCAAACACATTTCTGCAAGTTCCTGCAAAGCACAGACAGCAAGGAGAGTTTTTATTGTGCCTACCAAAGGAATGTATGGAAAAAAATAAAAGTACTTTCTGACACTGACACTCCAGTAGGCAAAAATATTCCCGACCCCAAAATAATGGTAGCCCAGGTTCTCTGATGAGTCAGACGAGCTCTGGGAGCACAAAGGAGTCACTGAAGCTGCCCCAGCCAAGAGCAACCTCCCAGTGTTCTGGCCTGGGGCAGAAACTGCTCCTTTTCAGGGAATCCCATTGGATTGGTTGGACTTTGTAGGAACAAAGAAGGGGGGAGCTTGGAGGATGTTCACTGTAAGGTTTCTGCATAAAGCAATTATTCTTTTTTAAAGCTGTTTCATATTTCTGAAATGTAAAGGATCACATGTGGAGCCATCTATTTCTCACTTCAATTGAGGGGTTTTTAAAATAAACTAAAATTCCTATAGGTAGAAATTGCCTTTGAAATTTTTATCCTAATTAGACATTCAATTCTTTTAATTGTTTTCCTTGTTCTGAAAGTAGAAAAACAACTAGGAGCGGAAAGCAAGTCTCACAAGCCCTAGTTATTTTTTTAAATCAAGCCTAGATAGGAGGAATTCAGCCTCATCCTCTTTCATTATTGCCTGTGAAATGAGGTGAGAATATATAATCCTCATACTTCTACCAGTGGCTCAGTCAGGACACTGTGCAAGAACCAATTGTTACAGTAATTGAATTTCAGTAAAATTTATGAATCCTCTTCAATAATGTCAAGTTTATTGAAATCTAAAAATAAAGAAACAGAATACTGGTCTGAATTATGACTTAAGAAAGAATTGCAATATATACAACTTGGACCCCCATTATTAATAAACACGCTGTACTTCACAGGAAATTACTTTTCTAACTATTTGTGCTATTGTGAAATGTTACTGTGTGTAATCATTTGTAAGGAACAGTTTCCAAAATTTATCTTCAATGCATTATCCAAAACTTTAAATGAAGATCAGTGGAGATTTCCAGAGTGAACGAGGGAAGCTGAAGAGAGAACATTGAAACCTTTCTATCATAATCATCTTGTGCTGAGGGGCTGGACAGGTCATTGTGCTCAGACACACAAAATTTGAACATCCTGAAGAAACACAGTGTGGTTTACATGGTGATAATGATGATTATTGTTCTTATTATTACTTATTGTGAGTGATTTGCGCTGTTGGAAGATTGAATCGCGGTGCTGAGCACGTTCAGCTTTCTGTTCAACCAGAGAACTTTGCAGTGGTGGGTCCAGATCAGAAAGTCCAACTGTACTGGGAGATGGTTGTTACTTTTCTTAAGTCAACCTCAAGTTCAAGTCCTCACCAAGAAACCCTGATTGATTCAAGCTGCAAACACAAACCCCTAAATGCTCTCGTGTGCACGTTGTGCCTGGAGGGCAGAGCACATCCCCACTAATATGACAGTGACACCCAGGACTGGATGGCTGGAAATGATTGACAGAGGATTAGGAAATCTTCTGTTTGACCAATAAACAGTGTTCAACTATCACATTTCAATGGCCAATTCTATTGCTGGGCCCTTTCTCTTGAAAATTAACGTGATTTTCAGAGGGAAAATAATTACATGTCGTTCATAATCCATAAACCAGATAAAAATAAAATGGGGTGTTTCTTTTCAGAGGGAGAAGTCTGGAGTATCTGCACTTCCCTCATGTGTTATGTGAGTGTAAAGGCTTCTAGAAACCATATTAATCACATAAAATCTGGTACCTCACATTCCTCTTTTTGGAATAGAATTATTTAGGAGAACCAGAATTGGAGAAAAGGAGCTTTGTTTGAAGAGTGTTGTCACTGTTAATGCTGGTGAATTCTGAAGGAGTTTAGATACAGAGCTGCCAGAAAAGCAAATTGGAGCACATAAACATGGACACTGATCATGGGTTTTTTTGCAACACAAGCAAATAAACACTAAAAACTCCAAACAAACCCATTGATGTTTGTCCCTTACACAAAGGTGTTTATCAGCAAATCTCTTACAGAAAAAGTTCCGTTTTACAGAAGCAGAAACATTAGAAAGGCAGATATTGCTGGGATTTCTTTCTTTATGCTTTTGTTTTCCAGCTCCCAAATGCTTTAGGACACGAGATTTTTGAATTTTTTTTTTACTCTAAACTGGCCCAGAAAACTTAATGATTTTCCAAATGCATTTGTTGTTTTTTAAGCAGCACTTGCCAAAGGACCATTAGAGCCATGATTAATTCCTTCTGTCACAGCAAAAAAAAAAAAAAAAAAAAAAAAAAAAAAGAAGAAAATCAGCCATGAAAAAGCTGCAAGGCTTTTAAGGATGAATAATTTGCTGATGGTCTAGGAAGGGATTACAGTGCTGAATACACATCTCTATAAATATTAAAACAGATTTTTTGTAACAAAACTATACTTCAGGACATGCTTACAACAGCTAAAATAGCTGTAGAATTGTGTTTTATTCCTATCCTCTGTCAGCTCTCAAGAAATTGATGTTTCTGAAGAGCCATCATGCCAAGATATTTAAATCAATCTAACCTACTTTCATGTCAATCCTCAGAAATCAGCCAGACTCCGTTCGCTTTCTGACTTCGTGCAGGAAGGTTTGTGGAATTCTGGGTTGTTATTCAGTGCTGGATTTCAGCTGAAATACTGAATTTGTTGGAGGTCTCACTGCTCCACGTGTGCCTGTTCCCCCAGGGATTGTAGGGGAGAACAGTCTTGTAGTTTGAGTGCACCACTGAATTTTTTGGTTTTCCTCTGGGAAGGCCTGAAGTTGGTTGGAGTGTTCTCCTTGAGTGCAGCAGACTTTGATCCTTCCAGGCTGATCCCATGTACAGTATTCACAGTCAGATTGTAAATGTATGTATTGCATAGAAGCAATGGTAGGAATTCTGTGGAATTTTCTTACAAAGAGGTGGAATCTGTGATAACAGGGATGAAAGACTCACAAAGTAGGGGAAGAACAGCCAGGAATGCTGTTGAGATGATCATGTGTGTCACAAAGCTGAACAAATACCTGGGTTTATATTGTGGGCAGGTGTCAACTACCACCACAAAATATCAACTTACAGCCTGTGTTGTGGGGGAATTTTTCTCTAACACTGCAACACTTTCCTTTCATAGCTTAAGGTGCCAATATTTACTTGTCTGTCCTTCAGAATTGTGAGTTATGCCTGAAAAATAATGCAAATAATACATGACTAGTCCCTGCTTTGGAGTTTGGTGAGGGTGTGATTATGTGTGAGGGATCAAACAGAGGCAGGAGAGGTGCCTTGATTTCTGGACTGTGATGATTTCTGAGCACTGAAATAGGTTGTTGTCTCTTGCAGCTTTGAGCTCTGGTAGGTACAAAACCAAATATTAACTCCAGCTGTGTGGCCCAAAGCTGGGTTTGTGAGAGCTGCTGTTCCTGCACGATGTGAAAAACACTTTTAGAATCATTTACCCATTTTCCTCACCTGTCTCCCTTGGAAATCAGTTTTCTTTTCTGAGTGAAGTTATTGGTGAAAATGGGGTATTTCATCCCACTGCCTACAACTTTCCAGCACCATATGGATCGTTAAGGCCCACAAATGCTTCAAGTCGGGCTCCTGAGGAGAGTAGAGTCAACATTCCCACTCACTGAATAGACATCACTCCTGGAATATTGTCAGACTGGGGATTAGGCTGTGAAGAACAGAACTATACAGTGAAAGAACTAATAAATGGCCAGCAATCAACTGCAAGCCAACACAGATGTGCTCACTTGATAAGAGCAGGTCTATTTAAGAGACAAATAATAATAGTTCGTTATGGAGAAGGAAAAGACTCGTTAACAAGACAGTATCTGATGCAAGTCCCCATTTCACTGCAACCCCAAACTGAATAAATCAACATGATTGCAAACTTCATCTTCTTGTGCCTTACAGACTGTGGCTCTCTGGGATCCATCCTGCTCTAAGTGGGATTTGCTGTGAAATTTGTGTTTCTAATGCAGCTCTTGGCAAGAGGTTTCTGCACAGATTCCCAGGATCCAGCATCCCTTCTCTTTCTTGGCCATTTTCCCCTTTGTTACTGGCTTCCCAGCATCTCTGAGGATGCTGTTTCTTGGGTTTTTCCTAATGCAGGCCACACATTTGTCCTCTAACCAGTATGGGGGGGATTTTGTGTTATTTCTTCTATCTTAGTCCTTCAGGGTCTGGTGTTCTGTGTCCCAGCTACACCAGTACCAGTGTGATCCTGGCAAAATAATTCCTCTATCTACACCTATATCCATCCCCTTTAACCAGTTAATCTCCAGGTGTATGAATTAAGTTTTGTGATTCTGTGTGTATTTAGTGACTGAAAGTACATACACTCAGCATCCCAAAAAGTAAATAAAAGTTAAATGCCATTTTGGTATTCTGTAGGGTTTGGATATTGGATTTGTTAATTGTATTGTTTACATGACATTCAAAAGAACTGAACCTTGGCTAGTTAAGGCAGAATATGCAGAATAATCTGTTAATTTGGAATATTTATTATAAACAATTCAATATCTGCAAGAAAGAGAAAATGTAATTATCATTGTATTGCCATAAGCAGCCATTGAGATAAAATCATGGGAAGCAGGTCAACATTTTAATTTTTAAAAGTATTTAAAAAATGCAAAATTGTAGCTGTTAGTCCACAGTTTCATTTGGGCTTTAAATACCCTGTCAGTCTGATCTCAAGTGCACTGAATTTCATAGGATATTTCCATGAATTTTGATGGCACCTCAATTGAGTTCTACCTGTGCATTGTACAGTCAGCAGTCAACAATTGGGGGGCACATTTTCCACAGGATGCTGAAAACTGCTGCCTGAGTGATTAACAACTGCAAATGCACCTTTCCCCCAGCCAAGGAATATTCCTGGGTAATTCCTTCGAGCCAAAAGAAAAATCTTCATCAGAAGCTTTCTGAGGCTTTCAGCTAAAATTATAGGAGTGAAAGACTCTGAATAAATTACCCACATATATAATTCATGCTCAAAATAGGGCTTGTTCATTCCATCTCCACCCCCTGTGTACAATCTCAGTACATGACAAATTGTGCCTTTTAAAAGTGAAAAACTGACTGGATAAACAGGTGTGGCACAGGTGACTCTTCTGTGCCTTCAATTTTATGTGTCAAACACCTTCATCACAGTTCATGGCACTTGATAGCCTATAGTTAGTTATTATCATAATCAGATACAATTTTATCATAGATCTATGTACAGATTATGTGAAATAATTGTTTAGAAATCACACCTAATCACGAGAAACAGCATCCTGGAAAATATTTGTAACACAGTTCAAGTTCCAGTCCTTGCAGCTGTAATAATGGATTACAAGTTTTTCCTCTGTCTAAAGAAATTCTTTTACCTGAAAACATCAAGGCCACACAGGCCTGATGGACTTGCAACTTATCCATTAAAAAAAAAAAATCTCAATTCCTCTGGAAACAGGATGGATTATTTTGTTTTATCTTTTCAGCTCTAGGATTTTTCTTGAAGCAAAGCTCACCAAGATGAGGCAGAGCACAGTGAGTGGCTCCACAGCACAGATCAGGCTGTTGGGCTGAGGTCTGGGTTCCAAAATGACAGTTTTAAAAAATGACAGCCAGCAGAAAGCAGCAGGAATGAATGAAAGGTCCCACCATGCAAATACCCTGTGGTTTTATTGAGACAACATTTCTGAATTAATCATTTAGAAAATAACACCTTTTTCCTGCATTCATAACAGTATCAAAAGGAGCCCAGTTTTGTTCATGTTTATCTGTTAGTCATAAGTGCTCCCCAAAATGCATCAGTGTTTGTTCCTTGAAATGGTTGCTGTAATTTGTCCATCAGTGGTACCCTGTACTGGTTTGGGAAATGCTTTACCAGTCCTGCTGTGTGTGTTCAAACAGCACATTTTGCTTAAAACCCCATATCCTCTTCTCCATGGGCTCTTCAGATATCCCTGCCCTTGTTGCTCTTCCATCTCAAATGAGTGTTACAAAATCACATTCCATCCATAGCACAAAATACAGCTTTCTTTCTGCCCTTTGGTGGGGTCTGGAAATCCTTAATCTCACCTGAATTTAGCAGTTCAAACGTTACACCTTTGACTGTATTTCCAAATGTATTTACAATGAAATGACTACAAGTACAAAGTTGATCTATTCAGACATGTCACTAAAAGATCTTTAGTTTGCACAACAGATCACAGGTCACTGGGACCTTGAATTTAAGAACAAAATTAGTGTAGACATATAACATGGCATGAGGAAGATTAATTATATTGTCTTTATTAATGAAGTAATAAGCTAATTAGACCTATGTTAGCACAACGTGCCAGAGTTAATATACAGCATTAACATGTTAGTCTTGACTGTTTTTTTTATTTTAACAACATTGTGTCCTCACAAATCCCTTAGCTTTGCTTTCCAAGTTACTTATGAGACACTTCTTAAGATTCAACACCACTGTATGTCTGAAAACTTTATGGGAGTAATGTAAATGTTGCTTATGTTAACAAATAAGATCCTCCAGCTGGAGTGTATTAGGGAGCAATTTCATATGATTTACAAATGAATTCATGGTGCATATATAAATGAGATGTTTTAGAGAGAAAAGCAGCATGTTTGAAGGCTAAGTTAGATCTCTGATAAAAGATCTGTGCTGTCTGTAAATCAATAGTTCCTGCTGTAGTCCTATAGATCCTATAGATCTTTAGTTCTTGTTCTTACTAAGCCAAAGGGAATGTGAGCACAGGCACAGACTGTTAAGGTTTTCTCTTGGAATACCTGGGAGATGAACAGACTTTGTTTCCTAATGCAAGTGTCTGACTTGTTTCTCTTCAAACAACTCAGGAAGAAAAGATATATTAGTGTGTAAAGGTAAGGAAAATATAACAGTAGGAGAAAATTCCATGTACAATTTGGGTAGAAAAGAGAAGCATTTGAAAATATTCATTATATAGACTCCAAACTATACAAGAGAGAACCCCCCAAAGAACCAGATATTAGAAAGTAGGCAACAGTATTTTCACTGTAGCCTTATAGACAAACACAGTAAAATTATACAGTCTGATGTTTCTTGCTTTTCAGCTGGGAACATCTTTGTCAGTAAGGTCTAATTCCTTCTCCCACTACTTTAAGGGGAATTTTCCATGAACAGGCTCCCCAGGGCAGTGATCCTGTGACACTGCCTGGACATCTTACTGCAGTAGGTTGATTTATTAAGTTTTTCTGCCAATCCATAACTTTTTGTATATGGGAACTACTCATTTGCACATCATTGAAATAAGCAACTGTAGATAAGAGACAACTTGAGACCCCCTTTCATTTGCATTTAGCAAGTCAAGTTTCTCACATCGTTTATTAAATTAGTTTCTGAAAGACACACACATTTTGATATCCCAGGAAAATACTTGTGATTCATCTCCTCTGGCTCTTCTCTCAGGTTCCACAGAAAAATCCTACATGTTGCCTTTATAAAAATCTGGCACTAAAGCCTGGGAGGAGAGCTGTGGTAAATATTTGCATTGCACCTTCTCTGCGGGCTAAACGATGGGAAACTGGCCCTCCTTGAGGCTTTAGTACATGCCTGAAATCAACTGCAAAATTCCAATCAAAAGGCTTCCTAAAGGATAAGAAAATGCATTGTGAACCAGGCATTTGATATTTTTTGGATTAAAGGTTAAAAGATGATTTCACTGAGAACAAAGCTCCCCCTGCAACACACTCTACATCTGCCTTTTCCCTGCTTATGGGGAACGAGGTGGAACTTTGCTGTGGTTCTTCCCTCTGCAGAGCTGAGCCCCCTTTGCAGCTCTGGCCACAGTTCACCTCCCCAGACATCAGGATGTGTTTGAACACTCCTGGAAATATGTTCCAGGCATGTTCCAGGTGTGTTTTGGGTGTGTTCCAGGCCTATTCCAGGAGTGTTCCAGATCCAGGTGTGTTTGAATACACCTAGAAACATGTTCAGGTGTGTCATGTGTGTTCATGTCCTGAGAGTGTTCTGGGCATGTTCCAGGTATGGTCCAGGTGCAAATACCTGGAAACATGTTCCAGGTGTGTTACAGGAGTTTCTGAACACTCCTGGAAACATGTTCCAGGTGTGTTCTGGGTGTGCTCCAGGTGTGTTCCAGGTCCAGGTGTGTTTGAACACCCCTGGAAATATTATCCTGTCATGTTCCAGGTGTGTTCAAGGAGTGTTTCAGGTGTGTTCCAGGGGTGTTCAAGGAGTGTCTCAGGCATGTTCCAGGGGTGTTCCAGGTCTAGATATGTTTGAACACTCCTGGAAGTACATTCCAGGCATGTTCAAGGACTATTTCAGGTCTGTTCCAGGTGTGTTTGAATATGCCTGGAAACGTGTTCTGGACATGTTTCAGGTGTGTTCCTTGTATGTTCCACATGTGTTCTACTTGTGTTCCAGGAGTTTTCTAGGTCCAGGTGTGTTTGAACACGCCTGGAAACATGTTCTTTGTGTGCTCCAGGCATGTTTCAGGCATGTTTTGTGCATGGTGCTCGTTTTTCAGGCCAATTTAGAGCTGGAAATTGTTGTTGCCTGCAGTGAGCACCAGCTGGAGAGCAGGGCCTCGGTGTGGGAGCACTGCTGGGAACGTGGAGCAGAGCACCAGGAACTGTGCAGCTTCTTTGCAAGCTCCTGGATAGCAAACCATGCAGGGAGCACACGAGGCTACAACGAGGTGGTTCTGCCTCTGACACTCAGCCCCAGGTAAACTGTTGGTGAGGATTAAGAAGATGCCACGGTCGACTTGCACCGATCCACAAAAAGATAATTCCTACCAATGAAAGATGCTTTTCCTGCACTTGTGCTGCTGCCCAGCATGGACCAGATTTACACACAGTTCCTTGGAATTAGGGAGACAGTTTGAAAGCTGTGAATTGACATGTTCAGAGTATTTTTTACACTGTACTTAGAATAGCACAGATATTTAGAGAATAAGTAGCAAAGGAAGGGTATTAATAGTAGTAGGAAAGAAGCAGTTTCCCCAGAATAGATACTATGTGTAGAAGAGTGTTAGCAAAACCAAGGATATGGATAAATGCGGAATGTGTGGTAAAAATCCCAACACTTTGGGCGCTAATGGTTTGTGTTGCACCTTTTCAGAAGTGGTGTGTGAAAGAGTGAAGGGCAGGAAGGGTGATAAAGCTATTTTGGCAAATGTGATTCCAAAGTAACCTCCAAATGCGAATAGGAATTTTCCAGGGAAAGTTCAGCTCCTGGTGATTCAGAAAGACATGCTTCTGATTTGTTACCAGTTCTCTAGAAAACAAAACCAAATATTTGATGGCTTTTGTCTCTTCTTTGAAACAAAGACATTGGTAATGAAGCATTTCATTCTTGCTTTGTGGTGACACAGGTGCCCAGAGAATTCAAAAAAATAGAAAGAAATTAATGGCACACCTACTGAGCAATGGAATTGTACAAACTACTTCCAAAGCTTTATCCCTTTTAGCTTGAACAGTTAATTCACGTCCATCAAAAGCCTTTCATGAGATGGATTTCATCTCTGAACACCATTTCATGCTTCATTATACTACATTGATGGGGATTTGGGGGTACTCATTACTCACTTTGTTCTTTTTTTCCTTTTTTTCTTTTTTTTTTTTTAAGAAGTGGAAAAATGTTAATAAATCCAGAGGGTGCTTTTTTATTCTTCCTCGCTCCAGAAACAGAATTCCACATCAAATATTTCAACAGTGGACAACAGCTGGTTTGTGCTGTAGTTTATGGGCATTGTTCTTGTCTGGCTTGTGGTACCTGCTGTGAAACACTGAATTTTGGAGAAGGCTTCAGGCTGGGTTCTCACAGTGTCTCATGTCCCAGCTGGGACACCAGCACTGTTAGAGAGGGTGGCAGGAAAGTGGTTTCTGTGTGTGGGTGCCTCTGGCCTGCCCTGGATGTGGAATTGTTCAGTTCTGTGCCCTGTTTTCAGCCAGAGGTTGTATTTCTGGAGAAGGGCTTAGATGTTTGCTTTGGTGATGCTGCAGGGCAGGATGGCAGAGCTGCTTCCTAAGTGGTTCCTGGTCCCACTAATCCCACCAAAACATCCCAAACCCCCACACAAACAATTACTCTTAAAGTGTTTGTGTATTCAGACAACAGCAGGTTTTGATCATCCTTACTGTGAGTGTAGAGCAGAGAAGACCAAGTGGTAATTAACTTGTTAGTGATTTCTTAATGAAGTTGTCTCTTTGTTACAAATAGGGTCATGTAGGGAGACAGCTCATCCCTCCTGGCAGACTGCTGGAGAGGTGTCCTCAGCCTGCTCACCCTGGGACACCTTCCCATGCAGCCTTCCTGGAAAATTACTTCCAGTGTTCATCTATTTTTCTAGACCTCTCCAAGAACACCCTGACCTCCTAAAACCCTTTTCACCTATGAACCACCCTCCAAAGTTTACATCTCTCCAAGTCAGAATATATCTGCCAAAATTGTTTAAATCACGAGTAGCCCAGTCTGTACACAGAATTACCCAGAGTTCTGTATTTGTAAAGCAAGAGGATAAAATCTGTGCACCGAGGCAGCAAGAAATGTATCCTCAGTGTAGATCACTTTTGTGCAGTGACTATCTTTGAGTCACTTGTTAATTCTCCTGGTTAACTGAAAGTGACTTCTGTGAACTTTCTCCCTGCACAAGGAGAACTTACTGAGTACTAACTCGTGCCTGGAGTCTCCTGAAAATATCGTATCCAGGGATTAAAAAATTCCCTGTGCATAAGGTGAGAAAGAACTTGTTTTCCCTCTGAACAGCTGCACTGTTGGACACCAGAGTTTATGAGCAACATGTAGGTGGACACCAGAGATGCATCATAAGAGAAAAGGTGTTTTTTCTTTTGCCTGTTCTCATTAGAACCCAGAGGCAGAATAATACAACCCTGAAGGAAACAGCTTCCCTTCACAGGCACTGCAACTGGGGCTGCTGGAGCATGTAATTACATGGAGGGGGAAAAGAGCTTGTAGTGAAAGGTTGTCAAAAGCCTCAGGACTCCTAATCTCTCTGTCTGGTGCTGGGGAGTAAAACCCTGAGTGGCAGAACATGTTTGGGTAATTGGAGACGGGACACCCACTGCTTTCATTAACCTGACTGTGCCTATGCTGAATAAACGTATTTTGGACGGATTTTCCTAATGCCCAGAAAGTTCTTACCTGCAGGGAAAGGGAAAACAGAGGCAACATGTTATAATTTGTGCAACATTTTATAATTTGTGAAACATTCTTAAAACTATTGATTTTAATAGTGGTGCAACTGAGAATGAAAACATTATCTGAGGGTAAAGCTGGGCAATGCTGCCTTGAAGTTCCAGAGAGGATAAGTGATGGCAGGGGAAAGGGGAGAAAACCAGCAGTGCAGGAATGTCAGTACATCCTGATCTCTTTATCATGTTCACCTTTGTTTCCAGAGAGGAAAACTTTGTATGGCACTGTGCTGGGCAAAGGGGAAAGTTTTGTAAAACCAAGAACAGAACAAGAGTCTGTTTCTTTATTTCTTTGTCACTAAATTCCCCAACCTTCAAACCAACAGAGAAATGAAGAAACACTGATATTTTGCATATTTCCCACATATTCTAGACACCCAAGACAAAATTGAGACATTTCTCTCTGCCCTGAGAAAGGAGATGGAATATAAACCCCAGAGGAATAGAGCTCTGTGTTGTCAGTGAGAAGATGGGTAACATTTTGGGGAAGAGCTACTAAAACTCCACGGTCTGCTCCCTCCCTTAACCATCATCTCACCATGCAAAACTAATTCCAGGGCAGGAAGAAAACTCTTTGCTAACAAATACAGCCCCACAGGGGTTCAGGATCTGACTTTAAAGCAGCAAAGAGATGAAAACTAGACCTTCCTCTTCTCTCCCTCTTCAGTGCTGTAATTTGACAGCACTGCTTGTTCTTGACACGTTCAGAAAGGGGGAAAAGAGTCATAGTTCAGATATGCCAAGTTCTTTCTTAAAAAGAAAACTGTAAGATGTTAAACCTATGTACTATGCAGGAGTATAAATGGGCACAAAACATGTTTTACACACTCCTACAAATACCTTTATAGAAATACCAGATCAATGTTTTCTCAGATACTCAATCACAGCCTTCCCAAGTCTCTATAAGGGGTCATAAAATGTTACTCAGCAGAGTCAGCGGCAGCTCTGCTCCTACAGGGCAGAGGAGTGTGAACAGGCTGTAATTACTGCCTTCAAGTGTTCTCAGTAGTCAGGCACCTATTAACTATCATTAATTGGTGGCAGCAGTTCAGGCAGTTGTACAAAGACAGATGAGCTGGAAGGACATTGCAGGGGCCGAGAGGTGAAGTCTGACAGAATCAGAGCCCTGGATCTACTCGGGTAAACTGCAAATGTACCCCAAATCCTTCACCTGTGACAAATCCCACTGCAGAGAAGGCACGTGGCACTGCTGTTGGGGTGCTCTGGGCTGGAAATTCCAGCTGCACAACTTCCATGTTGCTCTGGAGCAGTGCTGAGGAGACCCAACAGAGTGGCCCAAAACCAACCATCTCCAAGTGATGTAATCTGTGTGTGTTGCTCTCAGTGAACAGTGACACAACTGAAATATGGACCTCCTTAAACAAGATAAACCACAGAATTTTTAAGCCTATACATAGGCTACACATTTTAAGCCTATACATAGGCTTAACATCTTTGAGCCAAATCAGCCTTTTTTTTTAAGGAAAGAGGACAAGAAATTCCATGTTCTCAGTTCTGTATTTCCTAGCTGACCCCAAACTAGGGAGGCTCTTTCCTGAGAAGTTCAGTCCCATATTCAGTGGCACAGGGATGCACTCAGGCAGAACAGGCTCGGTACCTTGATGCTGAGCTTCCCAAAATTGTCACCCATCGAACCATTGGATTCTGAGGACAAGGGGACTTTCTGAAGAGTGAAGACCTTCCAAGCCCCTACCCTGCAGTGTTACAAGGGCATTACCACAGCTAATCACTGTCCCTTGCACACCTTTTACACCTTTTTTTCCTCACTGGCTTTGCCAGCCCTTTCCTAAACAGGCAGAATTCCCTGTTCTTCCATTAACTGACCTAAACTGTTTGACAGTGCCAGTTCTCAGTGCAGAGTTAAGATTAATTGTAAAGTTACAGGTAAGGCATGACCCAGGAATACAAACAATAGAAGAAATGATCTGCACCTTTGCCTTGTTTCATTACAGCTTCTTAAATACGTTATTTATTGTTATTTTACTGTAGTTTTAAAAAGATTTTACAGTCACTGGCAAGATTTTCCTAAGGGCACCTGCTGCACTCCATCCAGGATGAACAGAAGCTCCCATTAATGTCAGGGAGAGCTCTGGATCAATAGCAAAATACAGCCCCAGGGTCTGAGCTATGCTGGAATAATCACAGTGCCTCCTCCACGGGGGTTGGAGGGCTGAGGAACTGCTATAAGAAGACAGTATTAATACAGTCAGATCCGGTATCACACTGCTCAACATGTGACCTCAGGTCTCATGGAGACAGAAAATAATTCTTCCAGTACAAATGTGAGCCAAGACTTTAACACTGAATTTTAGAGGCATCATAGAGCTTGGATTTTCTAAACTATGTAACTTCCTAAACTGTGTCTCACATTATCCTTTGGATCTGTCCTTCTTGTCGACCTGTGTTTCAGAAACTCTTCTTCACGCTCTCTTTTCTTGGGTCAGGTAATTTTTGAAGTATTCTGGCTTCCAAGAACTCATCTCTTTTTCTCCTACTTTTTTTTTTTTAAGACAGGATTTTCTCCTTCTAAAACACTGCATTATACTTTGGCTTTTGTGTCCCAAAGTGGGTATGAAGTCATGAGAGCTTTGCCATTTACTGCAGTTGGGAGAAGAACTGAGGTACTTGAACGATCTCTTTGGAGGAAGGACTCCATTAATCTGGGTCTTACACAGCTCTTTATATATTTATGAGGCTGTTTAATGGATTATTAATAAAGTCTATTCAGTTCTTAATGTTGTCATCATATTCTCCCTTCATTTCACCAACAACACCAGCTTGAAGGGATTTTTAGCAGAATTTCCCACAAGTATCTTGGTTCCTTGCATGCCTGGAATGTGATCCCTGTGGAAGTACAGGAATTTTCTACAGTGCCCTGCCCTAACTCTTCCCTGTAACTTGGATTTGCTATGATTCCATGTAAAGAGCTTGACAATCCCATCATTCCTGTAACTCTTACTAAACCCATCACTCTTCTTTGTGCAAAGACCATCTTTTCATTCCATAAATGTACAGTCCCTGAGAGACTCTGTGGTTTCATTCTGAAAGAGAACCAATAAACATTCCTAAAATTGTGATCAGTGCTGATTTTAGTCATCAAATTAATAGTATGAAATAGTTTATTAAATTAATCATCAACATGTTATTCAGTATCTTTGAACAGTTTTAAAAGAGTTATTAGTGTACTGAGTTTATACACAGATAAATTTTAGGAGACCCAAATGAGTTCTAACAGATCTGTTTTTTCCATCAGAAACCTCATTGTTAATAATTTTTGAGTCAGCTCCTGAAGCATCCAAAGCAGCTGTGAATCTAAAAGCAACAGAAATGCTCCATTTCTGACACTTTCACTTGCACCTGCAACAAATATTTCCCTGAGTCACATGGAAAGAGGGAAATACAGCATAAGGAAATGGGTGTTCCACTTTCAAGTCGGGTCACACAAAAACATTATGGAGTCCTGTCATCTTTGGGAAAGAATCAAGTCATATCCTCACCCTCATTAATTTTGGGAAGGGTACAAGTGTTTAAATCAGCAAAATGAGCCAAGATGGTGAATGTCATCATGGTCTTTGTGTAGAGCACAGTGGGAGGGCAGCACTTGCTCAGGCTTGTTGAGTCACTGAAGGTTTAGCCCTAATAAAAGTGATGGTCCTTTATTGATCAACCCACAGGTCACTGCTCAGCTCAAATGGTTGTAAAATGCCTTTCTGAGCAGTTTGCTCCAAGCAGAGGCCGTGGTTTGTTTTAGCCTCCTGTCCCACCGAGAACGGAGGAACACGCCCCAAACACCCGTGAATTGCTGAAACTCTCATCTGATATTTATCTGACCTTTCCCTGAAACATTATCACACAAATATACTTTTCTAGCCAGGCCTTGGTTCTAAATGGATAAAACGACCAGAGAGAAAATAGGATGTTTCATTTTAGAGCTTGTTTGGGATTTTATATATATATATAAACCTCCACTAAATAAATCTCTGAATGAAAAATTGATGCAGGTTTTCTTTCTTTACCTCTCTCCCCTTATCAGAAATGCCTTATCTGGCTGACTATATTCACTGATCTTGGCTATTCATTAAAAGTAATAGAACAGCTAAATAACTTGGATACACAGTAGCTCCAACATATTTTGTTTAGTTTCTTCAATAAATCATATTGTCAGGGGTTCCTTTATTTTACTATTGTGTCACTGTAAAAGGATGAACTATATTTTGAAAATTTCCATCCCTGTTGCTTAAGCTCTGCTCTGCTAAGTTTAATACCCTGACAATTCCAGCCATAATTTACTCCTTGGAACAGGTCATTAAGTACACATTGCTGCTTTAGACTTCTTCTTTGATCCATTGCCTTTTATAAAATATAGAAACGGCCTAAATAGTCTCCACAGAGAGAATTTTCTTTTCGGTGGGTATTTAACTATGAATCACAATCCATAATTCACCCACCCGTCCAGAAACATTTCCTGCACCACACAGACACGTTGCTCCCATCCTCACAAAGCCATATGGTGCTTCAGCATTTGCCACAGTGGACTGATTCCGAAATAATGAGGTTAATCATCTTCCCAGAGCTAAGTGAGCAGATCTGCTGGGAAAGCAGGAGAATCTTCTGTGCTACTTGCAGGTGCTCCTTGGCAGCCTGACAGGGATTGTCAGAGGCACTCACAGGAGCTGATGGGATTTGGTGTGTAAAACCTGCAGGGTACTTGGGTGGGGGATGGATCACAGAGCTGGAAAGCTTCTCCCATGGGCAGATCCAAGGAGTTAATAACACATCAGGGAACGGGCCCAGCTCATCTCCAGGGAGGAACTTTCATCTTTTTCCTCTTGAGAATTGTACTCAATCACCATGAGAGAGGAACATTTAGGAATGCAATGATCATGTTGTAATTCTGGGATCACTTCTGGCACTCCCCTAAACCTCAGCCTTCAGAACATCCCCTCCAGGGCTATCAAATTATTGGAGTATTTGCAGGACCCTGCTCAGAGAAAGCATCTGTTTCTGCAGTGATCAAATGCATTGTCCTTATCACATTGATGAGCTCTGTCTAGAACAGGTCTGGGTCAAATAACTGCCCTTAAACTGTCTTCAGGGACAGTTTTTATGTTAAGAGAGATTTTTTGGAAAGACCAATGCTGTGTATAAGTACATATGTGATAACTGCACAGGTCATTTCAGTCTCCTAATGTATAGACAAATTTTGTTATCCATTATCTAAATAATCCATGAATCTTCACCTAACACTTTTACTTTATCCATTTTTCATGTTTATTTTTCATAGATATTAATCATTAAATCTATTTATAAAAGTAATGTATTTACATGTCTAGACATCTGAATATTCAAGCTCCATTTCTCATTCCATGCAGCAAAAATTGATTAGCTGTACCTAGAGAAAATTTGTCAGAGAGTAACTGCCAATATTAACATCTGCCAGCCAATCTTCTTTATAATCAGCAGCAAAAAGAAGTGATTTTGCCTCTTGGGAGAGCTTTCAAAGTTTCCTGTCTCAATTTGCAGTTTGTATCTCTCAGGGGTGTGAATATGAATGATATTGCAATTCTCCACAGCTTCATCTATCAAACGTGTGAACTGATGACATGTCCCGAGTAACAACACACAGGGACAGTGACATCCCCAGGCTGCTCTATTAAGAGAAAAAACAGAGTCAGCTTAAAAGATTTGTGGTCTGAAATGAACTCTTGAGGTAGAATTGACCCAAGGTGTGCAGGGTGATAAAAAAGAGAAGATCAGTGCAAATACAGAAACAGTTTTTGTGTCTCAGTGCAAACAATGTCAGATCTTCGCCGCTCGGGGTACGAGCACTTCAAACGAGCCACCAAACAAACAGAATGTTACAGCCGAGATATCAAAACCACAGAGACTTGGTGGATGCCAATTCCTATTAATTTTAATGGGCATCTAGCAGCCAGATTCCTTGGGATCCTTTGAAATGCAGCACAAAGCTTTAATAAATGCTTATATTCCCCCCTGTCCTTATTCACGTCAGCAGTGACTCTTAGTGCGGAAACCAAACCCGGAGTGCAGGCAAAGGGAAGGGAGTCAGGGGGTAGCAGAGACAGGGGGATGCCTTGTCAGGCCACGGGCAACTTGGGTAGTTTAGTTTAGAGTCATTCCCTGTCATTGGAATAGGAATTGGGTAGAAGGTGATCCCTTTTCCTGGAGCACTGCAGCATCTGCCATTCCTGAGACACCTTGACTGAGCCCACACCGTGCAGGAACACGTGGAACCACCTCCAGGAAGATCACAGGGCCCAGGGTGTCTGTTGTTACACCATCCTTCCCTTACTTAAGCCTCAACATCATGAGTGCTGGACTATCCGTCAGCATAACCCATATAGATGGGTTATTCCATCTGCAAACTAAAAGGTTATTCCAGAATTCATATTGATGACTCAAATGGCACCTCACAAAACTGTTGGAATATTCTGGTGATGACCTATTTAAAGACTGAATTTGCAGTGCTTAAAGCAACAAGTCTTAAAATCTTTTACAAAAGAATATTAGAATTGTTTCATCTCTTGTATTAATTTTCTGCTGTACCATTCAAGAGAGGAGTAAAAATCTTGGGGTAAACCAGTAGTTATTAGTCATACATGGCATTTGTTAGTTATTATTAGTCATATACAGTATTTATTAAGAAAATGGGAGTATTTATTAAAGAAAGGGAGATAAATTTGCATTCCTCAGTTATTTTGAGTCATCTGAAAAGAATTCTTCATCATACTTGAATTCAGATTATAGGAAGCACCCAGTGAATCACAAGAGAGTTTTCCTTGGCTGTGAAGCATATTTGCTACCACTGTAATGCCCAGGAATAAGAAAGGTAGAAAACAACTAAAATGACAGAACCCACTGTAAAAGAGAATTGTTTGTAGACCAGCCATGATCCTCAGAAAGAAGTGAGCAAACCCATCCTCACAAATAGCTGTGAAATAGCAGAGCCTCATTGACCACCCCAATTCCCAGCAGCATCTGGCTCCCCACACTCATGGACTAAGTAATTATTTTATTCCCAAGCACTTTTTTCTCAGAGACAAAAGGCTCTTTCCACTTGCCCTCCCCATTGTTTTTTCAAGAGGTTGTTGTTATATTATTTGAAAAGGCAACAACTGACTGAGCTGTTCTCAACATAATGTCATCATTTATACTTTAACTTGGAAACATGTGCACCAAGACTGAAATTATTTTACTCCCACGGGGGTAACATTCTATTTAAAGTGCCCATTAACTAATCCTAAACAGTGGTGGAAAATCAGTGGAAATACGTGTGGCACCTCCATGAATACCAAGTGAATTCATGAAGATTGGTGTTGAATATAAAATTATTCCACTATAGAGGGATACTTCAAAGAAAAAGTTGCTGCAATAAGGAGCTAGTCATAAAAAATATGTCATTCAGTAGTAGCTTTTTTATATTCTATGGTTCAATTCCTGGCAGTTAGTGTGCACTTCTGTTACACATCCCAGCTTTCAGGGGCTTCAAACTTATCTGGGAAAACTTAGTGACTTCATAGTACCATGTGTGTGCCTGGGATTAACTTTTGCTCTAAGAAAAAAAATATAGTGACCACTTATTAAAGCTGAGTAAAATGTTAAGGGATTCAAGTGCTGTTTATTATTGTTAGTATCTTCCTTTTAAAATAAAAAGGTATGGATGTTTTTATATATATTTGTTACTGGTTGGTCCCAGTAAAATGGCTTTAAGGAGAATTTTTGTAAATGACTGACTCTGCTCACATGTCAATAACTGCTTGGAATTCTCTTGATGCCAATGGAAGAGCATGATCTGTACAGTCTCTGTAGAGTCTATGGACAGCAAAGGTTAAATCCTATTTATTTAGCTCTCAGCACCTGGGTGATTGTCACCAGGCTTCCATTTCTAATGAATTGGGGCTTCTTTGTTACCAAGTTTAGGTCTGTGTGTAGGAAGCTTCACTTGGGTTTTAGAAGGGCTGAGTTCTCCCATCACTGAGGTTCAACTGGGCCAGAAAAACCCAGTGCACAGCGGCAGTGCTGCCTAATTTGTGTTCCAAAGTTCCAATATACTGTCCCAGTTAATGGGACTGGTTGGTGCCTGGTCTTGCTCGATCTGATGTTCCTGAATATTCATCCCATCACCTCCTGTACAGAGGGCAGGGATTCAACCCCCGGCTTTAGCACTATCAGCAATAACCAGGAAGAGAGGAAAACAGATTTGCACACTAAATTCCGTGGACAGATTTCCCAGGACAATTAAATTCTGAATGCACAATCCGGAATACAATGGGCAACATGGTAAACTGTGGGTTTATAATTATAGTGAAACCAGAATTGCTGTAATCTAGACATGTTCAGAATGATGAAACACATTCAAAATCTGCATTGTTATTATCTTCTAACCCAATTTACTACAAGAGTTGATTTTCCAGTCCATTTCTCTGAGTGAGAATCACTGGGATGGAGTACTTTAAATATTCACTCACATTTATTCCAATATTTGTGTACGAATACAAACAGTTCCCAACTCTAAAATTCAAAGATCTGTCTCTCACACTCATTCTTTTGTATCCTCCAGCCCAGTACAGCCTCTCAATGCACTCTTCCAAAACATAAGGTGATATATTGGTGTCATTTCCCCATTCTAGACACCTTGAGATGATGGTTCTTCAGAGAGCAAGCGGTGCTGAAGCTCATAAAATGACAGGAAAAGGGCTTTTACAGAAG
Organism: Neopelma chrysocephalum; assembly: GCF_003984885.1. Classification (NCBI taxonomy): domain Eukaryota; kingdom Metazoa; phylum Chordata; class Aves; order Passeriformes; family Pipridae; genus Neopelma; species Neopelma chrysocephalum. Next base: position 4,117,693 of record NW_020897781.1, read on the forward strand.
GTTAATTTATGCTGCCATCATCTGGGGTAAAGACAAAGGATTTTTTTGCAGTGTCTGCACACAGGGCAGCAAAGGGAGGTACCAGTCCAAGATCAGGAAACAACATGCTACCACAGTACAAAACAAATGACCTTGAAAGTCATACTGAGAGCTAAACTGAGAACAGCTGATTGGTTTGTTCAGTTATGGAATAGAAGTAATTTTACTGCTTTTGTTCATTCATTAACTGAGGGGAGAGAAACTGCAAGTTTTACTTGACTGAAACCTGAAGGAGTCAAACCATGGCTGAAAAAAACTGTAAAATTGCTTTGATTTTTATGTAAGAATTAGACTGAAAGAAGTAAAATTGCCAGGTATTTTTAAATATAGTTCATCTGACAGCACAATCCTACAGGCTCTGAGAGCTCAGGTGGGTTACCTGTGTAAGGACAAAGGAAATGGAAACACAGGGCCCTTTGCAGAATGAGGCTCTTTTGGAAGTAGTCAGGAAAAAAAAAGGATCAGGTGGGATGGAGCTGTTCCTCAGGACCATGAATTAGTGCTGGAATTCCCATTCCTGCTGCTTCTCCAGTGCCATTGGGGTAAATCTCTTAGTTAGCATTCCAAGCCTTTAGGAGAAGAATATGTAAGCTTTAAATCCTTCTTCAACTTAGCATATGGGCATCCTCATCTATTAATTTCTATTAATGAATTCTTTGTATTTCTCTTCAGCATTTATCTTTTATTCCTGCAGTGGATTTTTTGTGTTGAGGGCTGTAGATGTGTCCCAAAAAGACTGGATTTAATTTGGTATCTACAGGGCCTATTTTTCCCAGGGTGGATTTCGTCCCTTACTCCTCTTCCAGTGCAGCAGTTTCCATGAGTGTAGAACTTTCTGAATCCAGGTTATTGCATGGAGTGTAAAGATTTTCATGGCCCAGAGTTACTGGAAGGCTGTATCTCCCTTTGTAACTCTAATCTCGATGGTTAGAAACAATGCAATTATCTACCCCTAGACATGATCAGTGAATCTACATTATTTTAAGCAGTTTCCAATCTTGAATCTTGCTGCTTAATACATGAGAACGAGCATGTAATGCAATTTAGGGATCAAAGTCAACATTTGCTGTGTTGCCAATGTTATTTATTTTTTAAAAAGAGGGAAAAAAAAGAAAGAAAAAAGAAAGGGATAGATTGAGAAAAATGACATGCACAAAAGGGATAAAAATGCCTTCTTGTAGAAAACTGAGTTACTGAAAGAGATCCAAAGACTTTGATAATTTGGTTTGTGTTGTACTTGAAATAACCATAACACATCCATCAAGATTAACCAAGCCTGGTGAAATGGCAAATCACATTAACTTGTTAGGCCACCAGGTCAGATTTGTCAAACTGAGGGAACAGAGGCAAGAGACCACAGATAATTTGTTTGTGCATGTAACCCTAAATCTTTCTAATAGGAACTGTAATGCCATTCTATGGATACTGAGTAGCATCCTCTGAGTGCTTCATTGTTCTCTGGGTACGTGGAATGAGCCTAAATAAATGTTTTATTAATGCTGATGCTAAGAAATGCATAGAGGAAAGCACTGGCCATGAACAGCAATAGCAGGTTTTAGTGACAGGACAAAACTGAAGTGTGGGACACCCTTCTGAGTGCCAGCTACTGGCACTGCCTTCAGTGTTACATGTATTCCTATTAGAGAAACCTACTGTTCCAGCAGTCCAACCCATAATCTGCAGCATTAAACCTTTCAGCTCTCCCATCATTATTTTAATTTATTCCCAGTATGTGTCTTAAAGGGTGCAGTTTTCAGCTCTTTATGGTTGCTTTTCATTTAGTTCACCACCCAGACAATAGGGGTCAAAGAAATATATACTGTGACTGAAAACTCAGAATGAATCTTCGTCAGGGTTCTGGCATTACCTTGGAGTTTCAAAGTGGAGGAACATTGTACAGCACAAACTTGTAATTTGATTTCTAGTTCATCACTGTTCTGTCTTAATAAAAACCTGAAATAGTCAAGAATTGAGAGCCCATGGTTGGAAAAAGCAGCTTTTAGAGGCAATTTCTGTTTGCAGAGGTGTAATAATTTGCTTGGCTCCCACTCAGCACTTCACATTTCTGTTCAGTGTGTCACTGGGAAACATGTGGTAATACAGCTTTTCCTGGCAAGGCTGGATCCACTCCAGTATCACTTTTCCTGCAGTGATGAAATCTGCCTCAGAAATTCTGTCCTCAAAATGCGATTCCCATTGGAAGTGTGGAATGATGTGTAGGCAGGGGGTGATGAGTGCTCTGATGAAGGGATTAAAATAAGGCACTGGCTGCCTGGCCATGCATTGCTGTCATCCTTGCTTCCTCTGGAAGTCAGGGAAGGTATTGGAATATCTAACTTGCCATGTGCTGGTGTGTATTCCCCATCCTATTTTCAAACAACCAGGCTGGGACACAGCTGCTGTGGTTTAAGGAAGGAAGGAAGGATTGAGCCTTGGTGTTCTTTAATACCACATCAACCCTGAGAGTCGGTGTGTCCATGGTAATATTAACCAGAATTCATTGTAGGTTTTTCCATTACCATGTTTGAGATCCATAAGAAAGACTTATTTCCCAATTTTTTGCAGCTCTAGTTTAATGCCCTTATAAATATCTGTACCTAATGCAAAGAAAGGAACCTATAAATGATGTAAAATAACAAAAAAAATTCAAAAAGTGTGGACGAAAGATCAGATTCTGGTAGATTTCCTCACCGTGGTTAATATCTTATTCATAAAAAAGTTCCATTTTCAAATTCCAGCAGGGTTTTTTTCCTGATGTGTCTTGCCATGACATTTGCCAGTTCATGGCCCCAGTTCTCCTGGTGGTTCATAGTCACTCTGGGATCAGGGAATGGAGCCAGGTCTTCCTCCACCTCTGTCATTTCCAAGCTCACGAGCTCCCTGCTTGTACCAGAAATTCTTGTTACTGTTCCCCAAGTGAACAGTTGTGCATTTTGTGCTCTCACATTTCATCCTCTTTCCATTACTCCAGTTCTAAATGTCACCCAAGGTGTCCTGCAGGATATTCTACTCCTTCTTCACACTGAGGATGTCTCCCAATTACATTTCAGAAGCAAATGTCGTGAGCAATGTCCCAAGTTTTTGTGTCAGCTTTGTAAGTAAAATGTTATATAAAATATAACACTAATCCATAAGAAAATTCCACCAGCAATCCTCCTCCCTGACTAGAGATTTAACCTGATGGACTCTCTCTGGAGTCAGTGGGGTACATTTTTCCTATTGGTAGTTTTTATTGTGTTGAGGCAAAGTAAAGGACCGGGGTTGTGAGAAGGGAGAGCTAAAATCAATGGTAAATACTTAGATGCTGAAAGTTAACTATGTGCTCAATTTTTTAGCTGTAAATATCAGAGGGAAAATCTCCCTCTTAAAACTTTTGGCCTTGAGTGGAATCTTGTTGCCTGTGCATCCTGTTGCCAGAGCAACCTGTACTGGAACTGGAACAGTGGCAAAGATCAGCTGCTGCTTTCAGAACAGACACAACGACATAAATGTGTGCATTTGGTTGGATATTTTTTTATACCAACATTATCTAACTCTATTTTCCTTATTTCATAAAAATATGGATTTTTATCTTTTTTTCCACAGTAGGCATTAGTTGGGAACAGTGAACAGGATTCCTCAAGAAGTAACATCCAGTATAAGAGCTTTTGCTAATTGTTTAATAGTGAACACTATTATGTGAAATATGGAGGGAGAGGAAATGTAGTGGTATCAATCTGATGTCCACACCCAAAATTGTGACTGATACAGCTTGTGATGGAGTTCAGAACACTTGAAGGAAAATTTGCAGAAAGCTTTTCTGATTCAGCCTTTGATCCCCAGCTCTACTCAGATCACAGGTCCTACATGCCTCAAACTTCCCAGGTTTAACTACCCCTGGAAACATAAAGGAAGCTCAAAGCACACAAATAGGTGATTCCCATCTGAACAGGAGTCAGGCACTACATTTCCATCTTCTGCAGCTGAACCTCCTCACACACACACTCCGGTGCCAAGTCAATGAGATGTTTGGTTAGAATTTGACTTTTCGTAGTTTGCTCTGCTGCTGTGGAAAAAAAATATATAGAATTAATAGAATTATACCTGACAATATCTGGCTCTGCTGGGTTTTGTTCAGTACTGTTATAATAACAATAACAAGTACTAAAAATTGTCAGTCTTAAACAATTGCAGCACCACAGAGAACAAATAAACCCACACATAAACAAATACTGAAAGATTATCTTCACTTAAAATACAATGCAGATTATAGTAGAACATATACAAGATTTTAATGTTCAATACAATTAAGTCTTCTGCTGTGCTGTAAACCTGACTGAATGTGCTGTGGGAAAATATTACAAAAACTAGTCAACTATTCCCAGCAGACTTTGAATGCTTTTTTTGTGTGTAGCTGCATAAATTAGAATGAATTTTCTTTCATTATAGACAGTAAAAAGCAGGATTAATATGGAAATCTTTTCCAGTGAAAATTTCTATCAGGAATATAGAAAACACAGTGCAACATTGAGCAGATAATCTGAAGAACCTCTTGGCTTTTGACATTTTTGGAAGCACTGTGGGCTTTCTTTTCAGGACCTCTGACACAAGTTTTGTACTACTTACAGTATTTCTCAGACATCCTTCTATTTGATCCAAAGCAATCAATGCAGAGATAGCAGCAGATATTTTTATCCTTTTTGATGTAAATTGTGTAAATCTCTGCTCGTGGACAGTTTCATCAGAATGGCTTTTCAGGCCGGAAATTGCTGTGTTTCCTTCCTTAGGGTTAATCCCATTTCACAGCATGTGGTGAGGCAAAGGGGCTGGAAAGCAGGAAAGGGCCCTTACACAAGCTGGGCAGGACTGATGTCCTTGAAGTTGGGGTTGTGTGTGACTGGACTCATCCTGCAGGACTGGGGACACACTGGAGTTCTTGAGGAGCACAGACCAGCTCAGCAAATCCCAGAGCACTTTGCCTGAGTGCACCGGGGTGTGAACCCCCCTCTGAGCCCGGGGGTGAGCGACAGGCACGTGCAAGGGTGTTCAGTTGGATCTCACAATCCCAGAATCACAGAATGTGCTGACTTGGAAGGGACTCACAAGGATCATCCAGTCCAACCCTGCACAGGAGCATCCCCAGAGTCACACCCTGTGCCCCAGAGGATCATCCAAACCCTCCTGGAGCTCTGTCAGGCTTGGTGCTGTGCCCACTGCCCTGGGGAGCCTGGGCAGTGCCCGACCACCCTCTGGGGGAAGGACCTTCTCCTGAGATCCAATCTAACCCTGCCCTGACACAGCTGGGTCCTGTCTCTGGTCCCCCCAGAGCAGAGTTCAATCCCTGTCCCTCCTCTGCCCCTCCCCAGGCAGTTGTACCTGCAGTGAGGTCTCCCCTCAGTCTCCTCTTCTCCAGCTGAACACACCAAGTGCCCTCAGCTGCTCACACGGCTTCAAATCGAGTCCCTTCCCCATCTTCTTTGCCCTCCTTTGGACACTTTCTAATGGTTTAATATCTTCCTTATATTGTGGTGCCCCAAACTGCCCCAATATTCCAGGTGAGGCTGCCCCAGGTCAGAGCAGAGGGGGACAATCCCCTCCCCCCCCCCACGAGGCTGAGCCGGCTGCCGCCCCCCCCGGACAGGGAGACCTGAGCTTGTCTTATCTCCGTCTAATGTCAGATATGTACAAACAAACCCAAGTGCTCATCAATAGTTCCATCCCTTTTTCCTGACTCAAAATCATTTATCTCCTTGACTCAATTTTCCACCTGCACATTTTCCCCTTAAATTCTTTCCCTATTTTATAGAGAAATTTGCAAACACATCGTCTCTTACAGTTCACTTTGTTCAATATTTCATGTTTTTCAGCTGCTCAGGTCTGAGATACATGTTTTTCCCTGCAGCATGGTACCAGGCAGCACTAACCAGAGGCTACTTTTTATGCTGGGAAGCAAAAAATATAGATATTCTCCCAGGTCATCATTTCAGAGTGATCAATTGTGATGAAAACAGAAAATATGAGGAATGCTTTCCCACTCTACCCACTGCAATGCAAGAGAATTTAGGATTTATCCAAGTTAAAGACATTCATAAAATTTAATTCATATCTACCCAACCTAAATAAAATGAATTCTTTCCAGATTATTAATTTCCAATATTCTACAGCTCATTGCTTCTCCATTCATTCCTTAAATACAGAAAACCAAGCCCAAAGATGTCATTTCACTCCAATCTTCTGACAGCTCTCAGTGTATTGCAGGGATTGCAGCTTTGGCCCACGATTTTAACTGAATTATTCACAATTCAGACCAGGGCCTGAAGTGTAAGGTTCTAAATCTGTTTGCTAAGAACTGAAATTCATCCCAGCCTGGTTTCTATCTTCTCAGCTTCTCACATTGTGCCTTCCATGAATGTTTGGAGAATTAATTTAAGGGTCAGTTGAAAAAACAGGTGCAAATGTACCTGTAAGTCTGAATGGTTCTGGAAGAACCTGTCTAATATTATTCACCATTTTAAGCACAGTTGCTGAGGTTAATTAGATTTATGACCCCTAAAAATTTTAAGTGTCCCTGATGACTTTCTTTCCAACTGATAATTTGGTGTGAGAAACAGAAAAAGAATAACAAATAGACTATGAATAAATAAACTCTTGATATTCATTCGTATGAGGACAGAGAATATGTTTCTGACGTTTAATTAAATATCTAAACGTCCACAAGATCTATAATAAACCACTTTGCAAGACATCCAAATGTCAGAGAAAAACACATTTTACATGAAGTGTTTTTTTTTTACCGCTGAAGCTGTGAAGATACAACATTCTTTTAAAAAGACACAGAAAAAACAAGCACATATTTTATCTTGAAAGTACTTTTTCAAAGGCTTCTGAACAGCCAGTTGCTTGCAGTATGACGAGTGGAATTATTCTAATTTATCACACAGGAGTTTGAAACATTAGTTTTACAGATATGCCATGTTGTTCTGGCAGAGTTCATGTCCTGAGACTTAGGCAAAACACTGGGAACATTAAATTGATTCCCTTCCCTGAGTTCACCTGCAACGTTTCACTGGGATCTGAAGATTTTTTAACCTGTATTTGAGTGCTGCAGAAAACCCATTCTGACCTATTCACATGCACGTTACTTCTGCCTTCCTTTTTTTTGTCAAAATCTTGACAACATCCTCTGTCCTCCCAAGGGATGTAAAAGGTAATTCACCCCCCTGAAGGCACTCCTTGGCTGGGATCTGGTTAATGGAATTGCAGTGAAATGTAGAAGGTCCTACAGGGGCCTTTCACATCCTGGGGCAGAAGGAAAAGCTGCAACTCTTTTCTTTCCTTCATGGATTCATCTGGATATTTGGAAAGTTGACTTGCCAAGATGACAAGTGTTGCTCGATTTGCTTTGACTTGTCTCTCTGCTTTTTAAAGATAAATAAACTGAAAGAGCAGTTTGTACAAAAGGTGCTGGAATTATGATCAGAATTAGATCCATTTGTTGCTATTTTTTTATGGCACCACAGCATTGCTTGGAGTGCTGGGAGGTTTTCCCCTCCTTGCACAGGAAGATCATGGTTCCATAGTCATAGGTTAACTGAGTGATCTGCAAGGGGGCCTGAGCAGCAGCTAAAGAAGAAAAAAAGATGTGTCATCACTTTGAGAATGAACTGCAAGGGAAGAGAGCACAAAGAAAATCCTCCAGGCATCACATGGGGGAAGGCTCAGCTGCCAGTTTGCCTCTCTGGGGTGTTGTTTCTGAGCAAGCACATCCTTTCCTCTCACGAGGTATTAAACCCAGAATTAAACTCATTAAAAATGATGCATGTTCCACTTGACTCCAACACACTCCACCAGTATTTCCATCACTTTAGAGGTGACATTCTGGCCACCTTCTGGAGGCACTGACACCACAGCTGATGTATTGAGAAGTCCCTCCAGTGCAGCTCCTGTGCACTCCCAGCAGAGCAGGACAGCTCTGTCTGGAGTGAGATCACCCCTGGTGGTGTCACCCCTGCCCTGCCATGACATCACACACGGTGACACGATGTGACACCTTTGTCACAGGGTGCTTGGCTGTTACTTTGTCCAAGGGCAGCAATTGTAACTGTCCCTGCCCTGGCACACCAGAGCAAACACAGCTGTTCTCACACGCCAGTCCCACCGTGTGTCTGGTGTGTAAATGGACAGTTAATTAAATTGCCTTCATAGAGCTTTGTAAAAAAATCTATTAAACAAAGAATCCCCAACATAAACAAACAAACCTGGATCACAGTTTCAGCTCTTTGACCTCTTCAGTGGATTTTCTGGTTTTATCAGGAGAGCTTCTTTACATTTTTCCTAATTTGCCACCAATATTTTAGAAGTTGTTTGAAAAAAAAAAATTAAAAAGAAGGATGAGATTTGGCACTGATTACTGTAAGTCTGTTCAGAATACAGGAGGAAGGTTAATTAGCTTTTCTGACCTGAAGAGTCTAGGAAGGTATCCCTGGTGACTCACTAATTGCTGCTCAATGCATAATAGTGTCTGTGAAGCAGAGTGCAGGGAGCTAGACACTGATAATAATGTTACTGTGATTTAAAATTCTATACCTGCAAGGACATAATGTTGTTTCAGTACAGCATGCACTCCTCTGATAGATCTAAATATTCCCCAACTATTCATTTATTTTATTGGCAATTCTGGTCACTAATCTTAATTTGAATTTATACCAAGCACAACGGTGTTTCTCAGATTGAAAGTAAAATGCTATTTGGGGTATCATCAAAGCATATTCTGAAATTGTTTTCTCATGTGTAGTAAACATTTCCATTAAGACCAGTGTAAGTGTTAGGGTTGACTTATTAATTTATACAAAGAATATATCATTTTTATAAATATAAACAAAGAATTAGTCCATGGTGGGAAAAATAACCCTAAACCATGAGAAATAGACACTGTGTTATCTTTAATAATGGTGTGAGACCAACAAAGCATAGGAATTTTGGGAAACATGTGGAATCAAGCCCCCAGAGTTTCAGATGGATGTTCAGTGTACATGTCCTTCCTTTTGATATTTATCAATTGACATGTACTGATGAGGATTTTAACAGCACAATAGATGTGCACTATTAGATCAGTTCATCAGTAGCTGTCAGGTCTGTTTTTTAAAAGTCCCCCAGAGAACAAAATACAAATTAGCTCTTCTTAGAAGGTCCTGCAGTGTGGGTTTCTGGATAGCCTTTTGTCTAGAACAAATTTTGAAAGTTTGCTTAGGAACTGTAAACATATTTTTCATGTAAGAGTTTTCTCTGGTGCTTGTGGTGCAACCTTCTTTAAATAGGTATTCTACAGATGCTCCTTGGATCAGCTCTAAAACACTTCTTCAGCAATCTGTCCTCCCATAACAGATTCCTACAGGAATATGATCATCCAAGCCTCATTTGCATTAAGCCCATTACTCCCAGTTTCCTGGTCAGTGTTGGAAGAGAAAATGTGTCATTCACAGCTTCAACTGCATAAATTTGGTACATCAATGAGCTCCATCACACCATGGACTTTACTGATAAACATCTAATATGTAACCAATATTTTCCTCTCAGCAGCTGATAGCACAGTTTAAGGGGGGTTTGTAGTTATCCTGGCCCATCTGTCAGTTTATTCCCCACAGTCCTTCCTTGCACCTCTTCTGCCCTGAGCCAGGTGATAAAATTGAGCCAGACCTACAATTAGGAGGATGCTGACCCAACAGGAAAAGCTCAGGTACCCCTGGCAACACCTCCCCATCCAGGCAGTTGGAGATGAAGAAGTAGAAAGGAAAGAACATCAATGCTCAGACATTTCTTCTGCTAAGGCTGGACATTCTATTCCTGTTCTACTGCTGAGCTATAACTGTAATTAAACAGCAGGACTGACAGATCTGCCCTACCCACTGCGTGTTAGAACAGCTCACCAGGGTCTCAGGTGAGAAGAGACCACGGGGTTTGGTTTCCTTAGGAGCTTCTGTTCCTCCCAGAACAAAATACCCATTCTGGGAAGGTTTCTGCCCTCCCTGGGCAGGCTGTGGGCCTCCTGCTGCATGGACATACCTGAACAGCCCACACCTCATACTCCTGTTCTGCAGGGAACACTAATCAGTGTTCCCAAACCCTGAGCAGGTTTGGGAGAAAAAAGGAACAGCTGGTCAGGTCTCCTTTTCTCTCTGTTCCCTGTGTGCCTACACCTTGATTCCAGACACAGCCCTGTCTGTCAGCTATTGACAGCAACAGGAGCAACACAGGTTTGCTTCTGTGCTTTGGCAGCCTTAACCTACACTCCTACTCACTGAGCCTGAGCAATCTGCAGGTTGGTATTTACTAAATCAGCATTATGGCACCCAAATCTTTGTCCTGCCCTCCTCTTTTCCCTGTCATTTCTATCTCAGCTCATCAGATATCCAGCAGCTTGACAGATAAGACATTGCCAAATCACAAAAGACCTTACCTATATCTCCAATTTCCTGACTTACCTTATTAAGCTGCCATCTGTTGCTCAGAATCACACAATGGATGTGTTACAATGCAACCCGACATAATAAGTTACTCCTATGATAAAAGACAAAAGACATGCAAAAAGTGACTGTTTTTCTTATCAGTGAAGCAGCTCTCAAAGCAAACAGGAGATCAAGTCAGTTGAATCTACCCTGTATTTAATTTAACACAAATTAAAGCAGATGGCTACTAATGTAGGGGATATAATTTTTAGGCTTTTTCTCAAAAGTATTCTCTCTGTAATACAGCCCTTTGTTCACTACATTATCTTACTGCTCATTGAATGTGAATTATTTTCATCACATAAAATGAAATCCTGAGGTCTTGTCCAGGACCAAGTTTTCTTTCCTTTATTCACCTCCTAAACATCATGCACGAATTATCCACAACATGACTCTGCTGCCCCTCCTTGTAGGACTTTTATGTCCCACCATAAAGTCTCTGGTTTTGCTGTTTCAGATGAGAACACTCGTAGTCCCTCTCACTGCTGGGTTGGTTACTGAGATAGTGAAGATTTGAGCACTTTCCAGGCCTCTGTGTTGAACAGTAATGAATTTCTACCAGGTCCAGCAAGATTATTTGTCAACACATTGGAGCTTTGCTCCGTGCACAGGTTTTGTAGATTCCTCTGCAAACACTGAGGGATTGCTCAATACAACGTGGCTGAAATGAGCTGATAATCCCAGCCAGATTTCCCCTAGATCCCCAGCTTTGCTTGAAATTAATATATATGTTCTCTTTTGTCTGCATCCTGTTCATTTGCTTTAGATTATTCTGTTTGCATTATCCTATTTTTAAGCTTTTCTTAGCAACAAGGAGAACTAGAAATGTCATTTAAGCGAAGCTTAGATTTCCAGTGCACCCATGGTTTGCCTTAAAACAAAATCAAATTACTTTCAACGAAGTTATATGATTTAGTACCATTGTGAGACACCTACTCTTTCAGCCTTTCACTACTAAAATTTTCCCCAAACCCTGAAATGCTCATGTGTGTGTGTAGGAGTGCATTTGGTTTGCCACTAAGTTCTAAATGTCCTCGTGTGTGTGCCCTGTTCTTGGAGCTCCCTTGGGTGGGGAGATTGGGAAGGTGAAGCACCTGAAAGAGCTGAAGCCTTTGCTGTGAGCCTTAATATAAGGAAATCAACCCCCAAACTCTCCAGTTCTGAGCAGGGAGATGTCCAAGCTGCCTCCTCTTCCATGGGCAGCTTGTGCCTCAGAGGTGGGTTGTGGATTTATCTGTAATTTAGGCCAGATTTACAGAGCTGGCCTGGACCCCCAGGAGCCCTGGCCCTACTCAGGTATCACAGAATTCCACCAGTGCAGGTAAGTTCTAGCTCAGATTCGTTGTTCCTATTCCAAACATCTCATGAGTTCAGACAATTCTGGAGCACAAACAGCAGGAGAAGGATGGACAATCCACTCCAGATTGTGAGAAGGGGAGGTTAAAATTGCTGGCAGGATACTCTAGGGAACCCAGGTCTTACCTGGGGAAAATTACTGATTTTTATCCATAGTTTATGTGAAATTCCATTTGTTCTCAATACACATCATTTGTTTTAAATCAGCAAAGTGGAGTTTTCAGAAATATTCGACCTGGGGGAGGTAATTTAGTTCTCTCAGGTTTACTGGGTGGGGGCTCATGCCAAAGTTGTTTAATTTTTCCAGCTGGAGCCTCCAGGTAGCTGAACCTGCCAACAGCTGGCAGAGGGGTTCCACCAGGTACCTCATTCCTTGTGTAGAGGCCTTTTTATGTCACCTCCCATCACGATGTCTGAGTAATGAGGACACATATCTTCTTTGGGGTTTCCTTTTTGTCTCCTATCTTCCCAAAACACCACCATAATCCTGAGGTAACAACACAGCAGAGGCAAAAGATAGGCACTAAAATGAGGTTCTTATCTGCAGTTTTATTATCCCATGCAATATTCTTGCAGAAAATTACTTTCTGAAATGTGCTACGCTGCTCTTCGGCTCTCCAGGGCTCTATTCACAATTTTCTGTAAGTGATTTTTGTTTAATTTGTAGCAATGGAGGGATAGATATCTTTCACCCTGACTTTTATCAGCTTAATTGTAGCTATAGGAAATGTCCAGGCCAGCTGACTTGTCATTACTGAGAGTAAAATAATGGGGCACTGTTTGCTTTCCTGTTTCTGTAAGGTATGGTGGCTAAACTGGTTCCTAATTCATGTAACTTTGTCTTAAATAAATGCTTAATTTTAGTATGAATTAATTTTTATCTAGAGGAAGGCAGTGTTGCCTGTAGTCCTTGTTCTTAATTACTAAATAGAGAACTCCTGTTTTTCTGTGGAGAAACACAGGTTTTGCCCTTGTCTAGTTAAGTCTCTTCTTTCAGAGAGGAAAATATGTGTGTGTATGACCTCAAATGTGTTTTGAGGGAAAGCCCAACTGGTTTTAATATATTGATATATTTTAATAGGGTTTCCTTTAATAAAGCCTCACCTGAGGTAATACTCTGACTTGGCCACATCCCCTCAAAGTGCAGACAGGCCAGAGAGGAGCAAGAAAGACCAGAAGTGCACAGGAGAAGGGAAGGTTTAAGCTTAACATGCTGCAAAAAGGATATAAATTGTTTTCCATGGGCTTGGTGGAAATGGCAAGAAATAATGGACTTAAATTGTAGCAAGGAACAGACATTAAGAAAACTTGTTTAATGATAAGGACAGAGAGCAGTGGTCTAGGAATTCCTAGGCAAGGAATTCTCTGGATATTTTTTCAAATACACACTGTGCAAGTATCTGTTGGAAATGCTGTATGTATTTGCTGTTGTCTGTGAGCAAGGACAGTGTTAATGTTTTGCAAATCCCATTTTCTTGTCACTTTTCTTCCCTCTGATAGATGGGGGAAGTGGGTATGAGGCCGTTGCTGCTCTGACTGTCACCTCAGTCCCCCTCCTTCAGAAACCTCCTGTTCTGAGCAGAGCTCCTTCCCACACTTGGGCTTGGGCAAGGAATTCCCTACAAGAAAACCTGCTGCTTGCTGAGGTTATACATTGGTTCTTTTAGAGACTTCAGCAACATGTGCAGGATCTGCCAGATCCATGGAAATGTGTCCTGTGAATTTTAATGCTCCGGGGTGGCTCTGCAGATGGAAGGGGAGATGCCTCACCTTGGCCATCTGCTTTCTGTCTGGGCTATTTTTGGCAGCATCCACCAAGGTTTTCATCTCAAGAAGTTGCTTTTCTTCTCCCCCTTTGTTGCATCTTCAAGGGTAGATTCCCTGTCACATATCAGGGAAGTACAATCTTCCTGGCTTCTGGAAATTCTGTGCAGTATTTCAAATTAAAATGCTTTCACGTAAAGATACTGGAATGTTGTTTTTTGCATCAAACAAAAAAATAAAAAAGAACATAGTGATACTTCTTGGATTGATTTTAAAACAAACCTTGCTTGTAGCTTTGAAAATGTTCCCCTACACCCAATGAAAAGCTAAAAATATCTATGAATAAGTTAACACCTGAAAATGTAGGTTTCTGCACATGGTTACATAAATTCTAAAAGGAAATTTTTTCACTATGTTTGAATTTCATGCATAAACCTCCTTGGGAAAAAGTTCCATCCCAGTAACAGCAAGGTTTAGGTTCAAGTAAACATTTTTCTCTGCACATGGCACATAAAAACCCCAATTTCAAACTGCTAGACCAATATCCACTGCTTGTTTCTTTTTTACCCACAGTTAATCCCTTAATTCTCAAGTAGGCTACGGCCACAAGTTTTTCTGGTAAACAAATTATGATTTTGTTTGTTTACTTTCAGTATAATTACTGACTCAATTGCTTTGAATAAAGCAGTCTAATAGTGGTTGACATAACAAGTGATATTTTTTTGCCCTCGGGTTTCTTAGTTAATCTCTGATTGATGACATCCAGGGCAAAAAATGAGCCAAATCATAGCTTTTTAAAAATTTATTACAATACATCAAAAAAAAAAAAGACAAAAAATCCAACCCCCAAAACATGGAATTTAGTCTACTGTAAGCAAATAGGTGATTTTAATAATGCTTGTAGACTTATTTGACCAAAATCTAACAGAAAGAAAATTGTGCTTAGCTATTCTCTGCTTTTCCTCCATGGTAATTCATCATAATGTATTAATATATATCAGCTTTTCCTACTATTAAGGCTCCATACTGTGACTAATCTCATTCATTTTTACACTCCCTGAAGGAGCTGTTTCATTGTCCTCTGCAAAAAAGCCTTTTACAAACGTCTCCACAGGGCAGATTGACACAAAACCCCCTCATGGCTCCTTGGAATGTTCTAGAGGGTGTCCTGGGGGTGAACATTTAATGGTTTATTTATGTTTTGAACTGCACTCCCAAAGCCAGCTGTGCCAGGAATGTGGGAAGCGACATTCCAAGGGTAGATCAGACCAGCTGAGCCAGGATGGCCTTGGATGCAGTAAAACATCTCCTTGGAAATTGGAGTGCAGTGGTTTGTCCTGGGCATGGACAGGAACGTGCTTGGAAAGCACCGAGCAGCTCGTGCATTGATCTCCCTTGGGAATAACAATGAGGGGGAAAAACCAGCAGATGCTTCTCTGACCACCCTGAGATTTGGTGTTTAACCCACCCCAGCAGATTTCACAGCTCTCTGAATAGTCTAGTGGAGAGTTTGCTGGAAGAGCCATTTGGTTGGAATATCTCCCTCCTCTGGACCTTCTGTGGCTTTCTACAACTGCACAGTTTTAGCACAGTTACGAGAGTGCTTTAATTTGTACCAACCTACATGTTGGCAGAAAAGTTCTGTGACGTTAATAAAAGCTATCAAGCACCAGCAAATCATGAAAACGTTCCCTATTTCCACATTTCTTGCAAATGACTCTGGTCAACTCAATTTCTTACAGTTTTCTTCTAAGTTCTAACCTCTACTCAGGAAAACAGTGACATTAACACCTGGCAAGAATATTGCAGAACTGGAATTCTTGGTGATTTCTTGGAAGGCATGTGCATGGTCTTCTCAAGCCTGAATCACATAAAAAAATTATATAGGGCTCAAATGGCAGAAGGAATTTCAAAAATCCAAAGGTCAGTAGGATGATAACTGTATTTCATCTGAATTGTTGCCATGAATTCCTCAAGTTGTTTTGATAGGTTTGTTAAAAACCCAGGGCTCATCTAAGGGAATTTGTCTTGGTGGCTAAGCCACTCCAAAATCACATTTTAATTAGGTTCTGTTGCTATAACATGTGACCTTGCTAAGGCAGAAGGCAGAGCTCATCACTCCCAACGTGCTGAAAATGGAATTATTTGTCTGTTAATGTTATCTCTCTGCCAAGGAAAGGCAAAGCATCAGATAGTGAAGTTTTAGAGACTGTAACAGGTGAATTTGGAAACTACCATGTGATACATGATATTTTGGGGGAATAAAACCTTAAAATCTTCAAGGCACAATCCCATTTTCCTGAATACCTGCATCTCATGGCACTCCTGGAGTCGTTTGCTGCAGTGAATGCTCTGAGCACACAGTACACTGGCTGTAGAATGAATCTCTGAACAGCCATAGCAAGTTTTTGTGTGTGTTTACAGCTCTTCAGTGCAGCTCCTGCTTTTGTCTTCATTGGTTTTGGTTTTTAGAAGTGTTTCTGCAGAGATTAGAGGTGTTGGTTTCAGGATGAATTGGGATTTTCAGCTCTCGGCAGGACTTTGTTCCAAGCCCCGATGAGACTCATAAATGGTTACATCCTGCACGTGTATTCATCTCATATGTACTCCTATATGTGCAGTGAATCTAAACAAAAATAATAAACACAAAGAATGAAATGTTACTGTTATCTACAGCAAAGATGTTTTCTGTAAAAAATTTTGTTACTTAACGTGTCCCAAGCCCGAAAACCAAACTCCACAGAACTTTAAAGTAAAAAGAACTGTTTAAAGTGCTGTTTATTCCACTCCATCACGTGGTTTTTGTTGTTTTGTTTGATTCTATTCTTTGCACCAGATTCAGCCTTGACCCTTGGGTCACTTCTGCAAAGGCACTGGACCAAGGTTCAGTTCCAAAAATTCAATTCTTGGTCTTAGTTCTCTTTTGTTTTGGGATTCCAAGTTTGGCTTTAAATCTTTCTACGACTCAGTTCTCCATTGATAAAATTGGTTGGTTGGTTTTTCAGTTGTTTTGTTTTCTATAAAAAAAACCAAAAAGTCATCCCTTATGTTTATCATATTTTTTAGGAGGATTATTTGGCTTGAGTAAATGCTCTTGTTTTATTTCTGCTCTCTAAGTGTCTGATAGGAGTTTAACCTGAATGAGGAATAAAGAAATGGTGGTTTAGAGAACAATTTTTAAAATGGTCCTTTTATTTCTGCCTCATTTGAAGTTCAATAAAGCTGTTGCAGTAATTTGATTCTCAGCTGAAGACAAGCAGAAGGCTCATACTTGGACAACCATATATCATCCAGTAATTGTTACTTTATTGAAAATGCTGATTATGTGGAACTATCTTGCATACTAAAGTCAGAGAGGAAAAAGCAATCTCTTTACTTCATAACTATGTAACAGCTCATAAATAAACAAGTCGAATAGCTACAGCAAATGCCACATTTCAAATCTGATTTCTCTCTGGAAAGCATCTTGTTCAAGCCTCTGCTCAAAGCAGGGTCAAGGACTGTGTCCACCCAG
Source organism: Neopelma chrysocephalum (assembly GCF_003984885.1). Taxonomy (NCBI): domain Eukaryota; kingdom Metazoa; phylum Chordata; class Aves; order Passeriformes; family Pipridae; genus Neopelma; species Neopelma chrysocephalum. The sequence goes on from NW_020897781.1 coordinate 4,134,850, forward strand.
AGGTTCAATATCAAGGATGGAAACTCCACAACCTTTCTATGCAGAAAAGGTTCCTGATGTTTCAGTGGAATTTCCTGCATTTCAGTTGGGCTCTTGTCCTTGGGGAGGTGAGAGTCACAGGCCAGGAGTTCCTCTGATCCTCCTCCTTGCACTTCTTGTTTTCTTCCCATCCTCAGAAGTCTCCCCTGATCTCCAGAGCCCCCTGTGTTTTCTCTTCTGAATCAGCAACCAACTTCTGCTGCAGATAATTTCTCCTGATCAATAAAAGCCCTCTGGTACTCTGGATATCCATCCACTGTCATCACAAACACTCCTGATCTTCACTTTGAAATCACGCATTTGAATTTCAGGAAAATTCATTCTCTCCCTGCCTAGTGTTAGTTTAAACTTGGATTTCTGTCAGCAAAATCTTTGTTCTTCCGTCTTCCTTTTGGGTGATGTTTTTCTGAATCTAGAACTCAGGAAATGTTAAGTCTGGTTGCCTTCAGCCAAACATTGTCATTGTAAGTGTAATGATTCATCATCCCCCAGAAACCTCTAATATGAACATCTGTCTGTTAATGAATTGTTTGGCTGAGTCACAAACTTACCAGACAAATATGTGAAGCCTTTTGTGGTTAGTTGAGTGATTAAGTCCTTTGTTCACTGCCTGGCCCTCACTTAGTTTTCACACCTCACAAGTCTGAGCAATTCCTTCAAGGAAATGCCCTCTCAGAGAATGAACAGCCTGGTATGATGTGGCAGTGGGATGCAGTTGAACCCTACCTAATATTTACAGAAAAAGACACTAAATAATTACAGAGAATATTTCCATGAGCAGAAAGGACACCCTTTGGATGAGTGAGTTGATCAGGACATGTTTGGGGCAGAGAGTTTGGGGAAGAAGGGAATGACCTGTTCCTTTGCAGTGTTTAAGACACTGTGTGATGTATATTGTAGCAATCCAAAGTTATTTTATCATCCATTTATAGGCAGAGTGTTTAGGAGCCTTTCTTCAACCCCCTGTGCAAGCAGAGCTTTTGGGGTCTTTTTGGTGACAATGAGGGTGCAATACTTTGTGGTTTTAGCAGGACACCCAGGAATGGGCTTAAGGGGCTCAAAGACCACGATGCTGACAGTGAAAGCAGTGACCAAACACCTTGGAATTGAAGCACTGAGTGTGTGATCCCACACTCTGATGGCCAGAGGGGTGTAATGGGGGGTGTTGGCTGTGTCAGGGTTTGACAGTGGAATCCCAATGCAGGAACTGCCTGGAACGTTCTCCTGATTCTGTTGGGAGGGGAAGCTTTAAGCCCCAGTGACAGAAGCTCTGTTACAGTGGCTGATGCTTGTGTGGGTTCATTCCCAGGAGTACCATGTTTGATTTTACGTGTTATTTTATGCTTGTACCTCCAGCTGAGCTGTGGCACAGCCGGGTTTGGTGTTTACCTGTGCACAGTTCTTAGGCTTCACCCTTTAGAAAATCTCTCTCTCTAAATACCAACACAGTGTGACATCCATAATTGGAATCTTATTCAAGCTGCTACATTGATTTAGTTCTGTTGGATAAACTGATGTTAAACTGAATTTACTTAAATTTGTGAAATAACTTATTTCAATCAGATCCACATTACTTGCTTACTCAGCCAAAGAATTTCATTGAAGAACAAAGTGGATCAAATTCTCTTCTTACAGAAGCAGTAGCAAATTAGAATAACTCCACCTAAAGCTTTGGAATAAACAAATTTAACATAAATAAATCCCTAGGCCAGAAATACATCTCTGAAACCTGAGCTCACTCTTTCTTTCCCTTGTTCAAAGTAAAATTAAGCAAATGGTTGAATGCCTTCCTAAATCAGGGCAGAAGATTGAAGTCTGATCCACTTAAGCTACTTGCTTAAGCTAAGGTAGAAGTGGAATACCTGGCTTCTTTTTCAAAGTGATAAGTCTATTAGAAAAAGGAACAAAATCTTTCTTTTTCCCTCTTAATTCACTGTAGAAATTTCCGTGTAATATATTCTTAGCATACGTGTATGTACAGAAGTGACTGTTTATATCTGGGTTATCCTGCTCAGTAAGAACAGGCTTTTATTTCCAAATTTCAGTGAATTATTCTTAAGGGAATCTGACATCTTCTAGGAAACCTAACTGGCAAAAGTAATAAGTAGTAATAAAGCAGAAGGAATCTTCGTAATCTCAAGATTAATGGATAAAATGTTTATGCTGAGGGGTCTCTTCATCAACAAACTGCTGTTTGCACCTATTTGCATTTTAATGGTTACCCTAGTTCTGAAGTTAAAATTACAGACTTTTCCCAGCTGCTCTTTAAATGCTACATTATAATTTTGAGGAAGCATCATACGTAATTATATTTAATAGACACAGAATTGATTGAAACACTTAACAAAAACAAAAAGCCCAGACCTAATTTTGTAAACATGTTATTGTACAGTAACCCCCAATGAGTTTGTTCTTAAATCTCCTAATTAATTTTTAATTAAAAAGCTCAAAGATGCTATTATACTTCTTGTTGTAAATGGCAGTCTTATGTAAGCATAAACGACTTAGCTGCTCAGACAAATATCTCCCATTAAAATCCCTGTTAATGAGAACTCCTGAACACAGTATTCCAGAGATTTAAGCAGTGGCAGCACTAAAATAGTCTAAATGTCACATGGGGGGTTGTTATTTTTTGTTCCTCCTTTCTTTTTTGTTTTGTGCCAACCCCACAGTAGGTTTGCAGGTGATAAGGTGTCCGAATTTCCACTTAGGAGGGTCAATCCTCTCCCCATTGCCATTACCAGACTTTTCATGGTATTAACTAGGAAGTGATAGGGCTGGTCCAACTCATCCCTGTTTAGGTGAGGGCAAATGGACACCAGATCAAGAAGTTTTGATGCAGATTTGCTTCATTAAACAGATGAACACTCCTTAATGAAACACCCACCCAATGGAGAAAAACACACACCAGCCAAATTCCCACCATCACATAGAGAAGAGATCCAGCTTTCCATGATTTTAGTCCATCTCCTCATTAGATCCAGGCAGAGGATCCGAGGCAGGAGCTGGAACACAGCGTGTTGCTGGAGGGATGGGCTGATGGCACAAATGGAGGATTATTAATAGCAGAAAAACAGCAAGTGCTCCTTTCAGAGAAGCATCTTTAATAGCAGGGAGAAAACACTTGAGACAAAATCTCATTTGCGATGTTTTTCTTACATTTTTAGCCAAGAAGGGATGGGAGGTGGAACTGCAGTGATTTCTATGGTTTAATTATGTCTTCTCGATGGTTATTAACACAGCACAGAAAAGCAGCAGAATTTAGAAGGCTGGAAGTTGTGAGCTCAGTTTTGCAAAGCTGCAGTTTTTATTTTAAAACACGGAAAGTTTTGTTGTTAGGATGAGGGATTAAAAATAATGATGGTTCTCCATAAAATCAATTCCCAGTAGCTTCCCTCTCATAACTTTATCAACTTCTTGATATTTTGGAAATGGAAGCCGGTACCAAAATCACTCAGGCTCTTTAGAACTGTATTTTTTTAAGTGTTCTAGGAAAAAAATGCCAATACATAGCCTCAAACCAGGAATACCCATCCACTCCATTTAATGGCAAATGCTGTCCTTGGTTGTAATGTATTTCCATATTTTTAAGAATTACTACTATTTTTGACATTTTTATTATTTCTCTTGTATGTGTGTTTTGGAGGTGTCTCTAGTTTGGTGTTCAGGGGGGTGGGTGGAACCTCAGACCTGCATTCCAGAAGTGAAATATTCCATACAGTCAGTTTTCAGGCAGGATCTGTCACCACAGTTTTTGTTGTTGTCTGCAAACAGGCTGTTGGATCATCTCTTGGGAAGTGGCACAAGAAGGTGAAAACAAGGCAACAATAGGCCCTGGAAGATGCTGGGCAACAAAACTGTAGTTTATATGTGTACAGAATACACCCCCAAATTTGATTTTTTTTATCTTTTTGCCTTATTTCTAAAGAGAGAGATTTGGAAAGATTATTTGTACCAATGTAATAATTAACCCAACTTCTCTGCTGGGTTACTTGGCTCAGAGATATTTGATCTACCTGATAAAATTCTTTCCATTACTACTCCATGGCTGCCTTGTTTTTGTTGTCATTGCATCAGCACAGGGAGTTGTGAGGCAACTGCTGCAATCAGTTTTTGTGCCCTGTATATTGTGGGCTTGACAAACACAGCTGTATTGGTGACTTGGTTGTTTGGGAAAATCCTCTACAGAACATTATTCTGCTGAATTAATACTTCCCTGGTGTTGAAGGCAACAGTTCCAAAATCTTTTTGAGTTCCTGGAGTGCCCCATCTCCTCTGGTGTAGCTCAGTCTCTCTGTGATGCTACAAATGAGACGTGTCACAGTCAATATTTCCAGTTGCTAATGGCAGGATTCTACAGCCGTGAATGGCTTTGTCATCTCGTTTTTTTGTTAAGATCTGTAAGAGTTACAGATCATAAGCCTGAGGTGTAAATGCTATTCAAATCACCTGCTCTTAAATTGCCCACAGGAGAGGTTTGCCTTGGAGGGAGCTTGATTATGAGAGTGTGCAGCTCACAGCACTCCAAAGGGAAATCTGTCCTCTCTTTTTCAGAAGCTGCTGCAGCAAATCCAAGAAAACCAGCAAACTGTGTGCTGGAGCTTGACTGTATTTTAGATATTTTTATCACTTACATTATCCTGAGCTTCTACAGGTCTGGGGATTTGAAATTCTCTTCCTTAGCAAACCTCAGACAGAATTTTTCTGTCGGCAGAGGTGGAACAAGTCTCACAGGTGCCATGGTTTGTACTTTCCAAATGCGAGGAAATCCCTGTTTCCCTTAATGCTTCAGAACTTTTTTAGATTCAGTTTCTCACAGTCCCACTCTTTCCAATCCATACACAACTCTAAGGAAAACCAGGGGTATCTGAGTAGTATGCTTTGTTTTGGCTGTTTCTGTAGCTTCTCTCCTATTTCTCCCAAAAGCCAGACACTTGGCATCCTTAATCTGTGCATAAACCCTTGTGTTCGGTACTTCAGGCTTTCAGAAAACCCTCAAATTCCACAGCAAACCAGCTACAAAGGCTCGTGTACCATTGTGTTTGAGATGGTGGCAGCTGTTCCTCTTTTGCAGAAGAGATGTTTAAGTGTCTAAGAGAAGCCTATTTTCCATTACATTTAACTTGTGACAATGCCTTTTGCTAATCTGTGGGAGAAAGAAGTTCAGGTCCCATTGTTCCATCAAGAGGGCCGAATTTGTGATGAAAATCAGTGTAGGAGCAGCCAAAATACTCGGAGGGCTGTGTATTCACTTGAGTATCTCTTCTTTGCCAGTGCTCCCAGTCTCCTGTAAGAACACCAGCTGTGCAACTTGTCCACCCAGCTGATGGCACTTCAAACCTGCTTAGCTTCAGAAATTACTTGCCTGTGTAATCTAATTTTACCCAATGTTCAGTTTAGAAAGAAGTCCATTTACCACTCCCAGATTGTTAGTTTCCTGATTTAATAGTGAACTGTTGAAGAAAAAGCAGTGTTTCTCCCTCATAACTCATGCTTTCATCCCACTCGTTCATACTCCAGTAATTGAAATTACAGTTTTATAATTGTGCAGACATTGATGATTTTGCAAATGGAGGATTATTAATAGCATAAAAACAAGAAGGACCTCTTCTCAAAATGTTATTCCAGCAAAAAAGAACTAGAAAAATATGCTTGATTATTTCTTCACTTTTTTTGTACATTCTTCACATTTTAATTAGGCAGAAAAAGTAGATAAGATTTTCTTTCATCAGCATGAATATTAGTGAATCATAGCAAAAAAGAAACTGATGGAACATATTACAAGTCACAAACTTAAGGGTTTTCAAATTCTCTTGACTTCAAGGTTTAAAAAAACTTTTGCAAAAAGAAATATAAATGAAACTTCGTTGGTGCTTCAATATAAATTGGTTGAGGGGGTTCTGTACATTTAAGTGAAAATTATGTACTTGATTTAATTTTATAGAAAAGAGAAAAATTTCTGTCTATAGATGCCTTTGCTGTTACTTTCCCAGACGTGATATTCCCACTTTGCAACAGGCAGGATCTTCCGGTAGGATCTTTTGGTCTTTGAGCAAATTACAAGTGGTGAATCTATTCAAACACCCAGTCTTTGAATATCTACTTTGAAGCAAAGAGCTGGTCAGGGACTTTGCCTCTTGCTTTGCTGGGAGGTCTGGGGAGCAGAAGTTGGGAGCACCAGCCCAGAGAAGGGGAATAAGGAACAATAAAGACAGTGAGATCACCAGGATCAGTTTTAACAGAAACATTGGAAGTGTTTGTTACACATTCCGTGACTACACTGTGAATTACTGGAGGATGATTCCATGAGGATGCAGGAATGACATGGCTGCATTCTGTGCATCAGCAAGTCCTGAACTTGCTGACAAAATTGAGAGAAATTACCACTTTTCATACTTCCCACATTTCTTACAATCTCTTCCTGAGTATTTACTTGATTGGGCACCAGATACTTAGGTCAAAGATTCCGTTTCTCTCTGTAATTCCATTTTTAGGAATGTAATTTGACTTTTCCATGGTACTTAAGGTTTTATCTTTGTTTTGTATGTGTATATTTAGCAAAACCTTTAAAAAATCAATCATGTTATGAGCATCCCATTGCTAAGCAACAATGTATTCTTCCCTCCCACAGACCTTCTTGCTGTTCTGTGAAAAATAAGTATAACAAATGTGTAAAAAAAAAAAAAAAGTGGGATGCTTTCCTCCTGATAGAATAATGCACTGAGCAGCTCTGGTCACTTATTTCTGAGGCAAACTATTGCTGCCATCTGCTTACAGACTAAAGTAGGAATGGTCTGAATTCTTCTGCACCCCTGAAAGCTGCTCCCGAGATCTCTGCTGGGGCAGAAGTTCTGCCACATGGTATATTTTGGTAGTTTCCATGTCCTGGTGGCTCTGTACAATTTGGATGCTTTGAGATGACCTAATGCCCTGAGATTTGCACTGCAAGACCCCACTGCACTTGCAGAAGAGGCTTGTGGCAAATTAGAAATCTCTAAATGCACTGGCACGCAGTGCATTGGTTTGGGCTCTCCTTTGGGAGTGTCACTGTAGGCTCTGCTGTTTTCACATTGATCAGAAGACAGGAAAATCGTGGTGGGTAGTGGAGGGGGAAGGAACGTGCTTTGCACTCCTGGAAAATGTTTGTCAAACCATCTGTTGTTCCAGTATCATTCTGGACTTTAAGCAATTTTCAGACTCTACAGCTCAACAGCCTTAAATGTGGTTTTTTGTTTGTTTTCTATAGTGCTGCTTTATTGTTTCAATGCTCTTGTGAGTGCCTTCAAAAGCTACCTGTGCATTCTATGAATTGTAATTTCACTTTATAATATCAGTGTTGTCTGAACAGCACTGAAACTGCTACAGCAAGGTCACTTTGTAGAACCAAACGCTGGCTAAGTGTTAAATATGATCATGCAGTTGTAGAACAGACTGAACTAGAAATGCTCCCTGGCTTGCAGTTTGTGCCTGAACTCGTGCTGTACTTCAGGAAAGCTGTAGGAGTGACAGTCAGGGGTCCCACAGCAAACAACAAGAAAGCAAAACAGTTGCTGTTTGGTGAGTGCCCCTGTCAGAGTTCTTGGGATGCAGGTTGGTCTTTCTAATACTTTGCCAAGAGGCTCCTATGCTAAGATACAAGTACTTAAATTTTCAGTGGTGACCTCTTAAAGGTATTCTTAATTCCCTCTTTAGCACAAAGGTACATAAAGGCTCTTTAGTTACATGTCAGAATGAATTCTGCTTATCTGTGTGAGAAGGTTGTGAAATGAGCTTGGGTGTGAACTTGAACAAGACATTGCACACCAAGGTTTGATGTGTGTCCTTATTCCTCCTTCAAGGAGGAGAGCCTTCAGGCTGTTGATTAGTGTGGGATTGCCATTTCAAACCTATGCTCCCTTTTTTGATTAGTTTTTATAAATTTAGAGTGCAGTGCAACAAACCATTTAAAAGTCATTGTGCTCCCAAAGATGGCAGTGGGTGGAGTTACATGTTCCAGTGGTCGTCCTGGGTGTGTTAGAATGGTCATTTTCCATGATATAACACAGAAGTCAAGGGCAAAACAGAATTTTTCATGCCCTGGCTTTCAGATCAGATTGATAAACTACCAAACCCTTGTGTATGTGTGAAAATATTGCAACCCCCCACTGCTCTCCTGTGTGCCCTGTTCCCATGGGGGGGTGAAAAGCAGGCAGGGAGTTGAGGAACAGAGTTGTACCTTCACCTCATGTGCCAGGTGACAACTGAGTTAGCACAGACTGGAAGTAGGTTGCAGAACAAAAGACAGATAATTCCCTTCCCCCTGGAGGGAGGGAGAAGCAGCAGCCACAGTATTGATCTATTCAGAATTTATTCCTCTGTTGTTTCTTCAGTGCTACAACAAGATGCACTTTAATCAGAGCAAACAGTTAATATTCTGTTTAACCTACAGCAAAGTAAAAAAAAAAAGCCATGTGCCAATGAGGATACAGTCCATAAGTCTTCTATCCACGCTCTTCTCATTCATTTTTAATGATCATTTTATGTTTTCACCTTATTTCTTCTTCCTGTATTATTATATACACAAGGGGGAAGAACGAACAAAGTTAAATTGTTTCTTGGGTTTTGCTGAGCTGCCTGGTGGGGAGATAAAAATAGCAAGTGCCAGTGGCAAAGTCTCCTAAAAAGTGCCAGCACATTGTGGAAGTGCTAACACATTGTGCTATTGAATCAGCACTGAGAAATCAGATTTTCCTCCCAATGCTTTCTTTAAACTTAAGGTGACCTTTAGGAATGCATTTGCATCAATGTAGAGAACCTTATTACTCTGTTTTATCCAGGACTAAGTCAGCCTGAAAGGAGTTCAGCTGTGGGTCCTGGAGATTCCCTTCCTTTTCTCCTAGGCTTGATAGGACATTATTGATTCTGGTACCACGGTAAAGAAGCCACAAATGCACAGTGTTGAGAGATATTGTCTTTGGGAAGATGTTATCATGCAGTAATTTAGAGTTCAGGGCTGCAGAGAGTTGTTATTTATGAAAGACTCCATTGCAGCACTTCTGAAAACCCTTTCTATATACTTGCTAATTCCATCTGTTTTCCTGGAATTCCACAGAGCCCGAGGCTATCTCCAGCCCAGACACCGAGACAATTTTTAAGCAGGGTTTAGGCAGCAGAGCTGTCTTGGATGTGGCTCCTGTCTCGCATATTGATTATGTAGAAAAAGTTTTGCCTTGTGGGGTCAAATTCTTAAGCTCTTACTTGTGGATCAAATAAAGAGAGATTGAGAGCTGCTGTGCCACTTATTGATTTTGAAGGAAACAAGAATTGCTCAGAACTTCTTCCAGTCAGGCCTGAATTGATCAAAGTTCGCGTGGGTTGAAAGTTATGACTTGTTAAGTTACTTCAATTATTTTACACTTAAATAATTTTACTCATAACCCTAATCCAAAGCTTAGTGAACTCGAAAATATTATCTTATGCTTCCATGGACTTGTGGGGAAGGTTTATTTAACAGGTTAGATTCAGAAAGGTCTTGACCAGTAGAATTGGACAAATACTTAGAAACTTGGTGCTAAAAATTAGAGTATTGAGTCGAAGACAATATCAAAGAATGAAACAGTCACAGCAAGACAGAAGAGGCTCTAGACGGCCAGGGACTTTGAAAACAGCGAGATTTAAGTAGCTGCTTAAATGTGGAATTTAAAGAAGCCGGGAGCAAGCTGAAGAAGTGCATTTTCTAATGCATCCTAACTGGCTTGTCTGTGATCTCTGCAGAGCCGGGGCAGGAGGGATGTGATTTGCAGAAGGCCAAGCTGTGTTTCCAGCACAGCAGGGGGGGTTCAGGCCCTGTTGTTGCCCAGGTTCTCCATGGCAGTGTAGGGGTGCTTACAGTGGGTGGCAAGAGGCACAATGGCACCAAGATCAGCACGGGAACAGCTCCAGTGAGCTGCAACAACATCCTCTCCAACTTTTGTGAGACTGTCCATGCAATATTCCTCTACTCAGACTTTTTATTGGTATATTTTGGTCTAATGCACACAGCAAAACTATTCCTGAGAATTCACTGTGGGAGCTGTATATGTAACAGTTCCTGATTTTATCTCAGTCTGATGTATTAGTTTAAATAACCAAATAATAGCTATAGAAGTTTAAAGCAGATGGCATCAACATTTCATCTAATTTGTGACTAAGAGCCATTGCATTTTGTATCCTTACTTAGAATGCAATAACACCATTTCTGACTTAAATATTGATGTCAACACATCAGTATTTTTATTTGTCAAGGCACTACTTATACACTGATCAAGGCCTCTTGGTTGATTTTTGGTTATATTCTCTCTTTTCATTTTTGGTAGTTTAATTCAAACATTAAAAAATTAATTAAGCAAAAAATACTGCAAATATATTAGTAATTCTTATTTTTCAGTGCCTATAATCTATTCAGGAAAGAGCAGAGATATTTAACAATTACTTAGCATTTAACAATTACGAAGTAAAAGGATGATTATAAATAAGAGTGAGGACGATTAGAAATAAGAGTGAAAAGGCTTATTGAAGGCAAAGGACGATCTGATGATTAGAGCAGCTGATGAATAATTCATTATTCCTCCTTTCCTAAGCCAAACTCTGGAGCAGAGTAATTGTGGACACCGTGTGTCCTGTTATTAAGCTGTTAATTTGCTCAGGCAATTCAGGCCACTTTTGAGCACTGGAGCTCCCTGGGTGGCCCAGCGTGAAGGGGGTTTGGAGTGTTGTAAGGGGGTACAAACCCCAGCCCTGCAGAGGATCAGCTGCTCTGCCAAGTGTGCTCAGGCTGGCACTGAGCACTGCCCATGATGAGACCCTTACACAGGGGTGGGGTGGGGAACTGTCTGATGGGACCTGTACACAGGAGTGGGGTGAGGAACTGTCTGATGGAACCTGTACACAGGAGTGGGGTGAGGAACTGTCTGATGGAACCTGTACACAGGAGTGGGGTGGGGAACTGTCTGGAACCTGTACACAGGAGTGGGGTGAGGAACTGTCTGCTCGGCACCTCCACTGAACTCAGGCACTTTGGCACATCCCTAATTAAAGACATGAGCCTTGAGCTCCAGGTGACCAAGCACTGGCTGCAGGCAACACTCTCCAGAGAGCTCGAAGGGATAACAGAGGTGGGAGCCTCCCTAATTTCATGGGTGATTTCTAATTAGCTGACCCTTGAGGGGTTTAACTTGCAAGGCTGAGGGGAAAGCAGCCAAAGAATAATGGAGTCTCCAGCACTGCAAGTGTTGCTTGTCTGACCTTACATGGATTTTCTGCTCCTGAAGAAGTGCAGCCTGCCAGGAAAAGAGGGATGTCTTTGCCTGCTCCCCTGGATTGATCAGGAGCTGCTGCTCCCAGCACAGCAGCCGAGCAGGGCTGTTGTGCAACTACGTGGTGGTAAAGAATAGGAATAAGACAAAACAAAGCCCTGCTTCATTATTCAGCAGAGAAGGCAAAGAAGATCCCAGGATGTTATTTGGTTCTCTTCTCTCACAGTCAAAATGAAGCCATTGGCAATTAGCACTAATTTAGTCTGCGACAGGACTCTACAATAAGGACATGGAAGCAAAACATAACTGAGAAGCTTTGAGCTTATACAAGAGTATATAATCAATAAGAACCAGAATGGCATTGCCACAGATGTAGTTGCCTCTAATCTAGTGTTGGTATTCCAGTAATAGGCCAGAATCACATGGAAATCCTAGAACATGGTGTGCTGCAGGTAGGAATTTCACCCACAACTCATAGTGTAGATTTTTTTTTTATTTCTCTGGTAAACTAAAGAAATAATGTGCCTTATGTAGAAATCAGGTCTGAGTGAGAAAATAAAGTCTTGGAAAATTGCAAAAGTTGTGAGAAAACTTTATTCATGCTAAGTGTATTGTCATGGGGGAAAGGAGACTTTATTAAAGATTTAAATTTAATAAAGTAATAACTCAAGGAAGAAATAAAAATCTTGATAAAGTTGATCCAAAAGAGCCTGACAATAAAAGGACTTAATCTAAAGGATTACAAAATCAGGAGTGAAATACAAACCCGACAGAGCAGGTTCATGTAGCAAGTAATGAGCCTGCACCCCTGCGTGACAATGTGAGGGAATATATTCAAGGAGCTGAAAGAATTAGATGAGATTCTTGACACCAGGGATTAAGGGTTGTGACATGAAAATAAGAAAAGGATCTGAATCAGTGAACACATGATGTATCTTGAGCCAATGGCTTTCCGTTCTTAAGATTTTATTTGGTTTTTAGTGCTTTCTGTCTTGGAGGTACAACACAACTGTGGGTTGGGAGCAGGCTTAGCTTTTTGCTGCCTGTCACCCGTTTTCCTGATTGTCTGGGGCTGAGTTCATGATTCTGCATCATGAGATTTCTTATTCTTTCAAAGTCACCACTTGGGGAACTATCTCTCAGCCTGAGCACACTGGATGATATTTTCATTGCGTCCTGATCCTGCAGGAGTGAGGCATCAGAGTTTCCTCTGAAAAGAAAGGTGCTGACAGCCAGAGAAATTTAGTCTGGGTTTTTTCACACTGCCAATAGTTATTGTGCTACACATTGACTGAGCACATGAGATTGCCCAGACTGGCCATTTCCCTCCTTGCCTTTTTCAGGGCACTCTTTACATTTGCCCTGGGGGAGCTGAAGTGGCTCTGGGACAGGGCTGAGTTTGCATCGTTTTCCCCCCCCGTGTGTCTGCAAAAGTTTACAGAAAATACTTTACCTTGAAACAGAAAGATGTAAAGGGAGTGGATGAACATGATTTCCTTTGATTTATATTACAGTCAAATTTTCAAAGCTTCCTGACCCTTCTGATTCCTTCTTGTGGCTCTCCCAGCTGGGAAAGGCTGGTCTGCAGGAGCCACCTGAGACAAGCTCTGCTAAATCAAACCACTTTGCAGGCGCAGGGGAGCACATTCAGAGCAGCTGGAATCTTGATTCTTGAATCAGGCACGGGTTTGGCTGTGCTGAGTGAGGGGGAGAGTTAATTAAAGCCAGTCTTTCAATGGAAATTCTTTCAGTGCATTTCTATCTGTGGAGATGGTGATTGATGAGAACATAAATGGCTGATTTTACTGCAAGTTATTAACATTCCAGTCCTTGCTGCATCACCACTGATCCTGCTCAGCAAAGACCACTCTCCAGTGATGTCACTGCATATTTCTCTGCACAGTCAAGTGGTAAAGAGTATGATCATTGCAATTACTACTCTGATTAGCCCACTCTGCTACTTGAGGTAGTAAAAAATAGATGTTTCCTTTGCCTAGTGGCAAATCCTCATTGCCAGCCTGTCAGCAGCAAGGAAGCAATATTTATAGTTGTCTTTAGGGAGCTCTGTCCCATCGTGCAGTTAATTATGATAAAATGTTTTATTTGTAGGAGCTTAAAACTGCTTTGCACTGTGGCAATGCACAGGCTATGAAGGATCTGCTTAATGGGGATGGTCAAACCAGCGAATATCTCCTGCAATATGACAGGAAAACCAGCTCTGAGAAATCAAGGTGTGATTGTAGCACAGCCTGATAATACAGCTGTGCAATGACAGCTGGAGATGAAGGCAGAGTTCTGAGTGTGTCAGCCCTGCTCCCCACACAGGGCAGGCTCAGCTTTCCTCAGCACTGCACACAAAACAGGATGATGACTCTCCAGAGGAGAGCCTGTCTCATGGGAGGTTGGAACACGGGCTCTCACCTGACAGGAGTAACGTGGAGAGCCCCAGGAAGCTGGTTTGTTTGCTTCTGTGGAAATGGGGAGGGTTCTGGTTCTCTGGTGATGCTCAGCCCCCTCCCACTGACAGTGGTTGCCCCCACTATGGACTATGTCCAAAACCATTTAGGATTGCCTTGCTTCCCAGGGCCTTAACATGCCCAAAAATAGGGAGCAGTGTCCCAGGAGCCCTGTTGCCTCCCAACATGTGACTCTTGCCCTAAGCCCAGGGCTGGCCCTGAGGGTGTGTGAGCCAGGCTGGAGGTGCACAGTCCACCCCTCCCTTTCCTCACAGACCCCTGGCACTGCTCAGGCTCTGCACAGGCTGGCAACTGCTGACCTGGAGCAGAGTCCATGTTCCTCAGTGCAGAGCCACTCACAATCCTGCATCATGGGAGGATCCAGGCATTGAGGACAGCACCCTCTGGAATCACTGTGAGACTTCTGCAGATCCTAAAATGTTCTGAAACTCAGCACAAGCAAACAGATGGATAATTTATGGGTGCTCTGATGGAGGGTTTAGCTGAGGAAGCTTTCTGGGGCCTTTTATTGGAGGAGATTCATTAGCATTTGTACAGGAAGGGCTGGAAAGCCCCAGCACTGCCTCTGCTGGCCCACATTGGAGTCTTTCATCATGACACTGCACAAAGCAGGACTTGACAGGCCATCTAAATTAGGGCTGCGTGAGCAAAAATATTCTTTATCTTGGGAAAAGAAAGAAATTATATTAATATATAATGCCCTACATTTAACATTCCCTCAGTACCCTCCCACTTCTGAGTTACTGTACTTGGAGATGTGATCATATATTAAACACTGTGAATTCAGGATCTTTTTCGTTCTGGCAGTTTGTCTGGAGCTGTTCCATAGAATGTGTTCAGCTTTTGTATTCATCTCAAACCCAAAATTTATTGGAATGATGTATTGGTTAGAATGTCTGGGAAAATCTGACAATATTGTACTTTTACTCTTCTCTTTTGTGTTCACGTACCTGTCAGAGGAGCACGTGCACTTTCCTTTGCAGTCAATAATGAACCAATTAGAGCGTAATTAGAGCAACTATTGCTTTTTATGCATAAAATCATAACACCTCCATGTGAGTCACAGGATGTCTTGTGTAAGATGTGCAGGTAGGTTGGACTATGGTTCCTGGGAGTTTTCCTGAAGCTTTAATTAGAGCTTCTTGCTGGCTCAGGCTTTCAGAATTGGGGAAGCAGAGTTGTGGACAAAGGAGATTGTTTTCCTGGGACAAGGCTACGAACAGGGCTGTGAACTCAAGGAATTCATCCTACAGCCCAATTTCTTGGCCCTTCAGTTACAGGCAATCACAAAATTAAGAAATTGTATAATGCTGCAAAAAACATCATTTTTTAACTCAAATATTTTAGTGTATTTTCCAAATACTCTTTACTTTATAATACTTATACAAGTCACTATGATTCCAAAAACATTTTGTAAAATATAGGAATTATAGCTGAAGAGTTTGCTTTTTATGAAGAAAGATGAGGTGGATAGACAACGAAAAGTTGGGGCTCTTCCCTAAAACTGTCAAAGTTTATGAGGCTGTCTGAGCTGGATGGGATTTGAGGGTATGTTACCTCTGTACAGGATAGAATTTAAAAAAATCAACAGCAAGAACACATTTAGAGGACATGTCTCTTCAGGTTAAGGTGCCAGTCTAGCTCGTGGTACAAAAGAAGTCAGTGCAAACTTAGGTTGGACTAATGTAGGGCAATTCTTCACAAGGTAACCACTTGCAGTGATACAGAAAAAAACTCACCATGCTGAGACAGTTCAATTAAAAATTGTCTTACATTTAATGAGAAAAAAAAAAAGAAGGATAAATCCAAGACAAAAGAGGAAAGGTAAAGAGTAATTAATTTTTTTAGCTGCATGGTGCTTGAATGTGCTTTGAAGGGCTCTGTGTGCAGAGCAAGAAATTCATCTGACACAGCCATGAATATTTACAGTATTGGAAATTCCATGCAGGGTCCAGCTTTTGTTTCCCGTGGAGACTGAAGCGGAGCTTGCTGTAACAAAATAAACAGTTAAGTTGTTCTGGAGGTGTATTTTCTTTCAATTCCAATCAAAAATGCAGCAGCAAGAGCATAAAGGTGTGGTTTGGGATGAGTGGGAAACGCCCCAGGGCAGCAATCCAGGCCTGTGGACAACCTGCTATTCCAGGGGCTCGGGGTGAGCAGCTTCCAGGGCTTTGCTCAGCACAGATGGATGGAAGGATTTCCTTAAATAACCAGCTGAATCCCTGGGGTTTAGTCACTTGGAATCATCCCTTCATGCAGAAAAGGTGATTTCTAAACCCTTGGTTAACAGTGCCTGGGGTGAGATCCCCATTTGTACAGGACTCATTCCATGTTAAATATTAACCTTTGGAAATGGGTTTAACTTTACAAAAGGTTAAAATAATTCCCATTTATGAAGCAGTGTATTAATGCATTTTTCCAGCAGATACGTGCAGGACTAAAGCTTAAGAGATGAGTTTTTGAACAAAAATGATCATGGCACTGAATTATAAAAAATAATACTTGATTTTAATTAAAGAGCTGAGCAAACTATATGTCATAACCAAACATAGACACTTCTCTGTCTTTTTATACTTGATTTTGGGACAGTGAGGATGCATTTATAAATCTGTATTTTAAATAAAAATACAAATTAGATGCACCAGTTAATAGCCAAGATGAACGTGTTGCCTTGTTAAAAGAGGTATTTGTCACTCCTGTGTCATCTTTCTGGGAATGCTTAAATAACTTGATACCGTTTCTATGAGTTGGATTTTATTGCAGCTGATTTATGGAGGCTTGCACACAACTTGACATGCACAGGAAAATGACAGGCAAGGGAAAAGATCGAAATAAGTCTTTTTTTGCTACTAAGCACTAAGTGATATCACATTCTGCAAATGAAAAACTCTCTTCTCCTCCGCCCTTTACCTTCAAAATACCCTCTCACAACAAATACATGTTTCCTAATTATAGGCTGAATCAGTTTAGTCGTTCATTAACTGCTCTGAGTCAGCATATTGGACCTTTCCACTGGAAAAAAATTGTTTCTACTTCTGAACATCTCAAAACTCTTTTCTTTGGAGCTGAGAGATCCCTCTGTAAGGATTTATTTCCAAGATATCACTATCAGGAATGCAATTGCACTTCCATGTTAGAATGTAGATCCTTAGAGATACCTGTGCGAGATGAATTCCAAGATCATTTAATTAACATTATTGTCATATAACCACAATTAAGAGCAAAGGTTTTAATACACAAGAAATTTTCAGCTGGAAGTTTCCTATTTGTGAAACTTTGAGCATGCACAGCTCTGCAAATATCTTGTTTAAACTACAGCTATGGTTTCTTCTTTAATTGTATTCATATTTAGCAGATCCTGTATCACCCAGAATATTTACCACTTTCTGGCAAATCTGGTTCTTTGTGTATTTTAGGGTTTCTGCTGTTATTCTGCATATGAACACCCACACAGGTCATGGAATCTTTAGGTTCTTTGTATCAGTTACAGAAAGTTCTGTTACAGCCCCATAAATTAATGTATTTTATGCTTCCTCCCCAACTTGCCATGATGAGCCTTCACAAAAAATTAGCATAATTGTAATCCTTTCAGACTATAGAGAATAAGAAATAATGCAAAGATCTCAACTGGCTGCATCATATGGGATTCTCCTTCTCCTGTTTTTAATTCATTTTCTCATATTTGTTGAAGATGCTTTTAAACCAGCCTGAGTTAGACCCTACTCAGCTTCCAGTGGGGAAGCAGCTGGAGCAAAGGGCAGGTCTTTGGAGATGTGCATTGTGCTGAAGCCTCCTCTGTAACCCCTAATTCCCTTTCCTCTTACAGTGCTGAATCCAGCTGGAAATTAGGATATTTAAATGTGGATGTCCTTTTTCTCTCTGTCTTCTTCCAGAGGGCTGGGATCACGTAGTGGGTACCTTTATAAAAGAGCAGTGAGGATGGCTTTGGAATTCGGGATGCCAGGGTGGGCTTTGGGGGCACACTGTAGTCAGTGGGGCCTCGCTGGCAGCTCCCTGCAAACTCTGGGCGTGTGTCTCTCTCGACTTGTTCTCTCCCAGCTCATTGTATATCATTTTTCAGAGTCTTCTGGAAAGGCAGTTCAGAAATTTAAATGTTTAGAAACTGCAGTTGGCAGAGGCCAAAGTTAAATCCACACGAATCCGGTGCCCGCTCCATGGTGCAGTGCCAGGACACGACTGAGTTACGAGTACGGCCACGACCATCAGTGGTTACACTCAGAATGCAAATAAAAGCCCATTTGTGAAATTTTGGAATGCCAGTGCTCTAATTACATACACAAACATGAAATTAATTTGACAAACTAAATGGTATATGGGATGCACCTTGAGTGAAGTCCTCAGCCAGTGATGGGAACTGAAAACATTCTCTATCATTTACAGAAGTAAAAGCTATAGATGTACATATTCACCTTTATGAGTAGGTATTTTCCTTAGAAACATTTGCTTTTCTGCCTATGAAATCCATGGAGAGCCAGGACATTTATATATGTGTATAACAACTTCTTCTCCCAATGAAAAGACCCTTCCTTTAAAATCAAGCAGCCTTCACATCTTCCTCTCTTGAAATAACACTTCACTATTCGTGTTCAGTGTAATTCTGAAACTGTTTAGTCAGACAATGTGTGTGTGTCTGTGTATGCATAAACCTATATATACACATGTAAAAAAATTCAGGGTTTGGTACGCAGTGACTACTCCCACCTTCATAATCCTCAGTGTAAAGTGTAAGTAAGAGTTGTTCTATCTGTTGTGGTGAACCATAAGCACAAAAGGATCCAGAAAGTAATAACAAAGATAAATAACTTTGCAATAAAATTTCAGCCCCAGTAATTTCCCATTTATATGTTCTCACTGAATCATGTAGTCCCAAGCAAGGCACTTTTTTTACGTCTGGGCTGCATCATCCAAAGTAATTTTATATCTAATACTTCCCAGTGTGTCCAAAATATAACATCACATGCACAATGCATGACAGTGGTCGATGAATTATACAGAGCCCTCAAATAATATCACTGTGAATGTGATTGCATAGGCTTTCTAAGGCAATCAATCTCACCATACTACGAGGAATGAATTGTCAGTCAAGTTTCTTTTTTATCCTGCCAGGAATGCTTCAGAAGCTGGTACTTAATGCTCCTTATTGTTGAAGATGTTTCTCTTGAGTGAAATTACTGATGTGTTCTGCGTGTCTTACAATTTAGGTCTTGGTTAGCACAGCACTTTGCCAGAGTGCATTACCCGAGGCTGGAGGGAATCTTAGGAAGTGAAAGGAAGTGGAAACTTCAGGGTGGTGGAGGTTGAACAAATAGGAGCAACAAAAGAATAGCTTTGGTACATGAAGAGCTCGTCTTTGTCTTCTCTAAGTGTAAGTTCTCTTATCTTCCCTCCGTCTCACACGTACTCCCACACACCTATTGAAAACCTGATTGGAAATGACAGCTGCGTCTCGTCTCCTGAGAGCAAACAGATGAACCTCCCTCTTTTTTTCAAGTAAGTGCCTGGGATGTTTCTCCATATTTTTCCTGGAGCATCTGCAGCAAACAGAAATCCCACACTGGCAGAGGAGACGGGATTTAGTCTTAGTTGAGTTTTTCACTGATGCTGCAGCGTATCCAAGTCGGCTGAGTAACTGGTGTGAGATACCCGTGCATTCCTCACAGTCAGGAAGCCTTTTGGGGCTACAACTGCCTCATTTTCTTCCCTGGAAGTTTTCTGTAGGTGTTTGGAGCAGTTAGAGCCGGGCTCCTCTCCTGATTCATTTCCGATAGACAGCTGAACAGATGGCTCTGCACTTCATTATTAATGTTGTCTGCAGACCCAATCACGGGGCATCAATGAGCCAAACGTGGGAAGATAAACATGTCAGTCTTCAAATTCAGCTCTCACTTCTGGGCATTGATCATTGAAGTCACTCCTCGTTCTGTAAGTTATTCACCTGGAAAGACTTGCGGGCTTTATTGACCACTGAAAACCTGACAGGTTCACAGGCAACCGAGAGAATCCGCTCACCACGGGCAGATATCAAAACAAGAAGTAAAAAGTGACAGGAGAAGAAATAAGAGGAAAGCACAAACAGTCAGAAAACTCTTTAATAAGGATTATTTTTCTCGGTAGGGTAAATATAATCTTCAGTTGGTTACAGCGAGCTTACAGATTGCTGAGACAGAGGAATCCTGCGAGGGTGAAATTCTGCTCAGTATTTACCTAGATGCTGTCATCTTATTCTTTCTCTGGAGACAAATGCAAATGTGTGCCACAGACTTTAAATACACCATTAATTACTGAACACTGCCTCCCTTGCACATAGTCAGTGAATCCCATAAGTTGCCTTCAGTGTAGGGGATATGAAGAAATTGTGCCAATGTTTTTCAGTTTGGAACTTACTGTCACTTCTGGAATCGGTTTGTGACAGCAGATGTTAATTCTCTGCTCAGTAGAAGCCTCAGCACTGGTAAGCAGCAAAGTTAGCAAGAACAGCTGTCATAGTTCAGTGCAATCTTAACATTTCTAAGACTTTTATATTCCTGCTTTATTGCAAGTTTAACCTTGGAAATGGAAAACCTGTTGCATCAGCACCAAAGAAACAAAGCTAACGTTTGTGTGGATGTATGAAATGCATATGGAACCCAACAAAGAGGGATTAATTAAAAAAAATAAAATTAAGCAAAAAAGGAAAAAGCCATTCACAAATTCACCTTATTACATAAAAGCCAGGGCATGCTTTAGATTAATTTTATACTCTAGTATTTATATGTAGCATCTTTCAGAAATGCTTTTTAAATTCTATTTAAAAGACTTCCCCCTCACCTGCTTCCAAAGGTTTGTCTCAAGGTCACATCATAACCCTGTTCAACCACCAAGTATCTCCTATTTCTTGCCAGAGGAATGAGCATTTTCACAGCAAGGAATTGCTTTCATCTTGCATATTCTTTGCTGTCACTTCCCAAAAGTGGAATATGCCCCATGGTTTCAGTTCTTGCACCAAATACGTTGCTTCATTGAACTGGCAGCTGCTGACAATATAACATGGAATTTCAATATATTCTGAATTCTCCCAGCCTCCCAAAAAAAGATGTGTTTCACACTAATGGGCCACATCCATTAATCTGTCCCTTCAGAGCAGCAGTGCAGCTCAGAAATGAATTCTCCTGTTTTCCCCACTTGCCACGTGTTGGTTCAGTTGCAGAATTGGTTTAGGAAGCTCAAAGTCGATTCTTTTCTGAGAAAAATAAATCAGAAGCTCTGCCATCAGTGTCCAACAGGAAATGGGGATGCTGAGTCCAACCCAGTACTTGCAGCTTCAGTCTCTGTGTGATGAGAGGGATCCTAAAGGTCAGATTAAATTCAGTCCAAAATAAAACCCTAAATTACATAAAGCTTCAACGAGTTAACTCTAACTTCATTCTGCTGGGGATTGCCTTTTGCACCCAGGTATTTGCTGAATAGACAAAGCCTTCGTAAGCAAATAATCTTCAGTGGTGGAGGCAGAGGGGAGGGGATTGGGAATGGCTGAAGGTAACTGGGATGAACAGCCTGGTCTGCACAGAACTAAAAATATGTCACCCGCCCTGCATGGAAAGCAGCCTAAAAACTCAAGGGATCCCTCTGATTCCAGAGCAGCAAATGGGAGGCAGGAGAGTTTTCTTCCCTTTTCCACAGCTGAGATGCAAACATCACTCACTGCAGTGCCTTTTGACATATATGTTGTCATATAAAAAGCTTTGTAATGATATAAAATTGGATGGTATTTTTCCTTTCTTCATACATTTCCTTTAATCTGATTTATGCAGTTTACTGAGGAGTGTACATTTTCTCTGAAAAAATGACACACAGTAGCTCAGCAGGCTCATGTCTAAGACCCCTTGTTAAATAACCAATATTTGTGAGTGATGTTCTGCCCCTGAAACAACTGTGTTATTTTCTAATATGTAAGAATAGCACATTTTGCCTTCTAAGTGCATTACGTGCAAGAGGCTTCTGTTTGTGAAGCAAAGCAACAAAACTCCAGATTATTGTGTGTGGAATTCATTTCAGTGACTGGAAATCAGGACCCATATTTTCCCAAAAAGCAGAAATACCTGTTCATCTCCCACACAGTTACACAATACACAAAAATAGCCACTAAAACACACTGTCTGTCATTTGAATTATTTTCCTGCCTCCTCTTGTTAAATAGTCTTGCAGATGTGCTACACATTGAATTAATACTTGGCTCCTGGAACACAATGAGAAAATATTTCAGAGTATGATCTAGTTGGAATTACATATACTCAAAGCTTTTAATCTTGTGCTATGACTTTATCCCAGGTTTATGGACTGCATTTTTAAATGCTTAATCTTCTGTGAGGATACATATATTTCCAGGAGTTTTTTAAGAGTGGTTCTGATGTTCGAATTTCCTTGATCTTTCATTAAACATTTTGGTTTGGTCTGACATATATTTAAATAATTTATAGTAATCACAGGAACAAGTGCACAGTTATGATGTAAGAATAGTTGCATAAATATCCAATATATTCCAATAGCCTGAATATTTCATACTCTTATTATTAGTATAATATTTCCTTCATAGCAATGACCATGTGCAACTTTTATTACATAATGCATTTAAAGGTATTTTAATATACACTGGTTTCTTTTGTGTTAGACCTTGGACTCAGACTTACAATAAGATAGCTTTAAAAATTACTGATTTGAATATTTAATGTTGGAATGGACTCTAGAGCTCAACGGACATAATTTCAAATAATTCATTCGAGTAAATATTTAAGTTTTATTTATTTATGGTATCATTAATGCAAGAGTATTGCCCTTGCTGTGCAAAGGTCAAGATATAATGAGGAGCACATCAGTCTCACTGCACCAGAGATCTCCAGAGCCAAAAGGAACAGGGGGCAGCTGCCTTCCCTCATGGGCCAAGGCCAGGAAGAGCTGAGCCCAAAGCAGATTTGAGCTCAGTCTAAGGCTAGAGCTGCTTTAATAATTCCTGCTGCCCCCCAATAATTTCTATTTTAATTTCTGCACCGTCACTGAACTAAAAATGAAAGCACAGAAGCCACAGCACTGCTTTCCTTCCTCCCTGCCCAGCTGCAATCAAAAGCACTGGGAATGTCACAAGGAAACACAGATTCCCTGGAATTGCTGCTCTGGGGGTGTGAGCAGAGCAGGTCTGACCCCTCCAGGGGGCTCTGAAACGCAGCCCCACGTTCTGTAACTCGTGTGAACGGGGCAGCAGCTCCAACCCTGCACAGATTCCCACACTGTGCCTGCAAAATGAGGAACAGGAGCCAGACAGCAAATGAAATGATCACACATTGAGTCTAAAAAGCATCTTTAATATTGTGTTTTAGCTATTCTTCATTGGGATTTGGGATCTGTTTTAATATCACAAGACAACCGTGCAGATTTCTGGGGTAAACAGGAAGGTGAGATGTGATTGTACAACATTAATGTTACACTGAGTTGGGCACTTCAGAGTGGATACATTCCCATACTGGATTGAAGTTCCTTTTCAATTTGGCACCTTTCATTGAAGAAACCAATCAACCAATAGCCATTTTTTCCCTGGAAAAAGGCTGAAAGGACAATTCTCATACACATACAACTAACTGTATATATCATAGTGGTCAATCTTTCTACAACAGAGAATATAGAAGAGTAAAGAGATCATTTATTACTTTAATAAATATTTTCAATTTCCCAGTCCTGGAAGTGATTACAAATAAAACACTGGATATCACTTTGTATAATTAAGTGGGAGTTTGTATCTCTAACTAAATATAAATATAAATATTCTAGAATAGTGTCCAGGATACAGAAACATCAGGATTTATCAGATTTGTTCTTAAACCTCCCACCTCTGTATTATCAGGATTCACTGCTCACACCATGACCAGGCAGTGAGGAATAGACCGAATACTCGGGGGTGTTTTAAAACAGTTGTACCCAAGCACTGACTATCAGCTTTCCTACATTTCCACAAAAATTGTTCTTTCATTCTTTTCAGCCATAAAAGCCCTCGGATTCCTGAGAAGGCTGACACTCCATCAGATACAATCCATTCTGCTGGAGCTGTTTGCTTGTCAGATTTATTTGTGGCAGTATCTCACAGCAGACACCTCGTGCAACTGCAGTTCCTTGCAGGGACATTTCAGGAGAGGATGATGAGTCTTCATGGCCATTTATGTGGATCCAGAGGCTGAGGATTTGCACAGTATGAGAGGCAAAATAGTTTTTCACGGGAACACCTTTTAAGAGTATAACCTGTGTATTGTTTCACTGGAGGATTTGAGGTGTTTTCTATTTGTCTTTTTGTATTGTGGTTTCTTATCATAAAGTCAGGGAATTCTGAACTTGTTCTCAATCAGACTGGAATTCAGGGATTCTGGATTTGAAAGATAATTTATTACTGGAGATTTTGTATGCTAAAATTGATAAAAATGTAAATTTTAGCAAAGCATACTTTGTATCACTGGATTTTTAAGGTGATGAGCACTGCTGGAAATCTGGGGCAAAGTATTTTCTCCTGAAACACTTGCAGACTGCATTTGAAAAACAACCCATTTATAAATTACTTCCAGTGTAACATCCAACATTCCATCCTTCACCTGAACTAATCAAGGATACTTCATACACCTCTGTCCACGTGGAGAATTTTATCTTTATCACTCGTTTTTAGACATGAAGAGATTTGAGTGCATGAAGTACATGGATTTTTATTTCCATTCCACAGTTAGTTACCTCAAAAATTACAGCCTTTGCCTTTCCTAATCCCCACTGCCCGTGCAGTCCCTGAGAGCTGGGCAGGACTGCAGGGATGTTGTGTCTCAGGAATGTTTGTCTGTGCATTACTGAGACTGCTGAACAAATTCAGGACATGAAAACTGAAGCACAAACCTCTGTTCCCTGGATTCCCCGCTCTAAGATTATGTGGAACTGTGTAGGATTTGACAATCCTGTGCAAAGCATTTCTGTCTTGCAGTTCTCCAAATTAACTCAAATAACAGACACGTGGTACTTGATGGAGGCTTTGATAAGACAAATTAGCCGGTTCCTGCCACCCTGCTGCCTTCACCCACTGCTTCTGGAGCTGCACCAGAGCGTTCTGCAGGGCAGGGGCGTGTTCATATCCTCATAAAACCAGGGGAGGCTTCCCGGGGTCTTGCACGAGATGGTGGCTCTGGGTTATAACAAACCATCATTAGCTCAGCAATGAACCTCCTTTCAGTTCAAACGGGCAGCACCTGCCCTGACCTCTGGCTCCGTGTTCCAGGATCGCTGGGACTGAGTGACACCAGCGGTGTCCTGATCTCTGAGGGTCACTCAGTTCTGCTGAGTGCTGCCCAGCCAATTTAGCAACACTTCTTTGCCAGACTGGGACACTGCAGACACTTTTGTCCTATTTTTTCCCCTAACAAAAACCATTTTAACCTGAATCCTGAATACGAAAAGTGCTGAAAATTATTCACATCCATTACATGCAATACCTTCCAAAATAGTCCCTAGACAGACCCTTATAATGTGATTTTAACTCTGCCCAGCAATTCTACTAAGATATGGTGCAAGAAGGAAACCAGATTAATTAAAACTATTTCTAAGTAAGATAGGAGCAGGAAGTAGATAAGGCATATTATGATTAATAGAATTGCTGTTTCCTACCCTACAAGGAGCACCAATACAGATCATTAACACGGACTGGCAGGACCTGTGTATTGGATTTTATAACTTTGTGGGTTTTTTCCTGGATACACAGGCTACCCTATGACATTTTAATGACAGTTCTGCTCTTACCTCTTTCGAGAATCTCTGAGATATTGAGAGAAAAAAATTACGTGGTCATTACAGTTCATCAGATTTTACTCTAACTTCAGTCTTTCTAAGACTGTCAACAATTTTCATCTTCAAGGAGCAGCCAGTGGGTGGTGTAAAAAAATGCAGTTGGAGCACTTGAGAGGATTGCTGAAGTGCCCAAAGGTGTTGGATCCAACGTTGAGAACCCAGGAGCAATTCTGACCTTTCTACCTGGAACTGGGTATTTCTTCAGTAATGGATTTTCCCCCTACTGTTCTACTTGGGTTTTTATAATAAAGGGAATTCTTTGGTCGCACTGGCAAACATTAGTTGCTATAGAAATGTGTAACTGTTTACAGGTGTGAGATTGAATTGTGCTCCTTTCCTGGGACTGCTGGGTTAGTTGTGTGTATGTGTTGTGGACAAAGTAGCCTAAAGCAGTGAGGGGAGCAGGGGCACAGGGGTTAGAGGGGGCAGGATGCCTTGGAGCCACTCCTGTGCCTTTGGCTTTGAAGAGCAGACCTTTCCAGCTGCAGAGCCTTATACAATTCCTTGTGAAACCTTGGCTGTGAGCTCTCCTGCAATGCAAGCAATGCACTCATTGATCTGTAGGTGTGAAGGAAGGAGCACAAAGCTTTCTAATACAGCTGTTTGAATGTATTCCCCACGAGTAAACAGGCACCAGAGTTCATGGCACAGGAGATGTGTTCATACAGAACCGTGTTCTTCCATGTGCTTCTGAGAGCACACACTGTTCAGACAGATCTTGCCAACAAATTAATCCAAACTTTGTTATAACAGCGCTCAAAACACATTTAATAGCATAGTAGAGCTACATTTTAGTGCCCTGTTTCAGAGGTTTCAGGGGTCCACATTTGATGCTGAAATGCAGATGTTTTCCAACAAGGACACAAGATAAGGGGCACAGAAGAATCACCTGTTATTTCTGTCTGCCAGAAGACACAGATTTCTTTCCCATACCTGCCTACTCCATGATTCGTTTCAGTTCTAATGACAGTAGCTTACAGTCAAATAAAAAATTACCTTTTTATACAATCATTCTTCCAAGTTCTTTGGGCAAAAAACATAATTGACTGACAAAGACATCACTTTTAAAACACCATATGTGTTTAATGTCTTAGCTATATGTTATAAATTATACAAACCAATCATGTATCATTCTAGCATAGTGATTTTATAACCAAATTTGTAATAATTTTATTATAACCAAATTTGTAATAACTTTAATTTCATAAAACTTTGAATTAATCTCTCTACTGCACAGGAGCTATTTCTTTAAAATAGTATGAGCTGAGGTTCTGGTCCTGCAAAGCAGTTAATCAGGTATTTAATTTTTGTACACTGAGTTGTAACAAAGAACTGCTCTCAGTCTGTAAATGCTCTGTTAAGTCATATTTAGGAAAAAATAAGAGTATGTGAGCAGGAAAAAATGTGTCTTCCAAGGGTTTCAATACTCCAACGGATTTCTATGCTTGACTTGGCTGTACAAGGTCACCTCATCCCTGAATTCCTTTTCAAATATAAGCCTACAATGGTACATTTCATTTAAAGAAAGCTGTTGAAATAACTGTACCTGCTCAGGCAGCTTGGCTGAGTTGAGACAGTTGCACTGATCAATTCATGCCCACAATTCATCTCTTCGACTTGGCAAATGAACTCAGCTTTCCCAAGGTAACTCCACGCCAAGCCTCAAGGTCAGATGTTGCCTTCCCACCAAACAGAGAAAAGCAAAGATTTCTCCTGATGCGCTCGGGTTGTTTGCTCTGTCACTTTTACTCATGCAAGCCACAGGGCAGAGGTGTGAGCCTTCCTCTTTCTGAGGGAGCAGTTTGGATTTGGTAACACCCCCCACCATTGTTACCATCTCCTGGTTTCTGCTTCTGGCACTTTTCCTTGTCATAGTCAGCGCTGAGCCCGTGAAGGACATCAGGGAATGAGGAGGAAACACTGTGGGAACACCTCCATCCCACCTGTCTTAGGGCGAGGCCTCTGCTTTGTAAACAGCAGTTTCCCACTTTGGAAAACTGGGTGGCTCCCACAGCAAGAATCTGAACTGTTAAGTTTGGGATTCAGGGATTTTAAGAGCCGAGATGTGAAGTTTTGATTCCACATCACTTTACATTTGTCAGTCAGACACTAAACGACTCCCCCAAGGTGGGAAACTGCAGCTCCTGGTGTTCCACGGTGGCTCACACGTAGGGTGCTCAGTTGGTGTTGCTCCCAGAATGTAACACTTCCATGTCCACTCCCACACAGGCATAAAAATAAAATGGAGTGTCTAAAGCAGTAGAACAAATGTAACGGGAGTCTTGGTATTTAAATTCGTCTTTCTAAGTTGGTTTTTTTCGTATAAAAACTAAGGTAGTTATTTGAAGAAGTTCAGTTTTCAAAGAGCAAAATGCCATAATTTATTACACAGACAAATAGAATCTTTTCCCTTTTTCTTGGTTTAAGGAGACCAACAGAGTTATCTGAGTTTGACAGAAAAAAAGGTGAGGGAATTTTGATCTTTGGGAACAACTTAACATTAAAAATACTGTAACATGACAGTTGATGCATAGATTGATTTCCTTTTTCCCCCAGTCAGGACTTTTCCGTTTCCAAACTGCCAGGAATGACAGAAATGCAACAGTGCCATCTCTAGGACAGACAATCCACTCCTTGTGGGATATGTCAGGGAAGTTCAGGAACAGATGATACAGGATATGAGTGAATTCACCCACAGACTCGTACAGAAAACTAAGATGATTGCAAAACAAAAAGGCTCATGTGATTCTTTTTTCTCCACTTGTTCTGAGGTCTGATGACAGTGTTCAGAGTCTCCTCGGGGTTTATCTTCCCAGCCCCTCAGTCCGTGCAAGCCCTTCATGTTCCCGGGGGTTTTCCAATCACTCAGAACAGACCTGCAGCTTTCAGAGCAAATCCTTCCAAGTGTTTCAGGATGCAGCCATGGATGACAGGGAAAGGAAAGCCCAGGCTTATTTTTCACATTCAGATACAGCTGAACCACCACAAATATTGTTGGACTGACATGATTATCCACCCTCCCCATCCCAGCTCTGGTTTCATTAAGTTTTCCACACCATCATTTCTGATTGTTTGATAAGAAAAGCAAAATATCTGCCTTACAACGCCAAAGTGTTTGCTCCATTCTGTAAGAAATTTTTCAGTTCATTTTCTTCTAATATTTTTTTAACATTCCTTGATGTTGGTAAACTGTCATAAAAAAAAAATCTGTTTTCTAAAAAAAAGATTCAGAGTTATGGGATGATAATTTTTAACCAGTATCTGTTTGCAAATAACTATAATTTGGGACTTAATATATGAAAAAAATATTACAGAAGAAATAACCCATAAACTCTACATTTCTTTATCATCCAGTGGATGGAAAGTTTCTCCTCACACAGCTTCCCCTCAAGGCCCTTCTCTATCTTCATTGCCCTCCTTTGGACACTTTCTAATGGTTTAATATCTTCCTTATATTGTGGTGCCCCAAACTGCCCCAATATTCCAGGTGAGGCCACCTCAGGTCGGAGCAGAGGAGGACAATCCCTTCCCTCCCCCAGCAAGGCTGGGCCTGATGCCCCCCAGGACACACCAAAAAGGGAATTTGGGTCTAGGAGACGTTTTCCACAGAGAAAGGAGATGATACAAATAATCTCTCATTTAATATATTTGGGAGGAAACAAAGTTTGAGGGAATTCTTTCTTGCCTCTCTGGCTGAAGAAGTTGCTCCTGGCAGGTTTGCAGACAGAACTGTGCACCCACTGAAATCCTGGAACTCCTCTTTCTTTACCTGCTCTAATCTACATTCAAGAACAAAATGTATTCCTTGCAGTACCTCATATTGTTGTTTTTATTTCAAGAAAGGTCATGAGAGAAAGATTAATGGAAGTATTGTCTCAGTGACCCTACAGAGAGAGTATAGAGTAAGGCAATAGAGTAAAAGGTGAGACCAAAGAACTATTTCATAGGTTCTTTTAAGCTGCAAAATGTCTTAAAAAACAGTGAACTGCAAACGTTGTATGAGATATCTTAATGTATACAAAAGATGCTTCTGGATCACCACCACTTTCCTTTCAAATATTGCCAAAGCAACATTTGCTGCCTGCCCTGTTTACAGAAAACTCTGCTAATTTGTTTGAGGAGTAAATATTTTAAAAAATTAAATACATTTTTATATAAGACTTGAAAAATTTGAGGGCCTAGAGCCTTCCTATTTAAAAGCAAATACTACCATAATCTATCTGCCTTCATTTTAAACACTTTTTATTTTTAACAAGAAAAGATCTTGATCATTTCAGCTCATCAGTCCATAATAGTAATTCCCCAGTTAAACAGGGCACTCTAGAAGAACTATAGAACATTCTTGTAGCCTTTCTTTCCTTGAAAATAAAAAATCATCCAACTTTTTCCAGCCTTTTCCTGCCCTTTTCTCCTACATTTTCTTTTAGAAACTACAGCATATCATTTTCTCCTCAAAAGTTTCTATTTCTCTTTTCTTCTTTTATTAACACTCTCTTCAGACTTTTTATTTTCTCCCATCAGGTGGGTCAAGGACTACTTTCCTCTTTATTTAATATCTTTCACGTTGAGCCTTGGGGTCACAGTCCCTTCTCTTCTCTTTCTATCTCTTTTTTCCCCATACAATCCTAAGGGGATGCAATTTGTTCCTGGTCATTTCCAACAACAGGTTGTTGGATCAGAGAGTTAATTCATCTCTGACACCACATCTGTTCTGTCTAGTTCTGCCCTCATCTCACCACCAAGAGTTGCCCCTCGTTGATTCATCTCTCATTTAAGAACCACTTAAGTGAAAGAAGAGGCAGAAAAGAAATACAGTCTTTAATCTTGTATCTTCTGTCTGATCTTGAGGAGGCAGGGAAAGATAATTCAGTATTATTTTGTTGTATGGAGTCCTGGTTTCTTCTGTGTTGACTTCTGACCACAACTACGTGGGACACCTTGGGACACATCCTGTGTTGTGCCTTTAGCCAAACTTTGATACAGGTGCCACAGTTTATTGTCAAAATACAGAACTTGGAGGACTTCAACCATTAGAAAAGGACAATGCTGATATCCCCTGTCTGAAGGATTACATTAATATCCTCTGCCAGTAGCAGATTAAAGTGTTGGGGATACAGATGTGCTGTAACGAGCTCAATAAAACAGAACTATTCTGTGCTGTGTTAATATATTAGAACACTCCTAACTACCACCCTAATGGTGCTCAGGCTGTGTGCTGACAAGGCTTCTCCCCAGAATGGATGAGTTAATTGTTCCTTCTAATTGTTTTATTCCTGAACTGGAGTTCCTTTCAGACTCACTCATTCTTTCATGACTCTCTCCATCTCCCCAGCCTTTCCCGCTGACCGCCGGCTGTCCGTGGGAGCCTCGTGGTTCATCTCTGTCTATAATCTCACATCTTTCTGAGCTGACAGTTCTGTTTCTGCTGTGACACTTTGTCCATTTATTTAAACTGGTTTTGCACAACATCTGTCCCTGTTTTCTCCTTCATCTTTTACTCCAGACTGTCTAAGAGCTCGTTTGTCACTTGGTTACGTGCCATGTTTTCATATGCACCGCGGTGATTAGTGGTGCAGACAGAGGCAGGAGCAGTCAAGCTGTACCTGAGGAAAACATTTGTACTTGTTATTGACAGGAAAATGTTATTTGGACAGGTCTCCAAACACATGTGGGCTTAATTGCCACGGGAATTGTGGTTTTGGTGTCAGTTGACACCAGAGGAGCTGATCAGGGTGATGAAGTCACCCTAGATTGCAGGTTAGGAGCTGCTGAAATAAGGGGGTCCATGGCCATGCACAGGGGTTCAGGCTGTGAGCTCGGCACATTCCACCCCTTCTCCTTGCCTGGAGCCCCACTGGAGTGGGAGGTTTGCCCCCATGGAAATCTGCAGTGCAGGTGCAGGGTGGTGCAGGTTCATCCTGGAGCAGCTGCAGTGACTGGACTAACAAACAATGACTTTTAAATGCTTTTGACATCCATAAAATCTTGAACCCTCGGGAAAAGAGATGGTGACTGTGACATGTCTCTATAGCCTCTGTGGGATGATCTTTTTCAAACGTATATTTTCATTACCTCCCTCTTCTCTGAGGGCTTCCAGGAATTAGTTTGAAGGACAGTGCACCAAATAGTGCTGTGTGACAGTTAACTAAAAGTTAGCTGTAAATGTTAAACACAACACAGAGGGAATTTGGTGAACTATGTTCACCTCCCATTGAGGCACCTGTGAATATTTTCAGCACAATATTTGCAAAGTCCATGTAGTGCTTATCACTCTACTGTGTCCATTCAGTCTCCTCTAGACATGAATTTCTAGCTTTTTTTAGTGCTTAAAATGTTTCTTCAATATCAGGCTGTTCTGCTGACATAATGTTGATACTTTGAGGTGAAATACTCATATTCTGTTAGTAATTTGAAAGTATAAAACAAATACACTTAAAATTGGTTTGGTTTTATCTTCACTTGATTGTGGTTTTGTTTGTTACAATAATAGAGGGGCATTCAACTACCTGTAAACCCAAACTTCCTAGACTGAAGATTTTAAATGATAGTTTTGAATGTCATTCTACAGATGAGGAATGTAAAGAACACCTGACTGACAGGTGGATTGGAGTCAGAGTCAGAAACACATCCCAGGTCTCATGCACCTTTACCTAGGACATCACCCACCAGACCACACTTTCAGACCTTAAAACTGAACTTGATCCTTACAGCTATTAAGAATTTTACATAATGTAGAAAATGTTCCAGCTTTGTTGATGTTGGTAGAAGCTGCCTTTGCTCAATAGTGGATGGAACTGATCTTTAACTGGACATAACAGACAAAGAAACGTTAAAATTTAAAAAAAAAAAAGGTGAATGTGCACAAGAATGATTTATGAAGGCCATGAATTTCATAATGAGTCTCAGCAAGGATCTTCAGGTTTACAAGACTTCTGCTGTTCCTCAGGACATCCTCAATCCCAAGGTGTTGTGCAGTTTGGAGAATCAGGCCCTTCAACGTGCATCTACAAGGCAGAAGCACCTGGTACTAAACAATTTAATCTCCATTACGTGGTGACACCTCCTCAGGGCTGATACCCGTGCTGGTGGAAGAAAATTCATCCTATTCTGGTTTATCCAGCACCTTAATTACACAGGGTGGGTGTAAAGCTCTTGGGCACCTCAACAACACTGATTTACATCCGATGTGTACTAATGAACAAACACAACAGAGCAGCGAAGGGAGCAGCCCTCGGCTTTGAAATCATCAATCTGACATCGTGCACAGTGTCCACACTTTTGTCCTCCTTGTCAACCAACCTGCTGTTGAATGATGAGTCACCAAATTCCCAGAAAAGGCAACAAGCATCTCTAACCCATCCCTTTGTTCTCAGTCCACCTAAGCCTGTGTAGCAGACATAATTCACAACATTTTGTACAATCTGCGCGGATTAGGAAGAGGAATCTCCATAATTATATAGGCTTGCTGTTATTTAAATATTTACCAACATTAAACACCAAAGGGGCTGTGCAAATGATCCAGGGGATTCAGATTGTTCTAAGCTAATATCTGTTGTACGATATTATGCAAATTGCATAAACTTTATTTTGTTGCTTCTGCTCTGAGCTGTGTATCCCAAGGCAGCGATTCACTAACTTGAAACAGATAAAGTTTTAATAATAAATAGTGATGATGAATAAGTTAGAAAGTTTGTGCAATGCTAATGCACTTGTTGGCCCCAGGGTAGTTTATTAGATAAACAAGTAACATTTTATAAGTTGCATGCACAGAAGTGGCTTTTGTTTTCCAGGAAATGTGTACGTGATGAATTGTTTTGAAACATTATGTGTTAACAAACAAATCGTGTTCACTTCCAATTTGCCACCACTTTCCTGAGGTTTAAGATTCAAGCACCAAAATTCTACATTTGTTTTGCTTCACACAAATGACACTGACATGAGAAATTCAACTTCACTGTGGGATGAAGGACATGCAGTTTTCCTAAGCCAAGGGATAGAGCTGTAGATCTTTCCATGAGTAGTCAGGGCATTTTCAGGACTTGGGATCTTAGAGACAGGAACAATTGGATAAACCAGTCCAAAGAATACAGGAATCCCAGTATGCCCATGTTATACTTCTGGCTGAAAGTATTTGTAAAATTGGGAAAGAATTCCTGCCAAACCAAAAGGGAATGAAGCATAAACAGGCTTGTGTAACCAGCACACTGCAATGAAAAACCAGCCAAATCTATTAATGATTCTTCCCACTCCATGCAGTGCATTCCTGACCCATGTAGGGCTCTCTTTTCCTAAAGTGCATTTTGAGCATCTGCATTGGAGTTATGCTCAAAATCCCCCTGATGATACATCAGCTCTTAATAAACTCAAATCACCATAATTTGCTGATTTTTTTTTAATGTAAATAACAAAACAATTTCCTGTCCTTGCAGGGAAAGAACAGATGGTGCACTGGTGAGAAGGGTCTCTCATTCCATTTCCTTGGATTTTGCAGCCCTGGGCTCTGCTCTGTGCAGTTATTGCTGGGCTGGTGTGAATCAGCCATGGAAACATTTCTGACATGCCACGTGGCTGCAAGATTTTTGGGAAAAGCCTGTTTCTCTCTGTGTGTGCTGCCTTGGTTGACAGCATCCATCCCAAATCCCTTTGTTTCTCCCATGGCATGCCTCGATGGATCTGAATCCCTGCAGAATTGTCAGGAATTGAAAGTCTACAAAATGAATCAGAAAAACAAACAGGTTTAACGGGTAGAATTTTGCACTACAGGAGACAAGTTTCCCATTTCTGCCTCTGGCAGTTTTTTAACACTAGTTAAGTCACTTGAGTGCTGGTGGGTTCAAATAATTGGGGGTATTTTTAAAAAAATTTGCGGCAGAAATCACATTTTAATTTTAAAGGAAATACTTTTAGACTCATAGATGAGAAGTAACACAAAAAAAATCCTTCTTTTGTCTGTACATCAGCACACCTGTGCTCAAATTTATTGCAGAATGAAACATAAAGATGTGCAAAAAACAAAGAAAAAACACAGATTAAGGTTTTAACACACAGGAACTTTCGGCTTCAGGGTTTGAGAACAGTGGAAAGGACAGAGGAGATTTTTACTTGCTATCTGCTCTCTATTCCTCCAAATTAATTTGATCATCGAGATATTTGGCTCATGGATGATGGATGGATCCCACGTGCAGCCTGCTCTCCAACTAGGGAAAACCTCTTTTCTCACACCCCTATTCTGCACTGAGGTCAAATTCCTGGTGTTCAGATTCTTGCTGTTCATAGAGTGATGCTTGCCTTAAAATTTAGCCATGAGACCTCTGCAAAAATAGGAGCAGAAATTGGGTTTTGAACTGGGTTTATTTTAGAAAAAACTTAAACAGTTGAAGAACTTCCTATAAGGACTTCTTGAATATCACTCCAGTGCTTGTCAAGTGTCTTTCTGCTGTTTGAATTTTCCACATTAATGGTTGTTGCTATGATACATCAAACCCACTGGTAGCAGCACAAACACGACTCATTTCATGGGCAGGAGATCCCGTGGCAAAGACTTATCGGAGCGGGAAATGAGAAAGATGCTGTTCCTGCCAGCCATTAACATGAGAATGCACTTAAACACCATTTAAAAGAATTTACCCTTTGAAGAAAACAGAAACATTTCTGCGAGAGAGAAGCAGAAACCGTCTTTCACCACATTTGAGCATTAAAAAATTTCTTTTGAAAAGGTTACACACCCAAATTGTTTTAGTTCAGACCTTCTGGAAGCTCAGTGTCTGCTCTGATGTAAACCAACACTAACTATGCACTTCCCCCTCCGTTCTATCAACTTTAGTCTTTATTGGTAAAAGACATATCACTTACATTCATTCATCTTCCCCACCCTCCCAAACACATTAAAATACTCAATTAAAGTCCTTTATTTCTAGAGTGAAAGGTCCATTAGTTTGCAGATTTCTGCAGAACAGCTGAGCATACTCACTTTTGTTTTGACAGCTGAGAAAAAGATGTTCTTCAGGAGATACTGAAGCAGATCCTCAACAGATATGTGTCAAAATAACAGTTTGGCATGAGAGCAAAAGAGATGGAGGGGATGGCTGTTAAAGTGGGGAAAACAGCATTTTTAATGAAATTAAAATGCAATTTAAAAGGTTAAACAGAAACCAAACAATGAGCTTGTAGCAGAACTAGCAAAAGATTACTCAAGAGGTGGCCACCCCTAACATCTGAATGGATGATGTCTGAGCTAAATCTTCACTTCAGATCTGCTACATTTTACAAAAGTTCTGGCAGATTTGGTCCCAATGGTTAATTTGTGGTTTATGACCTTGATCCTCTTGTTAGGTCACCACTAACACTGTGTGGATTGAGTTCATCCAGCACTGCAGTTCTAGAAAACACTTTGTTTGGTAACATCTAGCAAGGAGTTGACTCATTCCTGAGTTAAACCATAATTCTCATGGTTTGGGAAGGTTATAATTTACCAAAAATAACATTATTATATAAAGTAAACACATGTGCATGTTTATATAGGCTTACACAGCCACGACCAGTGTGCTGAGAGACACAGGAGGAGGATGACAAAAAACTGCAGAGTTCTTTTTGATAACATCCCTATTAATTCCACCTCCTTCCTGCAAACAGTAAAGCCTTTTTTTTTTTTAATGTAAAATATTCCAGTCTCTCCATGGCTTCAGTGGTAGGAGGTTATTTAGACACATTATCTGAGTGCTGGTTTGTACAAACCTGCTGAACTCCACCAGGAGAAAAGGGACTTTACAACCCTCTTCAGAGGATTCACTCAGAACTCCAGATTTGGGATTAGAACTCGCATTGTTCCCACTGGTGAGATGCACTCTCGGAATAGCTGATAACATGTGAGTTAATGCTGGGGGAGCTGTGGTGTATAAATTGAATAAATCCCTTACATAATTGCTCCTTTCTTTCAAACCAAACGAAACATGTACAACCCCCCACACCCTGATGGGAGCCTCAAGGCTCTGCTTTAACAGCTTGCCTGCAATTTGCATTTAGCAGGAATCAGCTGTGACAGTTTTTGCATTTGGAAACACCACAAGACAAGTGCACTGGGTAAAAGATCCAAGAGAAGTTAGCACGTCTCGCCAGTGAGGCTGCAATAAAACCTGCAGCGTGGCACTGCCCTACGTGCAGCACCAGAATTTAAAGCCATTTTATCAGGTATTCTCGAGATAGATGCTTGATTTACCGGCCAAATCCTTGTTTCCTAGAGTTTGTACATGGAATGCAAAGGAACAGGTCAGATTGAGTCACTGCTCACCACATTTCAGGGCATGAAAGTGGTGTCAATCTACTTTACAATCTCCATAAATTTAATTATCACAACTCCTTTCATAGAGTCTCTGCTGCAGAAAAAGGTGTTCTGCAATTTTTCACTGGAATATCTTATAAAATACATCGGCCTCTCCAAACATCCCTGTACACTCAAAGAAGGAGAAATTCAGAAGGCAATCTTTTGAAAGAGAACCTACTGAACTTGTGCATGGAAAGATTGAAGAGCAAGAAATAATTTATATTTGGTAACGGTACATTGGTCTCAGCATATACTGGATAAAATATTGGTCATGTATCTTTTACGAGTGTTTCATTACAGTGCCTTATCTTCAAATTATTCTGTTTCTTTAAAAGACTCCTTTTCTTTCCCATTGGAAGCTACATGTGAATTATTCCTCTTCCAGCATTCATCCCTCTGCCAGCGTGGTTTGCATGAAAACAACGTTCTGGGGCTTCTGAGTGCTCTTGTGATGGCTCTAGAAAAGCCCAGAAGGGCCTGACAGTTGGATTTGCCACCAACAGACCGTCCATGAGCAGGTTAAGATGAAAATCAGTTTGTTACAAAATTTGTGGCGAAGACAACATCCTTTCCTGCTCAATAAGTGGGAGCATATGTCTGCTGTGGAAACTGCAGCCCACGGCCCAGCCCTGCCCAAATCTGGGGCTGCATTTGAACCACCCCCCTGCCTCCTCCTGGGCTGCCTGTAAATAAATCATCACAGAATTAGCCTTCAAACAATCCGACTTGAGAGAAGGGAAAATAAAGGCAGTGTAGTGCTGACACACAAACATTACAAAAGGCTCTTGGCTCAACTCAGATGCAGCTTTTCTGTTATTAAACCAAAATAACTCAAAAAAGATCATTAGTGGAGCACTGGTCCCTGGTGGCCACACAAGGCTCTCAGGGTTCACTGAATAATTGATTTTTTTTTTTGGTTCAGCTACCAAACTGAGGGAAAAATAAATTCTGCTTGAATTGAGCCTAAATAAAACTTTTCTTGTGGTTGTTAACATGGAATACTGAAAAAAAGAAAAAAGAAAGGTTTTATTTCTACCTGTGAATATTTGTTCATAACTACTTGGGTCCAGATTTTGAGGTCTTTAGTTTCTGCTCTGCCTCCAGAGCTGAGCATGGGCAGGACACCGACAAGGGGACAAAAAGGGGGATAAATACCATGTGAAGAGGATGTTGGAATGGTAAGATATGTGAGTCTGAGGTGAATGGGAGCAGGTGACCTGTGAGACTGCACACGGGGTCCGACTGAGCTGCACAGAGGAACAGCACTGCAATTCATATTTTACTATTATCTTCTGTACTTTGTTATTATTTTTATCTTCTGGAGAGCGTGAGTTACCTCCAAAAGAGGCTGTTTTGTATTTGGATGTGGTAGCAGTCTGTTATCTATATTAACTTACTAAAGCTGCTGGATTGATCCTGGGCCTGAGCTGATCCCAGGTCTGACACACCAGCCCCTACACTCTTGTGGTGGCCAAAAGTGACATGTTATTGTGTACTCAGAGCTATAGGCACTCATTACAACCTGAAAACATCAATGCAACATTGGTGTGGAAAAGAGGGCTGCAATCAAGTCATTGAATAATTTTCGATATAGTTTTGAAGCCAATTCTAAATAGACTTTACTCAGTTCATTATCTCAGGTAGAATCTATGACAAGAATATCGGATAGGTTTCGATGGGATTGATTTCTGAAAGCTCCTCTATAAACACACCAGGTGACCCATCCCAATGACAAACTGATCTGCCATTGTGTCTAAAGAGCAGCAAGGATGGCATTAGCAGGATCTCTCCATCCACTGCAATTGCTTCATGATATAAAATTTGCTCCCAGACAGTTTCTTTTAAGCAGGTGATCAGAAATCTGTGGCCTTTGGTGTAGATTGTGAGAATGGCAATAACCATAATCAGCTCTATCAGAGCACTGCAGGGCCACAAGGCCACGTTGTCATTTTGATGGTACTGGAACAAAGCAGAAGTCAAGACAGAAAGGTCAGCGGAGGGAAGTGAAAGGGGCACTGGTTTGGGGCCAGCACAGGGAGGCTCTCATTGATCAGAACCACGTTGCAGCTTCTACCTGCAAGGCTCTTCTTCCCCAGAAGAGAGAAAACCTCTTTATCCTTCAAAGCATTGCTCTTCTGAAAAAGTGACTCTGTAGGGGAAACTCTACCTTCTTGTTTGAGGAGTTCTGAACTTAGCTGAAAGGCAAAACATCGATGTCCTTTCTTTTTAATACCAGGTTTAAGAGAATATTAGATGGAAAAATGCACATTTTTGAGCCAGAAAACAGAGCAAGCCAGATTATCAAGCTGGCCTGGTTTGATCTGAGTCATAAAAATGACAGCTGAGAATGACTTGCTGTTCACTGCCTGGCAGTGTTTACATAATAATATTTGCATGGTTAGGGATTTATGAATTAATATCAAGCCTATTATGGGATTTTACAGCACAGTCCTCCCTTCCTCTCCCCCTCCCTACCTCCCACTGTTGCTCTTGCAGTCCTGATAACTTCCAAGACACTCCTCCTCCCTCCAGATCAAACGAAGGTCCCCAGTATTGTTCCCAAACTTCGGGAACATCCCATTGTGTGCCTGGATGATTCATGTCACAGCTTTGGGTGCATTATCTGCACGTTCCTCTGCACTTGAGAATCTGTGCATTTACTGCCTGCTGGGAAACACTGCTGCTGTTTTTCACCTTTTAACGGCACCTCAGGAACGTGGCAGGGCAGAATGTTCCCACCACAACCCAAAGGCTCTGGCCAGGCTGTGACAGTCCCTGTCACACCCTCCTGCACAGCGTCCTGTGGTCTGTCACCCCCTCAGCTCCAGGGGTTTGCAGGATCTGTCCCTCTCTGCTCTGGTGGGAGCACAGAGTTGAGCAGTGCCACATGCAGAGCTGCACTCGTGGGTTTGACACAGAGAAGGTGACAAAAATCTTACTGGTATTGGCAGAGAGAGAAGAATTCTCGAGCTGTGAGAGAAAACCCAATGGATCAGCGCTCACCTCTTTACAGACACATCAATATCAACGCTATAAATTCCTTTTAGGGTCATGTGCAAGCTGGTGTTTTACACACAGATAAACTTTTCCCAAGGGCTGTGTTAAAGGGGGATCTTCGTGTGGCCAAGTACCATCACAGACATCACCTACATGAATATTGCATGTTGTGGCTTTTAATTAACACTGTGCAACACTGAAAGATTCTCTGCTGTTTCCCAACATCGTGTTCTTCCTTCCATCCCCACTTTCACCTCCCTCTTTTGTATAGAGGAACAAGTAAATAAGGAAAAACACAGAATTTTACATAATGTAGAAAATGTTCCAGCTTTGTTTCAATTAAGACAAACTTAGTTTCACTTAAGACAAATCTTTGTACTTTGTTGGTTTATTCCAGACCTCTTAACAAAAAAAAAGGTCTTTTTAGAAGTTATATATAAAACCACCCCTTTGTCTTCTCTTACAGGATTTCACGTGA
This sequence comes from Neopelma chrysocephalum, assembly GCF_003984885.1. NCBI lineage: Eukaryota > Metazoa > Chordata > Aves > Passeriformes > Pipridae > Neopelma > Neopelma chrysocephalum. Next base: position 4,175,293 of record NW_020897781.1, read on the forward strand.
GCAAGTGAACTAGAATTAAGTGTAACATTTAGTTACAGAAAAGCAAAGAAAAAATGGAGGGAAAGATGTATCTGAGAATGAAAACAGAAGCTGAAAATTTAGACCAGAGTCTAAGTTTGTAAACTGTTGTCCTTTTTTCCCTACTGGCTCAAAGTAAATGTTTCAGTATTCACGTGGCTGCCAAAGAAAAGCAAATTTCAGGAGAGAGTGGAGGGAAGAGAGAGGAAAACCCAGCCCATTTAGATCACGAACTCCTTGGACTCACACAACAGGCGGTGTGACAATGCTGGAGCTCACTGAAGTGTCCCAGCACAGCACAGGTTGTTCAACAACATTCACATCATAATTTTTACCCCACGTAGGAATCTCTTCCCATTTCCTTGAAACCCAAATTTTCCTTTGCACTTCTCAGGCTGTAACACCCACAGCAGGAACTGAGCATCATCCTAATCTCTACATTTACTCTTCAGTCAGCTGGTACAAAGTTTTGCACGGTGGCCTTTCCATGTCATAAATATTAAATGTTAATGGGTAAGCTCCATCTGGAAGGCTCTTCATTCTCAAGTTCTCAGTTCTGTTTCCTCACATAACAACCAATACCAGAGATCATTAAATTAGAAGATTTTTATTTAGGAACACTGCAAATGCAACCTAGAGTAGGAGCAATTTGCAAAAAATTAAGGAGTAATGTTTTATTGACCAATTTTTCTTTATTGCTGCTTATCTATGAAGAAACAAGAAGGTGAAATCATAGTAAAACAATTACCATACCAAGTTTTACTGCTGCAACAGAATTTACTTTATTTTTTTTTGTGTGTGTGCTTAAAGTATAATAAGGAAAATATGAATATAAAACATTTCCTATGAACTTCTCCAGTGTTACTCAGTGTAATATGGAATTTTCTGTTTCTTAGGGTTCTGTTTGGCCCTGATTATTCCCCTTGGAATGTTCTGTTGTGCTCAGGTTTCCTTGCATGGACATGTGCTTGAAGTGTGAACAAGATGTAGGGTCTGTTGTTGTGCACTGTAAATTTTATTCCAATTCAGCAGCATCAATTTCTAATCACATTTACAGGCCCCTTTTCATTCTGGATGAACCAAATGTGCTTTTCAGGCACAAGAAATGTAGAATTCAGCCACCTCCACGTGGCCTGTTGTACTATTTGGTAGCATCCAGCAGGATCACACCTGTGTTTGCAGAGGGAAAAACCACTATTCATAAGCACAATAATCCAAATATCCCATTCCAAGCAATGCTTGTGCAGAATTCCACTACCAGAGTGGCTGGGGAGTGGCAGGATAAACAGAATACATGTGGTATTCTTATGAAAAAAGGAATATTTATCATTTTTTGGTTGTTTTTGTAACACAAAGATAGTTTTTTGAGGGGGGAAACTACCACTCTGATGCAGATTTATCATTTATCTTTGTAAAAATTGAGACTTTTTGAAGCTATTATATAAAATTTATGATTTTAGCCATATTTAGCTGATGACTTCTGTAAACTCTTCCTAATGTAAGGTTAGATATTCACACAAGCAGGCAGAGCTTTGGAAATGAGTGGAAATGAATGGAAATATAAATTAGACTAGGGGCAAAAAAGGACATTTCTCAGGTCAAAAAGACCGAGATCTGACCACATTCTGAATATCAACCTAATATATATATATGTATATATTTATATATCAACCCAACAATAGATTTTTTGTTGTTTTAGGCAGGGGCTTGAGAGATATTAAAAGCAATATTGTTTCCTCATTGTTTCCTCATATATATGTTTCCTCATATAATAGACTATTATATCTATAACTCCAGAGGATTTCTCCAAGTTTCTTTCAAAATGTTTGAATATAAATTATATGCAAGCTTATAAACAATTCTTTTGAAGAAAATGGTGCTGAACACAGGCACATGTTGTTGTGGTGACTGTTCTGTTGTGGCATCTAATCCTGCCATCAATTGCCTTTTTAATCCATGTATTTCTCATCTATTATTGCATTTAAAAGCAGAATCGATGCTTTTTTTTCCCCCTATTGTTTTAAGTCCTTCTCTTTGGCATGCACAGAAATAAAAGCAAACAGGAAGCACGTTCTGCTGATTTTCCAGAGGATAGATTAGGAATGGTTCCTGCTGCTTTTCCCTGTAATTCCCTGGCCCAGCTGTTGCCTTTAACACACATCACAATTCCATTAAACATGACACAGAACTGTTGCAAAGCACAGTGCACCCATCAGGCTGATGTTTACCTGAAGGCCTGTGCATAGATTTTGTCAAGATCAAAAGTAATTACTTTGTAAAGTTCATCTCCCACCCTGCTGGATAAATATTGCAGGAGGATGAAATATGGACGGGCTGTTTGTATCCATCACTTTTAAATATTAGCACTCGGCTCGTGCAGCTCTTTGTTGTGTAAAAATCATTTGGATACATTATTCCAAGTTGAATAACAGAGCATTTCAGGTTCAGAACTAAAGGGAGACTCTTTTTGTCATCTTGTATTGAATAAAGCAAAGGGAAGGGACTATTAATTTTAGGGCTAATATATCTTCCCTCTAAATGGCTACACCTTGTAAACATTTTTTGCTAACAAATATTATTAAAGTGCATATCTAATTCAAGCACTATTATACTTTATTAAAGTAAATATACTAAATTACCTACCAGATAAATAATAACCCATCATTTCATTCAGGTAATAGACATTTTAAAATTACATTCATCTTCCATTTAAAGGCTACTTGGCAAAGCAGTTTTCCTCCAGATTTTGGGGAGTGATTTCATTCTCGAAGGCACACCAAGGTGTCACTGAGCAGTCTCTGGTGGAGTTTTCTTTGTGCCGTGCCATGGAAAAATAGAGAGGGAGGATTGGGGAATTTTAACTCCAGCCAATTTTTTTAACCATCTTTTTGAAGTTTAAGTCAAGTGGAAAAGTGTCTCAAGAGGAGTCACAACATGATCAACAACTACATTGTAAAAAAATTTTCTCCCAAAACACTGAAAGATTCTTCAACTTCATTGTGCTCTTGTTTTGTCTCCTTTAACTACTCTTCTTCTGATAGAAGTTGTTTTACTCTCTTCATGGAGTAGTATTTCTATGGATTTGTAAAAGAAAGGTGACATATCTGCTTTATTTTTTTCCATGCAGAATTCCAGTCCAATGTTCCATTTTTCTTTTCACCTTAACTGAGATCTGGATGAACCTGCCATGGCAAAACTGATCCTACAGAGTTTGTAATGGGTTGTCCTTTTTTCCTTCCCTCCAAGTTGGACACTGGTGTTGAAGGTACAAATAAAAATGCCACTGAGTGGGGGCCAGGAGGACATTTTATGTGTGAACTGGCTTCATAAACAGTTTCAGAGAGACTCTCAAAAACCCCAAATCAGGGAGGATTTTGCACATGTTCTGTCTTGTAACAAAAGGTTCATCCAGAACATTTGTTAACCTGGGTTGGTGTGACAAATTGAAAGTGTTTGAAAGTCTCTCAGGACAGTTCTTTAAAGTGTGTTTTGCTCTCGTTTTCATTAAAGAACAAGGCTGGTGTTTGAAGATGAATCCTCAGCTGGAAAGTTGATTTTAGTTTTAAATGGAGAATTGACAGATTTTCTTCAATTAGGTTTTGGCTGCAATCCATCCTTGTCTATCAACCTTTCCAGAACTCCAGTTGCCTCATCTCTGATCCCTTTCTTTTTGAAGACCAGGGTTTTAAATTAAATAAATAATGTGTGACATTCAGGAAAAGGCAGACTAATGTAAATTCTGCAGCAAAGGGGGAGAATTTTTTAATTGGAGAGTGAAGAGTGCTGAGGAATGGTCTGTCAGAGCACTTTGTGATTCCAGGGTCTAAATATCCCTAGGGAAATTTGAAACCTTGCCACGTTAGATATCCATATCCAGAAATACAATTTTGTTTGCACAAGCATTAATTAGCAATTTTGGGAATGCTTTCAACAAGGCCAAGGATAGACTGGAACACTGAATTTATCCCTTCCCATCAAGTGCTCTGTCTGGGGAAAGAAAACAAAATATACACACTCTTTACTGAGTAGGACAGGAGCTCAAAAATATTACAGTCTTCAGTGAACCTCCAGTTGGATCTGGTAGGTTGTGGTGGAACTTTCCAAGAAAATAGATTGTGGGCAACAAACTTCCAAGCTCCCAGGAATTCAGTTCTAAGTTCCTCAGCCATTTCTTGCAGCTGAAGGTGTGGACACAACAGTTATTAAATTGCCAGGAAAATCTGAGTCTTTGCTCAACAAATTCTTTGTCCTTCATTGTCTCTCACGTGCAGTGAACACTTTTACAGGGATTAAGAGAACACAGAGCTCAAATTGCCAGCTCCCTGGAATTCCCTCCTTTGTCCTTAAACAATCCTGGAGCTTCTTGGATCTGCAGTTCTGGCTGAACCTCATCCAGAGAGTTCCTTGTCTCAGCTGCCTCCTCACTGTACATTCATCCATCACCTCTTTTGTTTTCTGCTGACATATTCATCTGTCCAGCCTGAAGTGAAATGGTTTCTCTTTAGTCATTACATGAATTCTTATGGCAATAACATTCAGAGGAGGCTTTTACTGGGAAATAAAATGCAGGCTAAAATGTCACAGAACTTTATTAGACAATCTAAACTTAATTGCAGATGAGTTGATGAACTCATAAAAGATGATGCAATGTTTCTATTAACTCCAACATATGGTAACTATTCATGGGAGGACAGCGAATAGAGATATCACTAAATGTTACTCTAAAATGATCAAATTAGGAAGATGGTTATTTTTTTTTAAATAGTAACTTCTAATGTGTTAATTACTTGTGAGAGTTTACCTAACACCAGAAGTATTCAGAGGACACTACTTATATAAAACTATGACAGGAATTTGATTATTCCTGTGAAGGCATCCAGTTACTTAGAATATTTCCCCATGCTCTGGGATGGAAATAGGAAAAGAGCTCTGTTTCCCTGAAGAGCTGCAGGTCTTGAACACCTTCCCCTCCATTCTCTGAGGTTCATGTGAGGTTTATTTAATTAATTAATTCTGCAGTAAATTACAGTTGCTGGTAGAAGATATTGCAGATAGCATAGTTTAATTATTTGTGCCATTGTCTTTAGAAATTCTAGTGATAAGCTCTAACAATGAAATGAACTGTATTAATTACAGTGCAAACTTTATTCCATCTCTTTCTCATGCTGACAAGTTCTGTACCATCCCACTTTGCCTGGATGAACAGTTTAAATGTGCCTTGGTGATGGGTTCACTTAAAAGCTGCTCTGAGTTACTCCCCTGCTGCTGAGACCACTCACACAGACAAGTCCTGTGCTGGCAGTTCTAACCAAGCACACTTATATTTTGTGTTTGCCTCAGCTTTATTGACTGAATAAAGAGTGAGAACTAAAGCCAGCTCCAAAGGCTGCAATCACTAGATGGTTAAGTAATTTCAGGTTTTTTCCTCTCATTGCCAAAAATCAGATGGTTCCTGAAGACATTTGAAGTCTATAAAGACTTGGCTAAATTACAGTTGTTCTGCAGCAAGTGTACTGTGTAAGGGAGGGCTGGAAGGGAGCCAGGGAGTTTGTCTTCTCACCAAAGCTGCTCTAGAGGAGATGAAATCATACTGGAAGGGCAGTGTGCCCTGCAGGATCAGACACCCTGGGGTGAGTTCATACCTGACTCTGTGATCAGTTTGACACTGCGTAATGTTTACAGGACCACCTCTTTAGGAGTTCTGATTCAAGCTCCCAAATTATATCATGGATTTATTCAGCAGAGCTGAATATCCCCAGTCTGAACAGATTGTGACCATGACACACTTGCAGTTCTCTCTTTGCTTGCCCAAGTAGCCAAAGGACACCTTTAAAAGGTTTAATAGAGCACACCAGTAATGTCACTATGGAAACATAATGTTTTAGAAACTGCTGCTTTAGCAAAGCACCACCTTCCCTCACACAGAGTCAGGGTTTACAAGTCTTGGCTGGAAATTCCCTGTAGTGTCAGTGAAAAGTGGAGATTCGGGGCTGTCACAACCTTACAGAGAAGGACAAGCTCCAGAAACAAGATATCAATGAAAAATAGTGCTAAAGAGTGTTGTTTCTACTGAATTACCAAATCAGTTAAAATTTTAAAAAAGAAAAAAAAATGGTGGGTTGCTAATGGTATTGGGGGGATGGTACAAACCAACCAGTTCAAAGGGGAAAAAAAATGCAAGTTAATGGATGGTGCAGGAGGAATATCTTGAGTACTTGTGCTGAGAAAGAGGATTGGAATCCCTCAGGCAGATGGTCAGCACAGAGGACAAAGGGCCTGCAGCAGTTGCTCCCTGAAAGATTTATGCCTCTTGCTCCACAGGTTGTCACACTGTCTGCCAGGGGCCAAAAATCCAATATCCACTTCCAAAGCATGTTTGGGTTGTCCCATATTTGTTCTATTAATACTATTTATCATGTTAGGTAGATCCATGTTTCTGCCATACTTCTCAATATTGTATTCGGAAAGTTTTTGTAGCTCTTGAGAAGCATTTCCTGAACTAATTTTTTTTTAATTAGTACAAATAAAACCCCTTGATAATCTATGTCTCTGTGAAAGAGATTAGAATTTTGAAACCACTTTTTAAAAGTATTATCTTTGAGTATAAACCAATGTCTTCCATGTAATGTGTGACCAAATCTTATGTGACCTGGAACATAAAGCTTGGAGATTCTACTTCTATTCACACATTCGACTTGTATCCAATCAGTGTAAGTCAAAAACACTGATTGTGTTTAGGCACACTGTGTTAGCTGGGAACCAAATAAGGAGCTTTAGATGTTATAATTCCAGTTAACTTAACACTGGAGACAAACTCCAGGCAGGACCCCTCTATATAAAGCTCAGCAATAGCAAGAAAAGCCACTTGAGACTGATTTATACGAATCACAAGCAATTTTCCTTGTGGTGCAGCTGCATCTCTTCCAAGCAGTTGTTGTTTCTTATCTTCTGTGCTCCTGGGACATGAAACTGTGCCTCACCCTCCCTCAGAGCACATCAGGTTCTGCTGTTGCCCCAAATTCTCAAACAAGTACCTGCAAAAATCTCGCTTGAAACAGGGAGTTCAGCTGTTCAGAAAAAAACAGCGCCACAAATACAACTTGGTGACAAGTGATTAAAATCAGTGAAGCAGAGGAAAGGGAAAAAAAAATCAAGCTGTTACTTATTAATTTAAAGTGACTTCAAAAAGCAGTTGCTAAACCTCTAGTGATTTTTCTGATACCTGTCCAGGCTACAGGTGGTTGGTAAATGCTTAATAAAGCATCTGCTCAGCAATGCAGTTTCTCATGATTTCAGCTAAAAAAAAAATTACTGCAATAATTTAAGAACAGCAACTTATTTTTTTAAATGTTGTCCAGGTTTCAGCTGGGATGGAGTTAATTTTCTCCCCAGTAGCTGGTACAGTGCTGTATTTTGGATTTGGGATGAGAATAATGTTGATAATGATGGTTTAGTTGTTGCTGAGCAGTGGCCGAGGACTTTTCAGCCTCTTGTGCTGGTAAGGAGGGTGGGGGACACAGGAAACTGGGAGGGGACACAAGAGGTTGGGAAGGGACACAAACAGGACAGCTGACCCCAACAGACCAAAGGGATATTCCAGACCACAGGGCACCATGCTCAGCATATAAATAGATGTAAATCTGGCCAGGGGGTGCTGAGAATTGGTCAGTGTGTGGTGACCGATTGCATTGTGCATCACTTGTTTGTATATTATCATTATTATTATTATTATCCCTTTCTTTTCTGTCCTGTTAAACTGTTTCCATCTCAGCCCATCAATTTTACCTTTTTTCCCCCAGTTCTCTCCCCACCTCACTGGGACAGGAGGACAGTTAAGTGTCTGTGTGCTTAAAGCTGCCTGTCAGGTTAAACCACACGAGGTGTCCTGCCAGATATTTCTGTGCAGTGATGCCCAACAGCACAGAAACTATAATGGGTAAATTTTTGTAGTTTTCAGCTGTATTAATAATTGATCCATCATTATAGACCTGGGTACTGTGAGTAAACAAATCGAATAATGGATCTGGATCTTCCACGGAGAGACACAGGTCCCACGTTGTCTCTGCTTAATATGCAAAATAATGCCAGCAGGGTGAACACCTAGAAAAGTGTCTCATTAATATTAAAAAAATGTATAATTAGAGTTGGTTCATTTATTTCAGGGGGAAAAATGTTGCTTGTAACAAATACATATATTGCAGAAACATTTTTTGTCAGATGTTGCAATTAGCAAAGCTCCTCAGGCACTTCCCATGTTTGCCTCCTTTCCACTGAGAAAATGAGTAAACAAGTTTTCAGAATGAACAGTTTTCATATCATTTTTTAAAATAATGTAAAGTTTCAAATGAAACAAAATTGTGATTGTTTAAAAGAAAATTGCGGAGGAAAGGAATTCCAGAATTTTTTCTCATTATTAGTGCAAGTCTGCCTCTAAAATAAACCTTTTCTGATCCTGCTTTATATCCAAAGGGTAGAACACTCCAGGAGTCTCTGCTAGCTGGAGAACTTAGAGATTGCTTTTTCCCCAGGAGAAAAGAAAGTGGAACAGATGATGACACATTCACTGTATTCTCCTTTTCTTCTCAATGCAGCCATCTACTTGCTTCCCTACACTTTAGACTTGTTTGTATTTGTGCTGCAGGAGCTTGGAATTCCTTCCTAGGGGAGGGGTCCCATCCTCAGCTCAAGTTGAAATGTCATTCATAAATGGAAAGGGGATTTCACTGGAATGGTAGTAGGATGTGAGGAGGAGGGAAGTGGTGGTGAAAACAAGAGGAAATAGAGGTCAGGGAGTACCACCCATTACATTTAATCCTATGCCAAGATAGGAAATTTTTGTCTACATGACTATTGAAAAACTCAGCAAGTAGAGATAAATTAAGATGCCAGAGCTAAAGGCACCAGTGAGAGCCATAATTATTACTATTATTGTCCTGCTTCTCAGTCATGCCTGAGTCAAACTCACACTCAGCAGAGCAGCAGGAGGCATGACCTGGTGTGGATAAATAAACAGGCTTGGAATGAGCAGAGGGGCACCTGGGGAGAATCTTCCAGAACTGTTTGTAAGTGTTGTTGAGCAGTTGTGTGTAGTTGCCAAGTGTGCCCACTTTTGTTTAATCCTGTATGTTCTTAAGATACTTTTATGTCATTAAATTGACATTTCTTTTCTTTGAATTACAGGTAGAACATAACTCATATGATTACACTACAGCTGGGCAGATACTTTGTCACAGTTTCTGCCTAAACATCACTTCCCCCCCCCCTCTTCTTCCAGAGTAAGCACCAAGAGGGGATTATTTCCCCACATTACTGATGTTTTTTAGGGAGTCAGTCCTAATGAAAGGCAGCTAATGCACCTACATGGGGTGTGTGTGTAAAATCAATTCATGACCCTCAGTAACTCTGAATTCCACTGTCCCATTTCAGCAGAGTGTGACAGAGGAAAATGGTTGAGAATATCACTTGTTGGAAGTTCAGGTGAAGCACTGGGGAAGCATCTTTGTCCTGTCTGTTTTCTTACCCTTGTCCTCAGTGTCCTCTTATTGCTCCCTGTGAGCACCCAGAGCCAGCTGGGTTTTGGGCTGGACTGGAGAGTTTGTATTGGAGAATCATTTGCAAATGCACTTGTCAGAGTGTGAGCAGAGGTTTGGAGTCTCAGCATCACCCATATTTTTTGGTGTCTGGTTGTGAATTGAGTATTTTCTAACTACAGTTAAAATGCAGCCTCACATCCCAGTTGAACACGCAGCACAATGATCAAAGGGCAACAAAGTGTATTTGAAGGTTTCAGGTAAGTGAACATTTAGGAGGAGAAGATGAGTTAGAGCCTTGAGGTCCTGGTGGTTTGTTTTGTAGCTCCACCAACATCTTGTACCTTGGTTCCCTCTCCTGTAAAATGAAGTATCTGTCTTGTCATCTTTTATTAAGGCTTTAGAGATCTATGCCATTTTTATTTGCTATTGCTCTTCTGCCCTTCACTTCTGTTATCTTTTCTTGTATTTTAAAAGCAGGAACATTAGACCTGTGCTACTCAAATAACTGCAGCTCATGAAGCGTCCTTTCCTCGCTATTGATAACAAGTGAAGCAGGGGATATTTTGATTCTGTTCTGTCTTGATAAGGTGGCTGTGATGGGTGAGTTAATAGAAAATAAGTAGAGCAGATGTAGTAATAAATTACTATCTTGACAGATCTGACATATCTCCACCCATGTACTGAAGCTGAGTTGAGAGATGTGTGTATGATTAACGTTGCTTAAATGGGTGGTGTCTGAATTAGCATATTGTGCTGTAGGCACTGGAAGCTTCTATATTTTGTGGCAATACCGAGCAACTAAATTGCACTTTACATCCTCAAAGTACTTGGAACATGAGAGATTATGTTCCATTAAAGACTGCGATAGATTTTTCCATACCTGGGAGACAGAGAAATGCACAATGCTGACCATGAGCACGGGAGTGATCGTGGCAGTTGCCAGAAAGACACTGCAGTTCAATATTTTATAGAAAGATATTTTTGATAACAAATGCTGTTACACAAGAGTTGCCTGGTTGAGAACTTGAATGTGCTGTAGGAAGAGCTGCTTCTTCTCTCCAGTTTGAGGATTCGTTCCTGCAAACTTTTAGGTGTGCACTTGGCTCAGCTTTGAGCAGAGGACTGTGTCTATTGGATTCCCACAAATATGAGCATGGATCAGGGAGAGAGAGAAACGGGGGCTTTCTTTTCCTTGCTGTGTGCACTAAATGTGACACATGTGAGTAGCCAGTGTGCCCTAACAGAGACAGAGAGTTTGTTCATACTTTTTCCCTTCATATCAGGTTTTTCTTAGAGGTTGTTTGATCTTTTGGGAGTTTTGGTTGTTGGTTGGGTTTTGTGATAAATGAACCAGTGGACAAATCTGGAGTGATTCTGAGTATTTCCTCAGCATCAGCAGCTCTCAGTGCACAGCAGCACCGCAGGAGTCCAGCTCTTCATTAGGTTTGAGATCAGCTGCCTTTAATCCAGGCCTATTTCTGACACAGTTTTAATAGTAGCAGTTACTCTAATAGATGAATGTGTTGCATTCTTTTTTCTTAACCATTGTTTCCTATTTTTTTTCTTCAAAGAAACCTGTTTTTTTTTTTACATTTACAAGAGAGAAACTGAAGTCCTTTGATCTCTACAATGTATGTACTATTTATACCAGAGATGGGGGAACTGCTTTTGTCTAATTATTTTTGACATCTTGCAAATATTTGCAAAATTCTTCGTGGGGATTAAAAAGATCCACAGAGTTCAATCTCTCTGTGACAAAGAAACGGTGTTTTCAAAAGGCAAAACAATTGTTTGTTTGTTTTCTCTTGGAGAGATCCCAGACAATTATCTTCCAACATGGCACATTTTATCTGAGAGAGCTCATGAGCACATCACATTTTTAGAATATCAGTGAGTTTCCATAAATAGAACTGTACCTTACAAGATCAAATAAAATAGTGATAAAATGGAGTGCATTTGGAAAGCATCAATTCCAGCTTTTTAGAATGTTTGACTCCTGCTTTGTAGGAACTGTTCTCTGCAAAAGCTCCCCTTTTAATGTCCAGTAACTTTGAGCTTCTAAGTTACTTGTTAGAACAAAGTTTGTGAGGTTGCCAGTGCTGTGTTCCCTTCCACTGCCTTACAGAACATTTATTATTTTACATGTATTTATTTATTATGCAAAATAAGTACAATGTGAGTAATTACTTCCATTTAAAAGAATAGCCAGGGTTAGCAACTCTCACTAAGACTGAGACTCCTCATTTTGTTTCTGGGGGTTTTACAGTGTCAAGTGAGTCAAGTGAACATGAGTCAAGTTCTGTGTGAGTCAAGTGAATTTGGAGTTTATCAGTTTCCACCAAAAAAAAATAAATCTATTCTAGTCTTCACAGTTTCAGAATCTTGAGAATATTGTTCATATGGTCACAAAATGAGAAGCTGAAGTTTGTTATTTAAAGCTCATTGTTTTTTGCCTCCTCATGGAATATGTAACACTTGGGATAGGCAGACTGGGCAGGAGGTTTGGGGAGCATAGGGAAGGAATCAGATGTGTGCTCCCAGTCAGGAAACACCACCAAAGCCAGGCAGAATTACCTTGGTTAAGAGTAATTCAATATTTTGAACACTTCTGGACACTTTCTTTAATGAAAATGGATCATTTTCATTTTCAACTTTGCTTTTTGATGAATTTTCTGAGTTTTTATCCACTTATACAAGTGTGCACTGACAGAGCAGAATAAAATAATAACATGCAGCTTCCCATTGGTTACCAAAACTGTCCTTTTTAAACTAATGTACAAAATGTGGAAAAATTGAGTCATAAGTGGTTTTGTACTACAGAGCAGATATTTTTCTACCTTCTTTAAAATGTTTGTATTTTGTCCATGGAATTGAGAGCAGCACTATAAAATTGAGATACGTAATGTCTTTAATAATACACATATAGACATTATTTCCTTAGTAAATCTTTCTGGTCTCTTAGAGAAGTTGTATTTCTTAGACCTGACATGAGTCAGACAGCACGAGCTGCAGCAAATCCCAGGCAATCTATTAAGAATGTCACAGCGTGTTCCTCATTCCATGTCCTTTCCAAGGTGAACAGAAGTGTCATCAGCAAGTGGTTTGTGAAGGTGTCTGTGAGTGTTGGCAGGTAAATAATTTTTTTAAACCAAAGTTAACAGTCCATGTAATCATGTGCATCAATCTGATTTCTGGAGAGGCAGCTGTGCTGCTTAGTCTGCTCTGGTGAGGAGCCCAAAATGTGCAAGACAAATGGGAGCACGAGGCTGGCAAAGGAGCACGGGGAGAGCAGCCCGTGGAGCAGCAAGGAGGGGTTATAAACCCCAAAAGTGGGAGAGACAGGGGCTATGCCAGAGCTGTGCAGAAGGAATGGACGTTATCAGAGGCCTCACAGGTTTGTAGGTGGCTGTTCAGGTACTTCTGAGAAAGTCAGAAGAGTGATAATGCTCCTTTCAGAGACGGAAAAACAGCAAAATACCCAAGAGGCCAAGGCTGTGTACAAGAAATCCGTGTGGCTGCGAATTCCTTTGACGCTTCTGATATCAGCTGGTTCATCGGAGCCTGGAGAGGTTTTTGCTGATGTTTTTGGGCAACTAGAGCCTGATCCTGCAGAACAATCCCAGCTCTTGTCTGTTTGGAGGGATTCCTTTAGGCCTGACTGCCTTTTATAAGTGTCAGTCATTAAAGGAGAATCTTCCTTGATGTTTGCGAAGGGCAGCACAACCCACCCAGCAGAGCCCGGCACTTCTGTTACACTGAGACCTTGGGGCACATCTTTCTAACACAGACCAGCTTGAAAACACTTCCAACACCACGAAAAGAGGTTCCTTCAGCACCAGGCAGAGCTCAGTGCTGTTTGCTGTGATCAGATAGGTCCTAATGGCGGCCCATGGCTCTGGATAAGTTCATCAGGTCTTCCAGTGTGTCTTTACAATAAATACTATTAAAAAAAAATACTATTTCCTATCTCCTACTGAATCATATAACACATTGCACTAAGGACCTCTGTACTTGAGTTGACTTTTCGCTGCTTTTTCTCCAGCTGAACTGCAGTGCTTCCATCTCCTCTCACAGCCCCTCAGAGCTGCAGCTTGTGTGGCTTTTCCAAGTGAGTGATGGCCCAGTGCTGTCACTCTGAGGATGTATTACTCACTCAGGGTATTTACATCTTGAGCTGGACTGACAAGAAGATGAAAAGGAGGCTTGGTTGCTTGGCCAGCTTTTGTTTTATAATTTAAAACAGTTTTTGTATTCATGCATTGCATCCCTGTTGCAGAGTGTCTCTATTTCATCCAGGAGCTGAAAAAAAATTATAGTTCCCAGATCTCACATTTCCTTGAAAATATTGTCTAATAACCACAAACAAGGCACTGATAAAGAAGAATTAAAAATCTATTTCTTATTAACCATTTGTGGTTTTAAACTGTGTATTTCAATAGCAGGATGAAGCAGGCATATAGAAAATATAAGATGAATTAATTTTGCCACTTTGACTGCAAGCCTTCTTGGTCAAATGTTTCAGAAGATGTCAGAAAAGTTAGTAGAAATTTTCACAGATGTTTCCATTTCCTGCTTGGAAGACAGGTACCTAAAACCAGCCTGGATTCGTGCTTTGTGAGAACCCAGTGACTCCAGACAGTGTTTGTAATACCTCCCACTTGTGAACCACCAAGAGCCTGGAGATCATCGAGGCTGTTTTGCAAGGCATTAGTTTAGTTCTCAAGAATCAGTGAAGAAAACCCCACTGTCAGTCATTCCTTGTCCTGCAGGAGCACTCCAACTGCCTTTGATCTTTTCCCCAACCAAAAGCATGTTGTGGTTTGGTTCTGTTTTATTTTTTTCCTTCTCTTACCATCTTATCCTCAGCCACAAATGCATTCTACAGAATTTCTGCCCTGCATGGTTTTCAGCAGCCATGAGGCATTTGAAACCTGGCAAGGCTGAATATCTTCTTTCATTTATACACCAACTATTTACAGGAATTTTTCATTCTTCAAGTCGTGTCTCATGGCTCTGAATATTAACACAAGACCTCAAACACCTCATCAACCTCCTGTAACTGAGTAGCAGAGCTAATTTTAATTTAATCCTTTATAAATTAGGTAGATATTTGGAATGTAGAAATTTTGTTCTCATGAATTAATATGGATGCTGTGCCAGATCATCAGCTGACCAACATTAAAATATAGGTCTTGCTGACACAAATATACATTGCTGTGTACTGAAAACCTTCAAGTACTTACATAAAAACATATGTCTGGTGGTATGCTTTGGGTGTGCCATCTGTCCTGCTACCTTGTTAGCAAATACCAAGATGCAATATCTGCTGCAAAACATTCACCATCTGAAGTGAATAAAGAAATTATGGTGGTAATGTGGAAGGAAAGCTTGTCCACACAGAAGGAAATCATGTTGGGAGCACGGGGAATGACAATGTTTCTCCTACATCCCTCTCTTCCCACAGTGAGGGCGACCTACCTGCCCGTGTCTCTGTAAAGAACTCAGAGAGAATAACAGGGATTAAGCCCAGCATTGATATTTGTGTTTAAAATGAGCTGGTGCAAAGGTTTTTAAAGCCTGGTGGTATTATTTTACTTTGTTTCTGTGCATTCGTATTTGTCATGGCAATGAAGAGACGATTCTTCAATTGAAACAACTGAATTTAAGAGGTACCTTTTTGGCTGCTTTTAAGCATCTGCTGTAATTGCCAGAGAGATCTGAATAGTGTCTTCCCAAGAGGAAGGTAAAATGGAGTCCATGCTGGGATAAAGAAAGAAAGAAGAGGTCCATCAGAAGGTTTCTAGTAAGAACTGAGGCATGGTATGAAAAATGTGACAGCACCCAGGATGGAAAGGAAGGTAACGTTCCAGATGACAGGGCACGCAAATAAGTCTCTCATGCTTGTAGACACCACAGTAATTCTCATTTTTTAATCCAAAAAGAATAGTCACTCACATAATTTCCTTCCACAGCAAAGAGCTGACTCGAGAACACGACCTTGTGCTGCCGCTCAGGGTCACGAATTCACACAGGCATGTCCTTGCGCTCTCGTTGAGCCCTCATGCCTTGCCCTTTCCCCACAGCAGGGAGGCCAGGTCGCTTTACAAGTCCCTTCCCTTTCCTGGAGCTGCCCAGGAGCCGTGGGCTGCTGCTCCTGTTCCACCCAATTAGTGCCTCTCCGTGCAGCATCTCCTGTCACTCACTGCCGTGCCAGTGGTGACGCTCCCAGCAATGCCAGTTCAACAAAGGGGAGACAAACACTCTAATGGTTGCCAGCAGCTGAAGTGAGGCTGAGGCAGAATAACCCTTTCAAGTATTTTAGGCACTGCTGAAATATTCAGATATACAAGAACAAATCACTGTACGTGTACACGGACGGCAAAGTGACATCTGAGCTCCCTCTTTGGTACCAGCTGTAGTTCCTCCCTGTTGCCAGAGGCAGGGATGTTCTCTGATTGAATGGAAAGCTTCAGGACTTGGCTGTCCATCCTCTCCTACCGGGAAACCAGGCAGCCAGGCACATTCCCATGCACTGCCTTCCACAGCTCCTCAGGTCAGCAGGAGGGTGTTACGGACCAGGAGGAAACGCTGCCAGTCCGGCCCACAGACCTTGCAGTCCTGAACTTTGCCATCGTGTCACTACAACACAGGAGCAGCAGCTTTTCACATTGAAGAGGCAGAAATTAATCATTCTTGTGAGGGAAGAAAAATAAAAGTGTCTCTGAACAAGCCCACCTGGAGACATTAGTAAGTGCTTCACACCGGTTCTCATTCCAGCAGCCTCCCATCCTCTCTCTCCAGCCCCACGTGCTGCAGCTCCACGGTGCTCTTTAACTTGTCAATTCACAGCTGCAGCAGAACTTTGAATTTCATTTTCTCACAAGTTTCAAATGAAAAAAAAAAAAGTGTCTCCTACCTCACCAAGACTGACTTTGACTCCCTAACCTGATATTTAAGGGCTGACACGTTCATTTCTTCCTGCACTGTTTAGAGTTTCCTGCTCATAGACTCCTCTAACCAGAACATAAATTCTGGAGCTGGGGTGGTGGTGTCGTACATCACACACTGTTTAACACTGACATGAAATCCTTCATCCTCAGGCATGCAAATTTCCTGCAGATATATGATCCAGTTTATGTGTGTGCATACTAAAACCACAGGAAAGAGTTGAGTCATTGCTTCAAAAAAAATTCAAAAAGTTAAAAAAACTAATCCCCATTGCCAGTTTCTCATCCTAATAAAAAATTCTGATTCCCAACAGTCATTTAACCTGTGTTATAGTACATTGTAATATATGTTAAACTGTGTTACAGTATATAATGTTATAGTTATAGCAGTATCAAGTCCTCTACCCATGAAAAAAATCTTTGCATTAAAGGATATCAAAAGTCCTCTTTGCTCTGGGATTCCACATTCCTTTAAGCCTGCAGTGGCCTTGCAGGTTACAGGTGTGTGACTGTTATCTAGTCCATTCTCCTCTCCTGATGTTCAGGTGTATTTTGACCATTTTTACAGGCAATTTGTTTCCACACTAACATTAGAAAAATGACCCTTTCCATTGTCTCTTAATGAAGGTGAAATGATGCACTTGTCTCTCCATAGACAGGGGGAACAATTCAGTGCAACGTATTTGAAAAATCTTGTTGTCCTCATCTCTCCCTCGGTGTTCTCTTTACTTCAACAAAGCAGTCAAGGTTTTTTGGTTCCCTCTGCTGCCATTTTAGTCCCTCTCCTCTGACTTCTCTTCATTTTATCAACAGCTTTCCCAAAGCACGAATTTCAGATCCAGAGACAATTTACTTCAGCTGAAGCAAATACTACCTGTATTTTAACAAGATTGCAATTATTTTATATTTTTCTGTAATAACATGGCCTTATTGACTGCTACAGAGTTTATGGTCCACTATAACTCCCACAAACCTGCATTATGATACATTATATACTTTTCTGACTACAGTACTTAGCAATTATTTGATTGGATTTCATCTTGTGTTTGTCTTGTACCTGGTTTGCCAATTATTCATGGAAAACCTGAGCCTCATGAAGAAAAGATGCAGGATGTCTAATATTTCATATGATCAAGTTTTCTAAGAAGAGGAAATGGTTCTGTAATGCTGCACTTGACATCAAAGGCTTTGGATTTGCATTCCAGACCTATCAATAATTTCCTATTAATACAAAACTTTAAACAAAGAAAATAAGTGTTAAATGCCAATCGAAAGTGTTGCAAATTATTTGGTGTAATGTGGCTCATAGACCAGCTTAGATTTATAGCAATGTCAATATAGGAGGGATTTTTAAGCATCATTATATACTGTGTTCCTGTTGATGCTTCTCCACTTACTGCTGTGGTAATACATTTGGCACAAGGGACATGTATAATGCTAACATTTCCATGATATACATACCCAATAAAAGCTTTTTCAATTTCATTATTTTGACAGGCAGATTCCATTAATACATCCACAACAATAATGTTCCTTTTCTTCAGGATCTAAGAGAAGAGGATTATTAAAAATTACAGACAAGACCCCTATACACTTAATCTCTCCAAATTCACTTTACGGTTGCTGTCAACATCAATAATATCAGACAGTATAATCAGGTTTGTATAAAACATCAGAACCATATATTTTCCAAATGGGATTTGTTTCCCTACCTAACAGTGCAACTGTTTGGGTTTCTGGCTTTTTTTTGTGTGTCAGAAAATGATGATCCCAAGTGCCTGTGGAGAACAGACGTGCTGTGTGACAGCCAGGCTGCAGCTTCCCATTCTCCACATTGTACCCTTGGTCCACCTTTCCTCTGAATCCTTTGCAAATCCCCATTTTCAGTGAGACATTCTGAAAAAAACCCTCATATTATTTTCATACGCATTACTTCTAAATCAAACCATGCCTGGTGATTTAATCTTTATTTTTATTGATATTATGTTTTCAATGTCAGTACCCACTCTCATTCTGACCAGCCTTGTATGGAACATTTATAAAATCAGTTTCTGTCATGCCATTGAAAAAATAACTGTGTGTACCCCCTTTCATACCAGATTTATCAGTTAATCTATCAAACAAAATACAATTTATTTCTTCCATGAGGTTCCTGAAAAGTCAAGCTAGGTGTGAGAAACTGGAGTTTGGTACTGGATTTTCCAACAGTTCTGTGAGTTGTCAGGCAAAGATTACAAAGACACAGGGACACTTGTATCTTAAATCTAGACTGGTTCAAACTGGGAAGTGACTTAGACACTGTAAATGTTGTCTGTACAACAGGTTTGCAACAGTGTGTTGGTGAGTAGGAGTTGCTCATTGACACTTTGGATTGAAGAAATACATTCTTTTATATTCTGGGGTTGTCTACATTTATTGCAAATATCTGTGACAGAGGAGACATAACAGAGAATGGCTCTGGTGTTTGAACAATAACATGTCAATAGCCCACGCGTTTAATAAGTGTCCCAGGAACGATGATCCCTGATCCCAGCACAGCCAGGGCTGCACTCAGACATCCTGAGTCCTCTTTTCCTGATGCCCAGTTTGTAAACCCTGAGATAGATGTGTCAGGTATGTGTCTATGGATGCAGATCAGAGGGGTGAGTGCACAGGCTGACAGGACACCGATTAAATTGATGCACAGTTAGTGATCCCCTCCTCTGAGGGGGGAATTCTGCATGTGGAGAGAGGGGCTGCCTTCTTTTCTCTGCTCCAGCTCTGCCACCTGCTGTGCCTCCACTACCTGGGAGCTGCCAGGAATTCACAGCTCAACCTGGATACACCTGAACAAAGAGAATCCTCTGCAGCAACACAAAAAAGTGCTGCTGCACCAGAACCAGTGTCTTAGTTCTGACCTAAAATCTGTAAAACTTCTCAGAGGATAGATGGCAAATAGACTGAAATTTCTATGCAAGTGTATGGAAATTTGGTTAAGTAGTGGTTCTTCCATCAGCTACATGGTCATGCAAGTCTTTGAATAATTAGAGGTTCAGGGAATCTAAAAGGCCCTCATTTTTTTTTTGCTGAAGGCTCCATAGGTAGGCTGTGGTCAAACCTTGATTAAGAACAGAAAATACAGATAGTGAAGCAGTTGATAGCATTGATATTTACCAAATAAAACCTGTTTACATTTCTGATAGTCATCTCAGCAATTCAAAGCAAGAAAAAGGGTTTATTAAGGCACCTCTCGAAATTACCTTACCAAGAGAAACTTCATGAGTAATTCCCAGAAAACGTGCTTTGTGTGGGTGCAACAAACCCTTAAGTGACTGTGAGAAGACAAATACTAGAAGAACACAGGAGAAGCTGGATTTATTAATGCATTTAATATTCTGTAATATGCCAGACAGAGCTATCATTTTGCATCCTTGGAAACAGCACTGTGCTCTCAGGGAGACAGAGAACAATACAGAAATAACAGTGAGAGGGTTCCTTGACAAACTCTTACCAAAGAGGTTATGCAAATGCACAGTGTTCTGCATGAAGTTCCTTTTTCCCAGCAAAAAGGCATCTCCGTGCCATAAGAAGACAGGCATGACCTCTCTGATGGGTGGGGCAGGACAAAGGGATTGCAATCAGAAGCCAGAAATGCTGAAGTTTGACTAAAATCAAACCCAGTTCAAGAAAGGAATTCTAGTCGGTCCATTGTCCTTTGAATTTCACTCCAGCAGGAGATTAGAGCCTGGAAATGCACTTCAAGTGACTGCACAGGAAACTTTGCAGCTGTTCTACAAGAGGGATTTGCCTGTAAGCAAAAAGATACAGGTTTGCCTGCCTTGCTTAGAGTCTGAGCCAGTGACCATAGAATTAATAATATGATTTTTCTTACTTCAGAGAGCTTCCATCCAGACAGTTCCCAACAAAAAATGAAACACGTGAAATTAAAAAGGAAAAACAGTTCAAGGTCAAAAGATTTTACAAGTGATGAGCTAACACACTAGGACTATGGATACTTAATGCATATTGATCAGCACCTCATGAATGAAGGATTTGGGATGAATCCATACTTTATTGCAAACCTTTCTTCCAAACTGTTAGATTTTTGTGTTTATAGACCAGATTTGTAATTTAAGGGAAGGATTTAGGAGCCTAAAGGATGTAAGCACTCAGCTGTTTATGAAGTTCAATGGCATTTGAGTGTCTGGGTCCCTCAGGCTCCAGTCTGAATTCCAACTGTAACTTATTGACAATAGTCTTTCAGTTCAGAAAGCACAAAATGGTTGCCCTTTACAATAACAGAATATTTGCTTCATAGGCATAACAATAATCTAGTCTGTCTTCCAGGGACTATTTTGTGGTCACAATCAGGATAACTAACCCAATTTAACTCAATGGAAAATTCAGCTCTGTGCATGTGGGAATGCTGACTCTACTGCAGGTTTAGAGTCACAAGTTCCTGCCTAAAAAACAATATCTAAAAGACAATTATGTAAAAGACAATGCTCCATCTTCTCACACCCCAAAAACCTTTTCACTCTTGTCTGCTTCCTGACCACATCTATTCAGCAGACCTTCAACCCAGGCCAGAAATGCTTCCTCAGCATCTCCAGGGCTTTATTCCCAGCTCCCTTTCCCCAGGAATTGATCTGATTCCAGAAAACACCCCAGTCCATCATCTCAGTGCTGCTGTCCAGCTGCCAGAGTCTAAATTACATCTTAGGACATAAACCCACGAGTGAGGTGTGATGGAGATGGATCTGCAGTGGTGGGTAAAGATCCAGTTTGTCCTGTGATCTTTACAGGTAGATTTTGCAGGAGTAAATTCTGATAAATATCTACATGTGCACAACAATATCTGCATATAGCTCCCCCTGCAAGGGAGCTACACTTGGTGTGGGGTCTGGAGAACGGAGCAAACAGGGCTTAGAGACACATCCTGCTGTCCTGAGAGCTGGGCTGCCCATGGGGAGGGAACAAATGCCTGCTTTGTGGTTCTTCATGTCAGATAGAGGATATTAAAGTTCATAGCTGTCATTGCATAGCATTCCTTGATTACCAAAATGTCTCTTAAAAAGTGCAAAGAGACAGCAGGGAAATAGGATGCCTTTGCAATGGGGCCAAAATAAGGCTGGAGGTGGCTCTGATAGGAATATTTAATGTCTTTGAGTTGCTCTGGCAGCTCAGCACATCCCTTTGACACAATGCTACAAACAGTGATTACTGCTTGTCTGAGGGTGTAGGGAGGGAAATTCTGAGGCAAAGTTAATTTATATCTTAAAATAGTTTCCTCTTTAAAAGCACACCATGGTAACAAAATTTCAGGATTGTAATGATTAATGTCACCACACTGCACTGACTCCACTGCCTCGTAATTAAATAGAAGATAGTCAGTTGTATAGTGCTTGAATATGATAATGGTTTATGTATTAACTCATTCACCTTGCAATTTCTCGACCTATTTTTCATTTTTAGAGGCCATAATGATGGAATGTGTACAGTAGCAGAGACTCTAAGAGCAGTCCCTGAATCGTCCTGGGGGAAGGAGAGACACTGTTGCTACTGGCTTTGTTTCAGCCTTTCTGATAAACTGAAATCTTAGCCTGGAAGCACATTTTCTGAGGGCTTTCTAAGCACTCCAATCTAAGTAAGGGACTGGACATTTCATTCCCAGAGTATGGTTGTAACAATTTGCCATGAACCAAACAACAGCTGAAAAGGAAAAGTGGGAGCTCTGCTATTCCTTTTGTTGTGAGTTGCCACTTGGTGATTATAGGGTTTGAAGCAGAGAAAACTCTTAAACTTCTGTTCAAACACACCTTCCACCCCTTCTTTGCTAATCCAGAAATGATAGAGAATATAGTCTGCATTTTGAGCATTAAAACAAAATTCCCAATAATGATGTTCCTCTGCCGTGTTAAAAACCACCTACCTTGAAAGATGTTGGGATTTTAAATCAGTAGATGTGTGTGTTTGGGTTTTCCACCTGTTTCTGTGAACGTCTCACTCTGATGTTTGCCAAGAATCTTGCACAAACTATTTGAGTGCCTAAAGTTAACCATGGAAGTTCAAGATGCTGAAATGAATCTCAATCTTTCAGAGGTGTTGAACTCCCCATTCCAGTCAAGCACAGGATTGTTTTACTCTCATTATGGTCTTGTTAGCAAATCTCCAGCAACCTCATGGCAGGGTGTCACTTTTCCTCCTCATTTCTCATGTAACTGGCTTCTCTACATGAAAGCACAGACTATAAATAATATTGGGTCTTCAGCTTAAAAAATGCATATCCTGATGAATACCCTGATGAATATTTATTCAGCACATTAGAAATATCATCCATGCCTGGCTTTCATTTGGCTCATAAACCTGAATATAGAAAAAAATTTAAAGACAATATTTATTCAGCACATCAGCAAAGCATCAGCTGAGGAAACTTCATATTTTTGTTTGGGATAAGTACACACATCCTATTACTGTCCTGTGGAAACATTTCATAATCTTTGGAAGTATTTCTTTGAGACAGATAGGACTGTTCCCACTTCACAGCTGGAGAGATGTAGTAGACAGATTTATGGCATTTAATTTTCACTAATTCCAATGGAGGTAGATGCTGAATAGTTTATTAAAATCTGACTGCAAGTATCTTGCCCAGGGTCACAGAGGAATCCCCTCAAGCAGGATTTTCAGAGTTATGGATCAGCATTCCTGATTTTCCCCTCCCGCTGAGGATACTTTATTTTGAGTGCCATGACTGGGTGTACACAGCAGTATTACCTTGGGTTTTCAGTTCAGTCTTGAGCCAAACCTTCCCCATTATCCATCACACTGTGGTGATATTTGCTCTCTGGCTCTGCTTTGGAGCCACCTGGATCTTCAAGCAAGAAAACTGAAATAATTTCTTAATTATTGACCTTGGCAGTGCTTCCCAGCTGCTGTGATGGATGTGTACCCCCCTTACCTTTTCCTGTTCACCTGGACCAAGATGTAAACATGAACTGTCTCCTCCACCTGAGGTCCTGATTTTCTTGGGAAGAGACACTGCTGTGTCTGGAGAGGGATTTTGCAGTTTGAGTCCTCTTCCATGCATGAGTTGCTCTGGAGACACAGCCCCTCCCTGGTGCAGGGATGTCCGTGTTTGCCTCACACTCTGCCCAGGACAGTTCTCTGCTAACAAACAACATTAGGCCTCTTTAGCTTTAGTGTTTAGTCCCTCCAGAATCCTTGATTCTTGTTTATTCCCGTTTGGATTTGAAGAGATAATCCTTTATACTGTGATTTCTGAGCATATCTGAATAAGCTGCCCATATTCTACAGTCCAGACTTTCTCATCTTCTGGCGTCATTGGGAAAGTTGAGCTTGTTTCTTCCAAACTCCATGTGTTTGTCTCCTATAAATAAATACTTTTCAAAACATACTCTCCTCAACAAGACCTGGTTCCTACTGTGTCCTGCTGGCATCTGAAAACAGAATGTCCTGCTCACAGTCGTGAATGCTCTGAGCAAGAAAAGTGTAAGGTCCCATCCCCTCCATTTGCTCCATTTGATCACACCAGCTTTGCCAAAATCATCCCTGATTTTCTCTAAAATAACAAAAAGAAGAATCAGCCATCGGAGTGGGAAATTCTTTCCACTGTAGATGGAAATAGGAATTCACTTGTCACTGCTGCTTTCAAATGAATTTCTAAATGAAAAACCCTTTTATACTGTCAGTGCTCTGACATGGAGATGACAGGTTCTGTTGGTTTTCCATCACTTACAGCCTGTGTCAGCAGCTTTTCAGGATCCAGGATACACTCCAGCTTCTACACTAAAAGCCATTTCTTTATGTTGTCTCTTTGCTAGGAGCAACTGTGAGTGCTGGTGCTTTGTAATATGTTTATAATATTTTACATATAAAATTCTGTATCATGTTCTTCAGAAGATTTGTTGGTGCAGCTTCCACAATCATCTTGTGGTCTTTTCCATATCCCTTCTAAATGCAATTCAATTAAATAGGTTGATGGTGTTTGTATTATCTAAGCAGAATTTTTGGCAACATGACAAGCTGAACTGGACTGAGTTTTTGTGGGTTTATGATAGTGCTGGGTACAGCTGATGTTTCTTAAACAAAATGTTTGAAAACAAAAAACATGGATTTTTTTAAATGTGAGATTCCCATCTCTGGCTGTGTGGAAGCTATTCTGGGTAGGAGGCAAATATTACAGGATAAAAAATACCCTTCCACAGATACCCTGAAAAAACAAGATGAAAAAAAATTCCAAACACAAGTAGCAGTTCTGTGTCTAACTGTTAATACTTTTCTTGTGGGAGCACCTTGAAGCCCTAACTAAGGACTAAAATTTCTCCTTTCAGGCTCTATCAAGGACTAAAAGATGCCCATACAGTACACAGATGAGATTCATTGATGTTTGATGGACATCAGGAAGGATGGTGAAGTGATCATCTCCAGTTCTGAAATAGGTAAGTTTAATGTTTTTTCTACTTTTATATTAATATGCTCATGTCCCCTAATCTCAGACATTTTTCCTTTATCACTTCCTTGGAATTAATTCAGAACTTAGAAATGTGGTGCTTGCCTTGCCAGCTGTTTACAAATCTCCCTCCACAAGTGAACTCCTGCATCCCAGATCTGATTTGCAAAAACTCTCCTAGCTCAGCTCTTGGCCTTTCTGAAGGGGAGGCTTCAACTCTGACATTCTGTGGCACCTTGCAAATGCCTAGGAAAAAAAATAAAGTGGGAATGCAGAGTCTTTCAGCATCTGCATAATCAGGATTTGACCCAAGGGCCAAAGAAGGGTTCCTTGTTTAATTGCATTTCTCCATGGTTTCACTTCTGGACAATAACCTGAGTGTGACAGGCAGCAGATTTCAAGTTAGGAAATTTATACTAATCCCAAGTACTTTTATAGTATCAAAAACTACAGTTTTTTGTCCCCCTAAGCCTTGATTTGGCCATTTTGAGACACTGAATGAAGAGAGGGAAACAGATCTCCCCAAATTTTTTCTTCTTTGAAGTATCCATTACCACAGAGTCTGTTCTGCTTATGGGATTTATAGGTTTGAATAGAGAATTCTGTCGATGGGATTTGTAGGTTTGAAGAGTGAAAATATATATCAGAATATGTAAAATGCTCAAATAGAAACTTCCCTATTGAAATGCTCATGTTGAAGGCCAGTTGCAAAGATAAATTCCTTTTCTGTGCTCAGAAGAGTTCACCTTGCTGGTGGAAATGGGTTCTACCATATGCCCTACACTTTAAGGAATTCTTTGAATAAAACCCTTTGGAAAGGCAAACAGGATGAAATGAGCTGGCAAAGTCCAATACAGATCCAGACATAGAGATATATTTCTTCTCAGTCATTGCTACTGTCTCTTCATTGGAAAAAAACAGTGGACAAAAAGAAAGATTTCTATATAGTGGACATAGATAAGGGAAAAAAATCAGAATATCTGCTTAAGATTTTTATCTTGGCCTTCTCACATCCCTTTTCCTCAGCAAGTGGTACTTTCCTTGCACGATGCTGATGAGGCAAGGGCTTTGTCTTGAGAAAGAAAACTCCTCTCCACTAATTATATCAAAATACACATTTTTGTAAGTAGGTTTGTTTTCAAATAGGGTATTTGTAATCCTTCCTTAGTTTTACTTCTTGGTACTGGCAGGTCAATAACTGGTCTACTTATGCCATCTCCTGGGTAATTACAGAATTGTCTTCACACAGGAAAGCCTCTATCAAGAAGCATTAATAATTATCAGTGCCTTAGAATAATTTGCTAATTGAATCCCTGAAGTAATTTTCTTTCTTATTTTATAGAATTTAGAACAATTCAAAAACTACTGAATTATTAATAATGTACCATATTCAGCTATTATGAATAATCAGGAGATTGTAGGAAAAGGATCTTTGTAATTGTGGTCCCAACAACATTGATATATTTAGTGAAGTTGTGTTTTACAAAAAAATACTTTTTTATACTGATATTTTGCTAATGAGAGCCCTGTTTTCTCAAAAGAGTGGGCTTTAGTCTCTTGGGGATGATCAGAAAGAAGGAACAGATGCTGGCTGTGTTGCATAATATGTTACTGGAGATAACTGTGCTGTGTGACACTTCATTTCTGATGTAAATGGTAGAAGAACCTACAAAGAGCAGATGATGTTGTTTGATCTTCTGGTCATTTTAGCTTTGCTATTCCATTCATTACCAAATCTCACATTGGGTAATTACACCTGTCTAGGGTACATGGAAGAGGCTGAAGGGCCTCCACTGGCTCCTGTAGCCTCATTTTGCTTCATTTTCTATGGTATAGAACAGTTTTCTTGCAAAGTGGGGTTGGCTGCAGCATCCTCGGTGGGACAGGTGGCACAGACAAAGCAGAGAAAATCTAGAGATTTTTCCTCAGAGTAAAAAGTGTTTGGTGAATCTGAGTTTCAGTTCACACCTCACAGGAAATTGTAGATTCCCACCACAAGTGTTAAGCGAAACAAAGTGGGCATCTGAAATACTGAATATTCATGTTTTTCAAGTGCCTTCTAATGACTGGTCCCTAAGAAATGTGCATTCAGGATAGAATTAAGTGATTACAGTAGACATTGTGAATCATGTTCTTCTGGGCATCCAGAAAGTACCTGCTCAGTCCCAAGTCAAGGTGTTGTGTTTCACTACCAGGGTTAACACGGGATGTTTCCATTGTGAGGGCTCCTCATCACTTTTGCAAAGTAGGAAATAATGGGAGTGTGAAGAGCAGGAACAGCACAAGGAAGATGCACAGCATCTCCTCACCTGTCCTTTGAGTGTGCCTTCCCTCGATTTTCCCTAATCACCGGTTTTGCATCCAAGTGCTATTACAGGCTAAAATAGAAAACCACACTGGAATGGCATAAATCTCTGATTTTTCTCAGTCTGCAGCATCAGCACATGTTAAGAAAGGAAAAGCCTATTTTCAGGTTTTTTGAAGGTGACTGTGGCCTTTGAACTCAGTTGGGAAAGTTTGCCACCACCACACGTGCTACAATGTCTGTTCCCTGCTTCCTCTCAGAAAACCTTCAGAAAAGCCCCCAGCTTGGCCCGTGAGTCTTTTAAAACACGAATCCAACACTCTGCTACTAAGTGTTTAATTATTAGGATTGTGAAATACAACACCACCTAAGGTATCAAGAGAAGGAACTAATTATAACCCTCTCAGCATGTGGTTTCCCCTTCACTGATAGAATCTCTTGTCATTTATTTGTCCTTTAAACGACTTCTTATGATACCATAATCAGGATAAATGGATCCTTCAGCGTGGAGAAATTGACCCCAAACCGGCACAGAAAGATTTGATTAAAACTTATACTCCTTCTGTGGCAGCCCAAATATCCCAGGGGATCCCATTGCTCAGCAGAGCAGAGGAAATAGCGGAGAGGGAAAAGCTTTCTGTCTGAGAAAAAAAGACTTTATCACTGATGTGCTGCCATCCCCTCTCCGTAGGACCAGCCTGTGATCAGTGCCTCTTGTTTCCTTTAAAACTCAGTGTCAGAAGTTTGGTTCCAGCGTGATTAATTTCCCCTTCACTGATTGTGTGTCATTTGCTTTTAAGTAAGATCTTTACAAATGAGGCAAAACAAAGACAGAGATGAAGACTGTGCGGAGATAAACATTTGTGCTGCTGGGACTCCCACTGACTCGGGCCCAGCAGGGGTCACAGGTAATGGGGATTCACAGGTCTCTGATTAGACCTCTGGCTGTGAACAGGTAATTGAAACACTAGAGCCCATCACCAGCAGTTAGGGAACAGCAAGCCATGGAGGTACTTAGTTTAAAGCAGACCCTGAACAAGCCAGAGGCTTCTCATGCTCCCTGCGCCACTGAGTGAACAAAGCCCGAGCCGGGGCCGTGGATAATCCAGGTCGTGTTTGCACAGAGGGCACAGGCCAGCCCTCAGCAGGGGCTGCTGCTCAGCGATTCTGGGGGCACCAGGCACGAGCAGTGGAGCCTCTGGAACAGATGTGGCCAATTGCCTGGACTGAAGGTCATTCCCTCAGCCCAGGTTTGCTGCGAGGCACCGGTGGAAAAGGGTGTGTGTCCAACAGGGACATCACATCAAGCTCCGTGTGAACCTTTGGAAGCTCCCTCAGTGACTGGGAGTCTGATGGTTCCCTCTCTGCCCCAGTGGAGACAGGACAACAGCAGCTTTGAGGCCCAAACCTGCTTGGGGGATCACGTCATGATGGTCTACATCTTCGTGAGGGGAAGAAGAGGGACAGGCACTGATCCTGCTCTCTGTGACCAGGGACAGGACCCAGGGAATGGCCTGAAGTTGTGTCAGGGCAGGCTGAGGTTGGATATTAGAAAAAGGTTCTTCCCCCAGAGGGTGGTCGGGCACTGACCAGGCTCCCCAGGGCAGTGGGCACAGCACCAAGTCCGACAGAGCTCAAGGAGTGTTTGGATGATCCTCTGGGGCACAGGGGGTGGCTCTTGGGGATGGGCCTGTGCAGGGCCAGGAGTCGGACTCGATGATCTTCGTGGGTCCCTTCCAACTCAGTATACTCTGGGATTCTGGGATAATATTCAGTGTGATCTGTGGCTGATAAACCACAGATTTATCACCACAGAGGCAAGTAAACCTGCTGCCTCCAACACTTACCTCTTGGTCTGTCTCCTGATGGAAACCTCAGCCTCACACAGTTATGAGCCATTCACTGGCCAATAATGTCTTCAAAGGTGTGATTGACACAAATGTGTGATGCAGGGAAGAAATGTGCTGATTTATATCTAATTTTCACTTCCTAGTAATCACTGTATCTCTTCAAAGCCTCTGGCATTAGCAACTGTGGGTCTGATCACATGTAACCTTTGGTGACTGCACACATGGGTGTAATCCATACCCAACACAAGTTTACATGAACAATAAACACACAGAATATTTTCATTATTATCTTTAATCTTGCATAATTTTCAGAATAAATAGCAAAATACAGCATAATTCTAATTTTAGCAGTATGGTTATCATTTGCAATAAAAACATCACCTCAGTTATAAGCAGTGCTGCCAAATCATTGACCTGACTTGAAGTGTTCCACCTGGAATTATAGGTTAAGGCCAGTTTATCACAGGAGCGATTTATTGTGCAAACAAATCTTGCTGCTGGCATTTAGGAAAACGTAAGCTGCCTGCCAGTCAGCCAGATTCTTTTATCACACTTGACTGAAGTTTCCAGCCCTGAATTATTAGTTAATAATATCCGAGCAAAAGCATAATGCATTGTTTAAGTAAACTTTGAAAGAGAAAACCAGTGTCTTGGCTACCAGACTTCGTGCTTGCCTTAGGCAAAGCATTTTTCTTTCAACACAGAATTATAGCAGAACAGAAGTAAGATTTGTGACTGATTCCACCACTTACTGCATGTATAACTCACCTAAAGGCAGAATACTCTGTCCTGAGCTATTCTCCCTCATCCATGCAGTGTAACACAACAGCCCTGGTGCCATAACCAAGCATTGCTCAATCACACTCAGTCAGACATGTCCAAACCTCAAAATTTAAAACTAACACACCTGTGGTTTCCTAATAGGGAAGTTTGATACTGTCCCTTATTTATCATTTTCCCTGTTTAATTAGCGGTGCTTGAGGAAACCCATGGATTTCCTCCTCACAGTCACCTGTGGCTCATTTGGAGAGGAATAACCATATCTTGTCTGCCAACAATTTCTTAGCATTTTGAGTGTTTACAGCAGTGCCATAATCCCAACAACCAGCAGATGCCAGCACAGCACACAAGGACCAAAAGAGCCTTTTCCTGCTCGAAGGAAGGATGTGCAGACCTCTCCTGTCCGTGTGTGGGTACAGTCACACGAGAGCAGAAGTTCCTTCTCCTCGGTGTTCCAGGGTCATATAGATAGAAAAGTCAAGTCAGATCATCATGGCACTGTGCAAAAGTTAATCTTGGATTTAAAAGAGAACATTTACTGGAGAAAGGACTATATTACTGCCCCAACAGGTAATTGGCTTCTCTGTTCAAAACTGGCTTATTTCCATATGAGACTTTGGCTGGAATTTCAAACCTAGTAGATCTGGGTTTTTAACTTTGCATACTAAATTGAGGATCCTTAATATCAGATCTTCTATTGGCACAAATATGCCAAAATCTTTCCATCATCTCTGCAGAGTGAACCCTCCAGACATGTCACGTTCTTGGCTGCCCTTGTGCAGACAGTGCAGGTAGGAGGAATAAAAGGCCAGGTCTTTGTGGTGCAAACATGCTGCAAAGCTTTTCAAGGACAGATGGCTCTTTTTTCTGAAATTGTCAGTGCTCCTGCCAGAAGCCTTTGCAAAACCATAAAGTAGTCCCATTATTCTGAAATTAATTGAATTATGTAGGTCTCTTCTGACAGATTTCTTCCAGAGCAGAAAACCTTGGTCCCAGAGTGTTCAAAAAATCAACAGGCAGGTCTTCACTGACAATGGAGACAGAGCAGGGGGAGTCACTTTGCTCTAGTTCTCCTTCCTCAGAGTATCTGCGAGGTTCATCAACGTCCCTGGAATCTTCTAGTGTGGTTTGGTGATACAGTTTCTAAAGAAGGGAACAAACAAGTCAAGTCATCACAGAAGCTCCTATTGCCCTTTTAAAAATTAAAGGAATTCATGGCATGCAAATCAGAAAGGTGAGCCAGGAAGTTACAGAGAAGAGTATGACCCTTCCTTCCTCTGACAAGGATAAGTTTTACAGAACTCTCAGCTGAATAAGCTCCAGAGCCTGAACTTCCCCCAGGGTACAAATGAGGCAGAAAAGGGCATTGGATCTGCCCTGCACCAGAGAGCTGCCCTGGCATGGAATCTGGCCAAGGAGGCATGAAGGGCAGGCCTGTGAGCATGCAGGGCTCAGACAGGGCATGGCAAGAGGAATTAGAATTTCCCTGATGGCACAGAAGGGCAAGAGCAGGCAACCAAACTTTAACCCTGCCAGAGAAAGCATTTTAGCCCCACTTCTCCATCCTAAAGAGCTTTTAAAGGTGACAGATCCCAGCCTTGCAGTAACTGCTGGTGACCAGGCAGAAGGAGCCAGAAGTCTGAGACACAAGATATTTTCAACAAGGAAGAGCCTTGAATGTTTTCCCATCAAATACATCCCTTGCTTTCGATGCTTCTGAGGTGTGGGCTGAGAGCAGCTGAAGCCATGGCAGCTGTCCAGGGTGGAGAGCCTTTTCTCCTATGCTTAAAAGCCAACCTGACACAGGAGGAGTTCAACATTCATTTCTTACCTGACCCAGGGTTTTTTCCACTCTCTGTATGAGGTAATCCAGGTGTCTTGCTTGCAATGTCTTGTAATCAGTGAAAAGGCAGTTCTGGAAGACAGACACAGGATCTGAGGTTTGATCTGCATAAAATCACCTCCTAATACTTTTTTCAGATGCAAATAAGTTCAATTATCTTTCTCTCTACTGCATCCATTTCTCTTGTGCTGCCTTCTTCAGTTAAATTGCAGCTTATTCTGTTCAGGAACTGTTTCTCCTTGTGAATACATTCTCCATGCATACATGGAGTCATCAACTGTCAGCATTCTTCATCATCTCCAGCAATTAAACCTCTTTCTTCCTCTAAATTTATGATTTCCTTTTCATTAATGGCACCAAACACGACCTCAAATCACATGGGGAATTCTAGCTCCTAACTATGATCTTAAGGATTGAGGAATTGGGTTCTCACATATATAAAAAAGACTATTTTACATTTTCTTTGCCTGCTGTAAGACACAGATTGTTCTTAGAGTCTCTTTGTGATCCCTATGTACTTATAAACAAAATACATGGCAATCACTCACTGATGTAGACCATAATTTTCTTTCAGGTATTCTTTACAACAAAAAGATAATATAATACAAAAATCCACAGTAAAAAACTCAGAAGTCTTCAAACCCCAGAAGTACATCTTACAATCACAAAAATACTCATAAATCCTGCCCACACTTTTACAGTATGTTAGGTAGAAGTTGTTGACCAGCATGTTTTAGACAGAATAAAATTTTGTGCATATCAATTCAGGTACTGTGATAAGAATTTTGGAAGAAATTACGCTTCCTTATTTTCTAATTGAATGATATTGTATTACTCTTCCTACTGTTAACAATACCAGACCTCATTCTTGGGATACCAATGTCTGTGGTATAAAAAAGGGCATTTACATCAGGAACCAGGCAGTTACCTCAGCAATCCCTTCTTTTCCAGTCTCCACAGACACAGGTGTTGGAGCAGCAGAGTGTGTAATATCCAGCTTAGCCTGCACACAGGGAGAGGGCTGGTGTTAATAAGGAACTGAACTGGGCTGGGAAGGATCACACTTTTGCAGACTATTCCATTTTTCACTTCCATTTAGTCCCTTGTTGAACACAGTGCTATGTGTGTGTTAGTGTGACAAGAGATACTGTGCTTCCCATCTATTGATTCACCAGCAGGACGAGGCACCTGGGAAGGTCCTGCTGATACTGAAAACTGGCAGGAGTGGTGATAGTCTGTCCCCAGATTGGCATTATCCAGTCCATGCAGAACACCACTCCCAGATAGGCTTAGTGGCAAAACCTCTTTATTTTGCTCAATTCCAAAACCAGAGGAAACATAATTTCAGAGATGATTAGTTGCAGGTTCAGCCACACAGCACTGGTGGGGTAATGTGAATACATGCTTTTACACTTACCTCAGAAAAAGAACTTCTGCTCTCTTCATTATAGCTGATTAAAGTCTGTTCACCTTCCTGAGGTGGAACAATGGCTTTGCTTTTAGACCTTGACACGAGACACCGGCAAAGTAGAATGTTGGAAACGGCTTTGCTTTCAGACCCTGGCCCGAGACACCGGCAAAGTAGAATGTTGGAAACTGTGTAAACAAGAAAGGGAAAGGAAATGGGCATTGTGGACAGATGGGTATGGCTCAACACATGGATTGGTGAGGGACACAGCCCAGTTCCAAAAGAGCTCTCCCAGGAATCTCCAGCAGTGCAGCTGTGCAGAGGGAATGCTTG
Source organism: Neopelma chrysocephalum (assembly GCF_003984885.1). Classification (NCBI taxonomy): domain Eukaryota; kingdom Metazoa; phylum Chordata; class Aves; order Passeriformes; family Pipridae; genus Neopelma; species Neopelma chrysocephalum. The sequence goes on from NW_020897781.1 coordinate 4,208,759, forward strand.
GCTGGAGCAGGGAGCCTGCTACAAACAGGCAAGCTGCTGTTTGCACAGAGCACTGCACTGAGCAGCAGACAGAACAGATCACCCAGGTAACCAGAGCAATAGTGCTCAGATAATCCATTCATTTTCCTTCATAAAGAATCCATAGTTCATCTCTCCAGCATTAACCAACATGAGCTGGTACAGCTCTAGAACAAGTGTAACCCCATGAGAGGAATTCATTAATTCCAGTTTGGCAGTACACAGTTAATGTCAAAAAAGCCAAGTATAGAATTTTATTCAATGCAAACAAGAGTATTTACTTTATTGTACTATAGAGTTCAGCTTAATGACAATTTGCATTTTCCAGTCACCATCTAGACAATCTATAATCATAATTTTAGTAGATTTTAGTTCAGGAGCTGCAATTGCATGAGACCCAATGGGCTGATGACAGAAAATCTGCACACATAAATTACTTACCCGGTATTAATAAGGAAGCCATCAGTATTATTCCAATGGCACTGCCTCCAAGCCCCATCACTGCTTGTGGAACTGGGGAATCTCTACATGTATGTCCATCTGGACAAAAGCAGAGCCTAATGTGCTGCTTCTGCCTTGTAGAAAATCCTTGCCTGTCCTGAACAATGATGGGCACCGAGTAGCTGCCTTGTGGGAGGCTTCTTAACATCAGAAGTTCAACTGACTGCCCTAAAAAGAAGACAAGCAAATTATTTCAAGACTCACAGAAAGAAGTCTGATATTCTACAGTCCCTTCTGTTGATAATCAAAGGGAAACTCATTTGCACCCCAACTTAAGATACTTCTTTCAGTCTTAAGGAACCACAGTAAATAGGACAAAATTACATCCCACTTTATCACCTCACTGACCCTTCTGGGCAGAGAACTGTCCCAGCCTTGCTGCATTCTGGCACAGCTGCCCCGATAACCTCAGAATTCATTAGGTAATTAATCAAATGCAGAAGTAGTTCCTCAGCTTCCTACCCCCCTTTCTGCTCATTGCTTCTGGTCCTGTCCTCAGCAGAGAGGAAGACTAATGTAATTTTTTTTCAAATTGCCGCAACTTCATATTTTGAAAGCTGCTCTTCCACGTCCTTTCAGTCTCATTGAGACTCATCAGTGACAAACTATAAAGGTAAGAGGCAGTGAAGCAATAGAGGGTACACAACTGGCAACAGACTTCTCATGAAGGACATGAAAGGAAGAACTCACCAAAGTTCCTTCCTAAAGTCCAGTTACGCTTCACATCTTCTGAGTCCTCATCCAGCTCAAATGTAAACGGCCCCCAAAGTCCATGAACCAGAGCAGGTTTAGCTTGTACAATGAGAGCTGTCCTTTTTTCTTTGTCACACACATCCAAAGAGGGAGCCAGTAATGATGGCATACGGTCATTAATGTCAGACAAGTAAAGCAGGATTGTGCCAGTGCCAGTCTGTGGTGGAGAGCCTGGACAGGAGCAAAGGAAACAGAAAAACCCTCACAACTGGGCACTGACAAACACCATTCATTGGCAGGATCTTTGTGGTTTATCCTGCTAGTCACACATAACACAAGTTTCAAACATCAGGGTGTTCTATTATCCAAATACTGCTGGACTATTTTCTGACTGGCTGCTTACCCTGAGCAGTAGCTTGAACAATAATGGTGTACAGGCTGTTGTTCACAAAAGGGGATGCTTCATCAAAGTCTTTTGCCACAGTAAGAACTCCAGAATCCTCATCCACTCTCAGCCAACCATCTGGGTCATGGGCTAGGTCATATCTGAACAGGAAAGGGGAAAATTAGTTTTGATTTTCAGTGGATTTTGGGTACCAAACTAAACTTGAAAACATCTTTAAATTCCTAAACTTTTTCTTATTCTGAGAATTAGAACATCTCCACTTACTTTATCTTACTTGGCACATCATCTGGATATGTGGCAGGATACTTTCTAAATACCCTCCCAGGCTTCATTGAATCTTCTTTTTGGACAATAAGTAGCGGAGGATGGAACTTAGGAGCACGTTGTGACTGTATGACCTTGATGTTCACTGTTGTGTTGGTGGATTCTAGGTCTGAGGTCATCACAATGCCATTTTTACACAAGAAGAAAGGTTCTTCATTTGCCACAGAAATGACAAGTCTCATCTCAGAGTCGCTTTCATAGTTGAGAGGCTGAAAACCACAGACAAAATGTGATTAGCATTTCTCACCTTTGGCTTGGCACTCACCGCAGGTTACCTGGAACTCAGAGGTGAGGCTCAGCTAAAACACTGAGTTACTGATCTCATAATCAGATTGGCCACACTACATGTTGCCATGTCACTGCTCCTTACCTTGATAATACTCAAAATGCCCTCATTTGTGTCTGGATCTGTCTCAATGGCAAACTGCTCCTTCTCATTGCCCTTTGCTACTCTGTATTTTGCTCTCCAAGCTGGAGTGTTGGGAGAGTCTTTATCTTGCACTTGGAGCCGTAATACAGCTGGATGTTCTTGTCCTGCTGAAACCTGTAGCTGATACTGGGAGGAAAACAAGAAAATATGGATATTTATTTACTTATTTTGGGTAATCTCTTCACAATGGTTTAAGCTTTTGATGGTGCAATGTTGCCACCAGCTTGCCTAACTAGGACTCCAAAGACAGGCTGAGAAATGCAAATGAAATCACCTAAGGAGTGATGAGATCGTAATAAAATGCAATTTGTTCATCTTTATTTCTTAATATAAATTTGTCACTGATTGAGAGCTGAAAGTTCAGACTCTTGCCTTATACTATATAAACAGCACTGTCCTTGTATCAGAACTTTTCAGAATGCAGTGAAGGATGATCCATGTACTCAGATAGAGGGAGCAAATCCCAGCTGTGAGAAGGCTCAGAATTTGACTAGATTGGAGTTAATGCTGATGAAGCACAGACTTCTTGTTTTCAGAGGTTATTTAATTTTGTTCCCTCAGATCTTCCAAACACCCCTCCGAGGGTAGGAGGCCTACTATGGTAACACACTGGTGAACACGTTTGCTTTTGTAGGTGACTTTGTACACACTGTTGTAACCTGGTATCCATTCTTACCATCTACAACTCCAAATATTTACACATACCAGGGCTTGCCTGACTCAGCACTCTGCATGCAAGGGCTGGTTTTGGCTGGGATAATTAATTTAGTAGATTGTAAAATAGAGTAGATCGTAATCATAGAATGGTTTGAGTTGAAAGGGACCTTAAATGCCATTTAGTTCCCACTCTCTGCCATGGGCAGGGACACCTTCCACTAGACCAGGTTGTTCAAAGCCCCAACCTGGTCTTGAGCATTTCCAGGGATGGGGAATCCACCACTTCTCTGGGCAACCAGCACCTAACCTTCCCAGATGTTAGACAGATGTTAGTCTGTCACCTTCCTTCTGCTACCAGTGAGACAAAACCTTCTGGTGCCACACACAGAAAACTAAGGAAGTTTGTCACTGCCCACATTTTAAGCAATATTTCTTCTGACACATAAATCTCATTTGCACATGTTTTGGCCTAATGCTGCAAGTGTCCGAGAGTTCCCATTTCCACTGCTGAGTGCATTGAGCAGTTTGAAGGACTGAAATGAATTTAGAAAGGCCCAGTGAAGGAATGATGTTTTTCCTTACACTGTCACTAGCAAACACAGGGAGGTGGTTGTTTGCATCTTCAACAGCTACATTCACTGTTGCAGTAGATGACAGCTGGGGACTTCCCTGGTCACTGGCTTTAACCAAAAGTTTGAAAGAGTTGGCAGTCTGAAAAACAGAAACAAGGAAATTCCAAAATCAGTGCAGAAGCAGTTCCCACATTTTGCCAGTCACAGCTACAAAGCTGGATGTGAGACTCTCCTTATACCTGGTAACCGTGTAATGAACACGTATCATGCATTAAATTATGAGAAACTGCCAAATATACATCACCTGATAATCCAGGCATCTTGACAGAAGTATTGATCCTGTGGTAGGATCAATATCAAATGTGAATCCATCTGCAGTGGGCATTTGCATACTTATAGAATAGGACACCTGGGAATTCGCAGTGCCGACTTCGTCTTTGTCCAAGGCTGTGACTTGGAAAACTGGCTCATCTAGGAAGAAAAATCCGGATATTAATAGAAGTGTTTAATCTCAGCATGGAGTTTTTCAGGCCTGTGTGCAGGCTCTTAAACACACAAGTCCTAGGACAATCTGTAACTTCTGTGGCTATGGTTATCCCTGGAAAGACTCCGGCCCCTACCATTTCATTTGGGGGGCAAATCCACCTCAAACACTTAGTGCCACACTCCTGATTTTATTTTATAAAAAACATTTATTAGTTTTATTATGCCAACTTCTGAGGAGTTGACACCATGCCCACTACACACCCAGACTAAGTCTTTGTATTCCTTAACAGTGTCTGACCACCTTCTGTGAAGCAAGGGGCATGTGCAGGTTCCAGATCTACAGTTCAGATCAACCTGCCAACGTCTTGGCTTGTAGATAAGAAGAAATACATGGGAAGTTTTTCCAGAATGTCTCCAACATTATGCTAATGGACACTGAGGTTAATCAAACATGAGGTTAAAACACAGAGGTAGCCCCCAAATCCAGGAGTGTTTAAGTAAAAGTAGGGAGAAGAACAGATTTAGTAAGAAAGGGATAAAAACAATGAAGGAATTAAGAAGGGAGCAGTACCCCTTGTTTGGGAAGCACTTACCTTTCCTGTGGTCCTCTCCTATTGTAATGCTATATTCCTCCTTGCAAAACTCAGGTGCATTGTCATTAATATCTTTGACCTTTATCTTGAAATATAAAGGGCGGTCCAGTGGCTCCCCAGTTTCTCTGTCCTCAATATCGAAACGTATCTACGTGTACAGCAACCCAGATATGAGAATGGGCTGAACAGTACCGTTTAGATATCAAACAGAACAAAAAACTTGCAATTTTGAAGCTGCTTCAGCCAAATTTTACTAACACTGGCTTTCAGGCACATGCTTAAGTCATTATTTCACCTTACAAAGGTAGCAGATTCATAATGATCATCCTGAGCATCAAAGAATATTTTTTAAAGTAAAAGAAGATTATTTTTTTCAGGAGCAGAATCTGGATTATTGAAAATGGCTGCCTAAAGAAAATACATAAATACCCCTGGGTCCAGACAGAAGAAGGTTTTCACCTTTGCTTCCCAGTTCTGCAGTATTTATTTAAGGAATGTGTTCAGTTTTCTTCAGCTGCATTTCTAGGATATTTTGGTTCCACACTCATGGATGTGCAGGGGATTCAACTCTGAAGGCTGAATCCTCCTTTGCTAAACTTAATTGTGCTTTAAAACCAAGCCTTGAACAGTTGTGTGCAGTGATGGTGATTGCAAAGCTCTCCAGAATTTATCTTTTCATTATGAAAGGCAAGACCTTGCACAGAAAACCACATGAAAAGCTATGATTTGGGTACAGTTAATCCACAGAGACACAAATAGGAATCACCACAGAATAAACATAAGGAGATCACAACTGAAAAATTTTTTTGCAAGAGGAAAACAAACCCACACTCCCATATTTCATTCATCACATTACCACATTTCTTTCATTACAGTTACTGCTTATGAACACTTTTCTGCTTTTTAAGGAGAAACATATGCTTCCTCTTACATAAAGTTACAGCAATACATCTTTGCAGCTCCTCCAGGATTATTTAGATTTTTTTTGTCTCCATCCTCCTGATCAGGAGGTTCTGTGTTTAAAACTCAGTGTTCTGGCCATATAGCTGTAGCATACTTTGAATTTCAGGACAGCCTCTAAAGTTTTAGGTTATGATCAAGGATCATACCAAAAAGAAAAAAAAAAGAAGTGTATGGATATTTATGGACGTTCCAAAAAAAGAGATTTAGAATCCTGAGTGATGAGGAAGTTACTGGTCTCTGCTGAGCCAATCAATTCAGCACTTACATATAGGTTCAAGATAAAAACAAAGGTTATAAAAACACACAATATTAACATAGGTGTGTCTTATTCTTGTGAAGGATTTAGTCAGGAAAAATCAATCAACCTTTGCAAACAGTTTAAAGTCTTCATTTAAAGTGCATTACCAGAAAAGTTGGGGTCTTCTCCCTGTCGATGGTGCGATGTACGTACACGTGTCCATTCACATCATCTTCTATGGAAAACAATCCAACCTCTGGAGGTTCATCTACCCCAGGTCCACTGATTAAATATTTTAGTGATGTATTGAATGATTTTTTATTGAATAGCTTTTGAAAAGAGAAGTAGAACAACGCAATGTGAGCAGGGGAGATGGAACAGAAATATAAAATACTTAGGACCAGTCCTCTTTGTGCCCACCTTCTCTTTGCAGATGGGCCTTGCTTGCAGGCTTGGTCTCACCCAGCCCAACAGCTTTCTGGGCTGCAGCACCACCCCTCTGCACAGCTCTGGGCCATGATCCTCTTACCCCTCCCTTTCCAGAATGTTCTTTCCCCTGCGTGTCCCTGCAGCTTCCCATGGGAAGGAGCAGCATACCCCTGCCCCCTCCCAGTTCTACCCAGCTCTGTGGAAATCAGACAACTTTGAACAAGGCAGCTTTTTAAAAACTTGCTGTTTAGTGCACAATTCTTGCCCTCTCCTCCCTGTGGTATTTTATTGTACAACCCGTGGTGAGTAAGTAATGACTATTCAAGAAGAATTTTTCTTAAAAGGTTGTACCTGTCCAGCGTATTTGGGGAATGGTCCTTTGTCCTCCTCTTGAACATCAATGGTGGTGATAACCCAGGTCCTTTTTGTGCGCTGGAGAGGACGCAGACTGTCCAGCTCGTAAGAACCCACCCACTGTTGGATAAAGAAGTGTGTTCAGTGTCCTAGTTCACCCATCAGCTGTTGTGTGGCTGTTATTACATAATATTGACTACAAACCTGAGTGCTCTTCCCTCGGGTGGCTTGTCTTAAACTGGAATTTTCAATTTCACGAGAAAAACTGTTGGCAGCAGTAACCTTGTGAGAAAAGAAAAGTGATTGTGAGAAACACTGAAATGTTGTGTAGGAGGAGTTTGCCTTCACAGAAACATATTGATCCAGTTTTGACAGTATTGTATTGAATTGTATCTAACCCTGGAAACTCCACAAATGTCATCTATCCCATTCCAAATGATTCACGTGAGAGCTGGGATATAATTCCTCTGGTCAGCTGAGGCCAGTGCCAGAAATGTAAAATCATCCACTCAGACATCAGTCCATGGCATCATCTCTAGGGCTTTTCTCAAACCAAGTATCTCTACTTTTTAATAACCCTGTCTCTGTGTCTTGGGCTCCTTTAGAAGTTGCCTGGTGTTGACAGGACATAAACCTACTTCTGGAAAAAAGAGTTAAGTCTGGGGAGTATTTCAGGGCCTCAGGTGTGACTCAAGGTGTTCCAAGCTGATTTAGCAGAAGGTGAACACTGCACAAAAGTCTCTGATCCAGATAAGAAAAATAAATTAGTGAGAATGGTTATTACACCCATATCAGCAGGATTTGCCCTTTCATAACACAAGCTTCCTGCACCAGCTTCAAACACTTTATCCTGGAAATCTTTCACCTCAAAGGACCGTGACCATGCTCAAATTACACTAATGCTGTTAGCTCACAGATAACTCAGAGATTTCTCCCTTTCTTCAGAAATCTTGGGGTTTATGACTTATCCCATCAATTGTTTCCAAAAATGGAACAGGTCTCTGCCTGCCCAGGCTCGGGAGAAGATCAGGCCTTTACCCCATGACTTACTTTTGAAGAAACAAAATACTTCTAAACTTGCCATGGTTATACACCTGCCAAGAAGCAGGGATCACCAGTAATGCCTCAGAGTTACTCAGAAGCTGTTGTATATCCAGGGAAAAGCTCTGTGATGTAAAAACAGCAGGCAAGGCTTCAACTCAGCACTTGCAAGTCATCTTTATTAGCTTTGCTCCTGGTTCAGCTCTGCTAGAACCCCTGAAGAAGCTGTTTTACCCTTTGGGTACATGCAACACTTTTAAATATTTTGGAAGTTTTAAGTGTGTATTTTATGGTTTCTTCCCCTCCTCTGTGTGCTCCTGCACAGCAATGGCTCAGGGCAGTGCTTTATACATTCCAGCCACAGGCACTGCTAGAAAGGAACAACCCAGGACAGGACCACAAATCCCACAGAAAGACTCATGGAAATGCCACTGAATTACTGGAGGGATGATTAACACAGCAGGGTCACCACTGGGCACCGGTGTGCTCGGCCAGCTGTGAGTGCTCCAGTATCCAAAGCAGGAGGAGCAGAGGGTCCCCACCCCTGGAAACCCCCTCCCTGGAGACCTGAACCCAGTTCCTGGGACAGAGGAGCCGCCTGTCTTGGAGGTACCACACAAGGACAAACAGAATCCCAATCACACAGAGTGGTTAAGGTTGGAAGGAACCACTGGAGGTCATCTAGTTCAGCCTCCTTGCTCAAACAGGTCCCCTCAAGCACATTCACAGAACCACAGAATATGCTGAGTTGGAAGGGACCCACAAGGATCATCAAGTCCAACTCTTATCCCTGCAAAGGACCATCCCCAAGAATCACACCATGAGCCTGAGAGCATTGTCCAAATGCTTCTGGAACTCTGTCAGGCTTGCTGCTTACTCAGGATTGTGTCCAGAGTATCTCCAGGATCACCTCTCTGGGCAGCCTGTTCCAATGCTCAGTCACCCACACAGTAAAGTCCTTCCTCATTAGTAGGTGGAATGTTCAGTGTCCATTTTCTGCCCATCCTGTTGCAGATCCTGGCTCCATCCTCACTCCATGCCCCCCGTGCGACCGGATCCCTCCCCACATCCCCACCCACACCCACCTGCAGGAGCAGCAGGATGAGGAGCAGCTCCATGGGGAGCAGTGGGACCATGAGGAGCCTGGGAAGGTCGTGCTGTGGGAGGTGGGAGCACCCCGGTGCAGCAGAGCCGGGGCCGTGGAACGTTGTGCGACGGCTCCCACGGCCCAAAGCCTTTAAACCAGCCCCGGGAGCTGCCCCAGAGGCCTGGGAGCGTTTCCGCCTCGTCCCACAAAGCGAAAGAAGATTAATTGTTGTTTCTGTAAAACTAGACCAGAAGAAAAGCTCAATCCTCCCGTGGTGTTGGTTCCCTTCAGCCAGTTTGCAGCTGCCACTTCCACACCCAATAAATGGGCCATGGAGGCAATAAAGGTAAACACGTGCCTTGTTTTGCCATTTCTTAAGAACTTAGTTATCTGCAGAAAATAAACAGAAGCTTTATATTCAATGGAAGCTGGTTTTATCTGCCACGCCCAGGAGTTTCTGTGACCTCGGATTTTGAAACAAGAGTAGCTTATTTGAAAGCTGAGATAAACACCACCAGAGTGCCCTGTTGTGCTGAAAAGCCATCACACCGGGGTGAAGCCGTGTACCTGAGGCTGAACTTCCCACCCAGGGGCTGAAAAATACCTTTCACATAAAACTACATAAAGAAGCAGGAAATTAAAAATTAAGTCTTGTAAAATCACGCAAAAAGAAGACAGAGAGTGGCAGAGAGTATGGGGAAGGTCCTGGCTTTGGAAATAGCTCTTACAGCATTTTCCATTCTCCTGTGCTGCTTTTACTGGGCATAATGTTTATTCTCTTTTAGAACTGGAAAAGATATAATATAAAGTCCTGGAAGGCGTGAAAGGAAGACTTAGAAAAGAACTGATCTGCTGTTCAGGCAAGAAAAAATACGTGTCAAATAAGCCCCAATGTTTTGAGCAGCAGTGAGTGTGGGGAGGAAGGCAGGCAGGGATCTTCTGAGGCTCACAGATACCTGTAACAGGCTTGACCAGCAGTGCAGGACTGGATGGGTCAGACATCAGGAAAATCTCAAACAGCAAGAATGTTCTGCTTGTACAGTTCTTGTGTGGTATGTCACAGAGGGGTTTTGTAAAGCTTAACATGAAGATTATAGGAACAGCAATGGAAAGGGATTTTTGACCAAGAGGTAATGCCATTCTCCCCCTTTCAATCTCTCTCCCTTCATTTTCCTCTTGATGAGTCTCAACTGAACATATGGACAGTGTGTGAAATTAAGTTATACATATCCGTGGATATCAGAAATATCAGAATGTGATTCTCTGTATGAATCCACCCACGGCTTTGCTGCTCTTTGGATCATGTTCTGTGTCCTGCAGATTATAACAGAAAATGTTAAACTTACTCATCAGTGCATTTAAAAAAAGGTATGGATGTGATGAAGTAAGTTTTTCCTATTATTTGCACCTATTATGATGCCTTAACACAGCCAAGACAGAAGTGACTGCCAGGTGGAGTAGAAATACTTGTATTTTTATGACCTCACTTGGTCATCAGAGCAAGAGCTGAGATGTGCTGAGCTCCAGCTCCATCCTGCAGGACAGGAATTCTCCCAAAGAATGATCCCGAGATGCCACCTCGAGGATGATGGAAAAAATACAACTCAGTACCAAACAGGCAGTATCTCACTTTTAATGTAGCAAATATACAGTAACTCTGAATTACAAGATCACCTCCCAATGAAATTGCTAGCAAAAATATTCACCAAAAGTTCAAATAAATAACAATACATGATTATCAACATCAAAAGCTGGGCTGCAAACACTCAGTTAATCGAGTTCAGTCCTTCCAGAGTGGTCTGTTTATTTTTCAGATGAAAAACAACCGATGCAATGGGAGCAACAAAGGCTCAATACCTTTAAAATAAGGCAAAAAATAGTACATTCTAGGCAATTTCATTCTGCAGAAATTTCAACTATAATATCAGCTCCAAGAAAGGGTGTCACAGACTGACTGAAAAAACTGCCAAAATCCTCTCAAACTTCTACCAAGATCCTTTAAATAGCAAATACAAGATAAAATTACCTCAAACAATAAATGAAACACAGAAAGGACATGAGCAGTAATGGGATTATGGTGCAGAGGAGGTAAAACTTTTAACTGACCACAATATGAGATGCAAGTAATGCAGAAAAAAGAAACGTGTCAAGAGAAAAAACAGTATTGCTTTACATTTCTTTGTGTGATACATTAAAAATACAGTTTAGCACTACTAAGAAAAGCAGTTTATACACATTGGAGTAAAACTCTGTTCACACCTTTGTAACAGGGTAATTTCATTGAAAACAACTGAGCTGTTCAGAGTTTATAGTTGTGTAACTGAAGGACAATCTGGCTGTTCATCTAAAATGCAACCTGAGCATATTTATTCTGTAGGTAACACTGCAGAACATTAAACCCTGACATCCTCTAGCAAAAAAAATAAATCTCTCTGTTTAAATATCTCACATCCCAGCAACTCGTTCTTCAAGAAGCATCACCAGTGCCAGGCTTAGACATACAGATGATCCTATTGCTAAAGATAGTAAAAAAAATAATAGCCACACACTATGCTGTGGATGTATCTTAATTAAATAATTTTAAACTGAATGTATTTGATGGAATAAAATCTTCTGCTATATTCAGAAGTGCTTCTAAAGACAATATACATCAATACAAAATGAAGGAAGCATAAACCATATTCCTCTTCACAAAAAGAGCTCTTTTTATTTGTAGACCCAGAACACAGTCAAGTTAAAGTGGAAACAGGATAAAGCCTAACCCTTGCAGGTCTGCTCAGGCCAAGAGCTGTTTGTTGAGGCAAACACAGAATTTCTACTGTGTGTGAATAAAGACAACTATAGAAGTATCAAATCAGGGAACAGAAATTAGATTGATGTGATCATCATGTGAGACAAACTTACTTGGCCAGATCACACCCAGCTGAATGATGAGCAAGTATTCAGATTTATTTGAAGTGGCATCACCATCTCCACCTCCTTCACTTTTTATCTCCAACAACAGCCTGATGTCCACCAGATCACAAAGCACTACACTAAAACAAAACTTTCCTACCTCTGTGATAACAAACTTTTCTCAGTGCCAATCACCTTTGATCTGGTTTCTGATTGAAATGTTGCTTATTTATTCTTTAAGCAGTGATCATGCAAAATGTGCCTGTATCCACATGCCCTCCTCAGAACCCAGGAAAGCATCAATACACAGGAAGGTTTCATAGGAAAATTTAGCATACACTAATATTCAGTGCTGTAACAACATGCTAAATTAATGACTGCACCTAACAGAATTTGTTTAAAAACCTGCTATTCTGATTATTGCCTGGATCCTGCCCGTTTTTTGTGCTTAGAACAGTGCACTGAACTCCTGCTCATTGGCAAGAGCAGCTCGACCTTTCACTGCTGTGATTGTGAATCAGGAAAACTCGACTAAGGCAGGCTTGTAAAACTGGGCCAGAGCTTGAAATAGAAGCATTGGATGCAGGAACTTTTCATCTAAAAAAGCTGAAATAAGTGATGAGGCTGGGCCAAAACAAAAGGGTGAAACAGTGACAATGGGATGTGCTGGTCCTCTGTAGCTGCTGGTGTTCAGTTCCACCCTCTGAGTCCATCCCACCTCTGAGACAAGCCAATTTATTGGATCTTTGAGCATGTCAGATTAAGTGTCACTTTAATTGCATAGAGCTCAATGTACATGCAACTACAATTCATTTTAACTGTAATTTCACAAATACTGAATCTGGAAACGTGATACCATTATATTTGTTTCCTTTATCAATTTAAAATTTCACATTTGGTCTCCAGCAGACTAGGAAAAAAAACCACTAAAAATATTTCTTAAGACTATTCCTGAGCAATGTTTTTATGTACTGTAAAATACTCTAGTTTATTACTACATTTATTAAGATTCTCACATTTTAAACTACCTATATATAAATCCATGCTTTGAAATTTTACAAAGCTGAAGATCTGGTAGGCACAATGAAGAATAGAAACAGCTAAGCATCTTAAAACCAAGATGAGCTCACCGAGAGAAGTGCAATTTAGCTATATACACAATGTACTCTTTAGTATTTGCTACTTTTTCTGTTTTCTATTACAATGTGAAGGATCCACTTGTAGGATCTGGTCCATCAGACCTCAGCTCACTGCTCATGAACACTGTAACTGGGTGGCTGAGGGTGAATTTAATGCTGACCAAGATTGCATTTTTAAATGAAAATACAAAACATCCTCTAGAATTTAATTTAAATAAGATCATGTCCCCAGCTGCTGTGACTGAGTTGGAATTGTAACAGATGAACTGTCTGAACTGTCCTTTGTATTCTCTTGTATCTCACAGACACAAGAGAAGCCAGAGGGTCCAAGGACAGGACCCAATCCTGGTTGTACAACTTTCTTCTGTAGGATATTTCCCCATGTCACCTCAGTAAACCTTGAAACAAGAAGCCAAGCTAGACTGGACCATGGGATAAATAACAGTCATCTTGGGTGACTGAAAATCGGTATCTTCTGTATCAAAATGTATCTTTACTTGACCTTAAAATACCCTTTAAATTCTTCCCCTAGGAGTTTATTTTTTAGATTTTGAGAGGTCACCAGTTCTGCAAATTAGGCCACACAGTCTCTGGTAATACCCTCACTTTGCATTACTCAAATATATCCATGTGCAATTTGAAATTTGGTCATTTCCTCTAAAGACAAAAAGCATCAAGACTTACAAAATGAACTTCCAGGACAGCCTCTGTAAACACAGTGAAGATTCCAGGTATAAAAATACACATTCCATTTTCTTAATCTGTAACTATTGAAGCTGTCTGCTCCCTAATATTTTGTCTTAAAAAGATCCTTTCTGCATTAAAATATTTCAAAACATTATCTCCGTTCTTCTTCTTCTCAAAAAAATAGCATCTATTTCATCAAAAAAATCCAATTCATCATCTTCTGTGAAGAATTAGAGTTGGCTTTGCATAGATAGCAGGCTCCATTATTTTACATAAAACAGCTGAGCCCTTTCCATCAGAAAACACCACCATCAAACCTGCCTCATAAAACAGCAAGAAAAAAAGAGCATGGACCCTATTCCCTCAAAAATACCATGGTGAGCACAAGGAACACCACAGCCTTCAACAGACTGGTGCAAATATATATTTCTCTAAACTTCCCCCTGTGCTATTGTTACCTTCATTGAGCAGTTGTAAATATTTTGGAGGAAAGACCAATGGAAGACACTTGCCTTCAGGGAAAAAATTTCCTGCTGGCCTTGCTGGCTTAAGATCAAATGTACAGAAATGAAGAGTGCTGCCTCGGAATCAAGATCATATTTTCTCAGGATCTTCCTACGAAGAAAACCCTCCCACATCGGCCAAAAGCAGCAACGTTTCCTAATGAATTCTCCTTCACTTGAATTTGTGTGACGTTTGCTTCGTGCCATTTGTTTTGATTTTCCTGTCCCCCGTTGGTTTTTTAGGAGGAACATAACTGCTGGCATTGCCGTTTTTCTTTGGATTTGTGCTCATGTATGTTTTGAAGCCTTTGATGGGAGCAGCTGCACCGTGGAACGCTGGGCTTTGCTTGGGGGGTCTGATATTACCAACACTTTGGATTTTAGAGCCGTTCTCGGAGGGCTGCAGGTTGAGCAGCTGTTGCTTTGCAGCTGGTTTCTTTTTCAGTTCACTCCTCGCATCACCAGCCTGTCTCTGAGAAGGTGCTGCACATCCCATTCTCTCCGACAGCCTCAAGTGACCTGGATGAGAATGTAACTGGTGACTTCCCTCCCAGTGGGGATCCCCCCTGGGACCCAAACAGCTCCTGGGCAGCTTGGCAACACTATCCTGGGGCACCACTTGCCTGCTGGGCACAGGGCTGAGAAATGCCTTGCCTTTGCCAGGGCTCTTCAGGGCACGGGTGGAGCCAGGAGCAGTCTGGGGCCGGCCCTTGGCTGCCTTTCCCCTCTCGTTCTGCACCGTCTGCATCTGCAGCCACTCCAGCTGCACCAGGCGCTCCAGGTACTTCTCCAGAAATCCCGTTGGCTTCGGCCGGAAATCAGTTTTCCCTTCCACGTGGACAAAGATGGCCAGCTGCTTCAAGTCCCAGGAGTTGAAAGGGGGTGGGAGGAAGTCTGGGTAGTAATATTCTGACTCTTTAAAGCCCATTTCAGGGACATGTTCCAAACAATCCGGATCGATTTCTTCAGCTCGGAGAATGAGTTCCGGTGGAGTGCAGGGCGAGGGGGGAATGGGAATCCTTTCTGAATCAGAGAGGTCACTGGCACTATCATCTTCAGCATCTTCTTTAATAATTTGTACTGATTCAAAATCAAGAAACATTTCACCTACAGATGCTTCTTGCCATTTTGAAGGCCCTGGACTGGCTCCAGCAACGTGCTCTTCGTGATTCTTTTCCAACTGTTCTTTTTTACTGCAGTAAAAATGTTGCACTGGGACGTCTTTAACCCTACAGAAGTTTCCTTGTGTGCTGCCCTTTGTGCTTGGAGGGATCCTGTGCAGCAAAGATTCGTTCTGCCTTCTTTCTGGGAGACTCCTCTTTGGTCCTTGCACACTGTGCAGTGATGGGCAAACACTCGGGATCCTGAATGAGAAGAATGATCATGTGCTGTCAGAATGGTTAATTCTTGGAACATCGGTTTGCAAAGGTCTTGCTACCCCCTTCAAGGACAGGGATTTACACGACTGAAGCTAAAACTGGCACAGAAACTTGAGGCAAAATTTATATTTGCTGGTAGAGATAACACTGCCTACTACTGATTTATTTTATTTTATTCACTAAGGCAGGACAGTAAGTTTCCATATTGATAACTTAGATTTGTTGTCCTCATAAATGCTGAACTCTGGGGCCAGTGAAGTCAAAAGGACAACACAGCAGCCATGATTTCATCACAAGCATTTAATAAACCAGTCTGAAATGACCACAAATTAAAGAGATAATCTGAACATAAAACTACCTTTTGGACTGAGTGTTGCTGTCCAGCTGGTTTCTTCCCTTCTTAAGAACATTTGGTTGGTTACCATCTTGAGTGTCAGGGGAAATCTGAAGAGATATGAGAGTATGTGATGTAATTAAGAAGCTGACTTAAACTAGGTACTCTTCTTATGTTAAAAAAAGGGATTCTTTACCTTTTCAATGGCACTTGATACATTTTTACCTAATCTTCCAGGAGAAGATTTCACACAAGAAATTGGTTTATTTAGTCCTTTGGTGCTCGGATGGCTTTTTCCATTGCTGTAACTATGAAGGATTAAACAGAATATCACTTACAAATAGCAACATATATGACCATCAGAAAGGAAATGCAATGAAAGCTTAGAATGCAATTGAGTTTAGAAAAGAGAATTGATTGCACTATTCTTAAAGTTCACCAGAACTCTGCCATGGTCACTTTTTACTTTTATACTACTAATGCCCTACTGTATTTTTAATTAATACTGTTAATGCAATAGTGAATAATTCTATCAGATGATATAATAATAGAATGTAGCCCTTATATAGAATCCTCTGCCAGAGTATCCCAAAATTGTTTTGGGGATAATAAAGAATAGATATTAGAGACCAGATATTTAACTACTGATTTCTATAGTACCTGAAACTGCAATTTAACAAAATTTATTATAAAGTACAATAGAAAGGTAACTGCAACTCAAATTTTGCTTGTCTTCCTCATTTGCATACTGGGAACAAAATGTAAAGGATTATTCCTTTGAAGTTAAGGAGTGGAAGTAAGCAGGGAGCATAATATCTATTCTCCTACCAGTACAAACTATTTTACAAAAGGCACAAACAAAACTCACTATTTCATGTTATAATGGGGTTGTGACAATATTAGCAGGAGAAAAAACTCACATGTGAGCAAAGGGAATGGCATTACTGATCTGGGCAGCTTAAAGCTAAAACATATATTTCCTCAATTAAACCAGATACATTCCTGTGTAAGCACACAGAATAAGTAAAGCAATGTATTCTCTAAGAATCAGAAAACAGTGTCTGTTCTACAAACAAGAAATATTGCTAATTTTAAAAAGAAAAGCTTTAAAATACCATTTCAAAACAGGAATAAACAAAGTGTGCCCTCCCAGTCTAATCTAGCATGACTGCAGTTCAGTTAATTCGCCAGGATGTGCATCTGGTTTTCACAGTTTTTATGTCAGTATAGTTAGATTTTGTCTTTTAAAAAACCTGACTTCATAAATTCAAGAGCTTATAAAAGAATCAAACTACGTCCTGTGCCTCCAGCATTGCTGCAGTCACCTCTGTGACTTTGTGACCTGCGTGATCATCCTGCACAATCATTCCTACTGCTGTGGATCAGGGCAGAGGATGACAATCTCAACGGTACAGCCAGGCACTTATTAACTCATCTACAGCATTTTGACAGTTCTGGAACTAGAAAGAGAGAAATTAATTTCCTTACTTTACCATTCCTTTGTGGTTTTCATTGGTGTGGCTGTGGCTTCCCTTCTGCTGTGTCTCTCTGTGCAGCAATAAGGGATATTCTTGAATGCCTGGTCCCATTATTCCTCTCTTTCAAGGGTGTCTGCACCTTTATTTTTACATAATCTTCAAACGGCTCCAGTCTTTTGGGTTTGCAAGACACAGCGTATCAAACGCAGACATCGCCACGTCCTGGAGCTGCTGGGAACAAACCAAACCCTCCCAATGTGGTTCTATTTTTAAAGCAGGAACATAAACATAATCAGCTCCTGGTAAACACTGTCCCGTCCTCCAGCACTCGCTTAATGGGAACCAGTATCATTCATTACTATTCCCAATCCAGGGAATGAGCTGGGAGTCGGCAGCGTTACCAGAGCTCCCGTGCGGTGTCATGTGCTCACCATCCTCACCATCCTCACCATCCCCACCATCGCTCCGCCTGCGCACTTGGATTGATTTGGATTGCCTGGAGCCGGGCGTCACAGCCCACCTGGGCGGGTGTTCCTGCTCCCAATTTACCGGGAGCAGATGCTCATCCCCCTGCGTTCCGTGCGTGCCGAGCTGTCCCTTTCGTGTCACAAAAAACGCGCTCTTGCAATATTCATGTATGCAAATTTTGAACCAGATACTTAGGGGTTTTTTCCTTCTTCCAAAACAAATGCCTCATCAATTCCTACTGAAAACACTCAGAGCGGGATCTGTGGCATTCTTTTATTTCCCAGGAGCTGCATCCCCGTTCCAGGGTACCGCACTGGGGTGCACAGACACGGTGTGCAAATGTGACAGGCGACCAACAGCTCTGCTGACCCACCTTTACAGTCACTGCACTGCTGTTTATGCATTGCTTATGCACATTAATGCAAAATAAATGGAAAGTAATTTACATTTGACCTCGTCCTCTGCCACACGCCTTCCCCCATCCTGTCCCCGGCCAAGGTGGAGCGCGGGGAGAGAACCGGGGCCCCGGAGCGCCGGGACGAGGCAGATCTGCGGCCGCGAAGAGGCAGCACCGGGATGGCAGTACCCGGGATGGAAGGCAGTGCCCAGGATGGATGGCAGCAGTGCCCGGAATGGCAGTGCCCGGGATGGATGGCAGTGCCCGGCATGGCTGACAGGCTGTGCCCGCAGCAGCCGCCGATGCGGGCCCCGCTCCGCTCCCTCCCGGGCTGCCCCAGCGGTCCCGGCCGCGGTGCCCGCGCTCCGCAAGGACAGCGCCCGCGGGGTTCCCGAACCCGCCGCCCCCACCACCTCCCGCCGGTTTCGCCCCCATTCCCGCGCCACGGCCGGGCCTCTCCCGGTCCCCGCCTTGCCTTTGCCTTCGGCCCCGCGTCCTTCGCCGCCGAGGGCGGTCCCGGGGAGCGCAGAGCGAGGGGCGGGCCGGGGCGGGGACAGGGCCCGGCGCCTGCGCTGCGGGAGCGGAGCGGGGCCCGCCCGGGCCGGGCCGGGCTCAGCGGGGCTGTGCCGTCCATGGGCGCTGTGGCGGCCCCGGGCGCGGATCGTCCCCCCGGGCCCAGCGCCGCGGCCCCGCCCGACAGCCCTCGCCGGGACAGCCCCCGCGCCCCCTCCAGCCTCTGCAGCAGCCCCGGGCTCGGCTCCGGCTCGCTGCAGCCCGACAGCCTGCAAGCCTTCCCCGGGCTCGACTCGCCCAGCATCCAGTGTGACAGCCTGGAGTGTCCGCCCTGCTCGTCCTGCTGCTGCTGCCGCGGCAGTGCAGGCTCGGTGGGGGTCAGCGAGGACAGTCTGCAGGCCCCTCTCGCCCTGTGCTCCGGCCGGAGGTGCCTCGGGGCGCACCCGGCATCCAGCGACCTCTCCGACAGCCTGGAGTCGCTTATCCAGCACGACAGCCTCCAGTCGCTCTCCAGCCTGTGCGTGAGCTCCTCCAGTATCAGCGGTGATAGCCTTGAATCCCTCTCCAGCCTGAGCCTCGGGGGCACCAGCCAGCACAGCGATCTCGAGTTTGTCGGCCCCTGAGACTGCTTTCATCTCGCCTTCATCTCTACACAGACCGCCCTCGCCGCTGGATCCTTCCAGCTGCTCTGAGAACTTCCACGTTTGTGCCCTTCGTTCACAAGGTGACATTCAAGTTGATCCTTCTTCCTACACCCAGTGCAATAACCTCAGACCTTATTGTCCGTGGCTGCCATTCCCAAAATAAGTGCTTCAGAAGGGCAGAAGCTGGTTCTTTGCAATCAGTTAAGAATGGAGGTACGTGTTCCTCGGAGGAATCCCAGCTATCTCTCTGATCTCTATGAGAACATGTTAAGGGCTGAAGGAGCAGCAGGACGAGGACAGCAGCAGCCCCCAGCAGTCCATACAAGTAGCAACCTGACTTTTCAGAGCAGCACTCCAGCCAAGGAGAGCCCCCAGCCAAACCACCCTCAGAGCAGCACATCCTCCAGCTGTGACCCAGCACTGCGGCCCATCATACGCCGCCGAGCCAGGTCTTTGCCCACCTCACCCGAAAGGAGGAGAAGAGCAGTGCACTGTCAGCTTCCTGAGTGCCAGAGTCGTATGAACCGGGTGAGGTTTGCTGATGCTTTGGGTTTGGAGCTCACCGAGGTGAAAGTCTTCCAGACTGGCGAGGATCCGTCCATCCCCTTGCATGTCCTTTCCAGGCTCTCCATCAACTCAGACCTCTGGTACAGCAACTCAGACTTGGAGTTTACTATGCAGTGCTTGGTCCCGGACTTCCAGCAGCCTGCAGACTGTATGGATTTCTCCTCCCGACTTCAGGAGCAGCAGGTGTGTCTTGAGCGGGTGACCAGCTCCGATTTGGGGCTCAGTGGCACCATCCAGGTTTGCAATGTGGCGTTTGAGAAGCGGGTGTCTGTGCGCTACACCTTCAACCAGTGGCAGAACCTGCACGAAGTGTATGCTCGCTGGCACCACAGCATCCCCGAGAAAAACGGGCAGCATCAGGTCGATGTTTTCACTTTCTTTCTTCCTGTGCCTCCTTTCCTCCTCCAGCTGTGCTCCCTCGTCCAGTTTGCAGCAAGGTACCAAGTCAATGGCCAGGAGTACTGGGATAACAACAGAGGCCAAAACTACACTCTCACCTGTCGGACCCACCCCCTTAAGGTGCCGAGGGAGTGTGAGGAGAGCTGGATCCACTTCATCTGAACAAAGGAAGTGGGTGCAGAGCAGCTTGTCAGTAGTCTTGGTGGCACTCTGTTCCTTGGCATGGCTCTCTGCTCCTATGGCAACAGGCTTCTTGGTGAAACCTGCCAAACCTGGCAAAGTGTCCCAGGGCTGAGGAGCAGCCAGTGACCCTGACAAACTGTTCCAAACTTCTCGGAAAGTTAAAAGGGCCAAAATCTTTTACTGAGATACACTCGTGGAAAGCCCAGGTCATTTCTTGTAGTGTGTGAGCAGAGCGTTTTCAGGGAATGCCGTCAGACTACCAGAGGGTAAAGCAGCACATTTCTTTTTCCTAGTAATAGGTTGCACAGAATGTTTTTAACTGATCTCATTTTGTACTATTTGTTTTCTAAACTGCTTTACTAGTTTTGTTTCTAATTTTGTTTGTATTATCTCACCAAGTCTGGGCACTATTCCATTTATGCATAATTTGGATGGCAAACACTGTAGGGAGTACTCGTATTTATATATATCATATTAAGGCTGTAACCACGTTAAATATTTCCATTAATATTTGGGTTGGAAATTAAATGTTACTACGAGCAGAACATGCATGGAAATATGCCATCAGCCCCTCTCTTTCCCTTAAAAAATACCCAAAAAGGTGCCTTTTCTTATCTCCAGTGTTTGCAGCAGGAGTGATTGTCATTAAAATGTGTGTAAGGCAGACCTTCCTGGGGAAGTTCTCATCTTTTTCAGGTGGTGCCCAAATAGGTTTTTCTCTTGTCCTTTCCTGGTGCACCTGTATTTACTAAGGGAAACTAGAGCAATTTTGGACTTGTGTTGCAGTTGAAGACCTCAAAACACTATATGAATGCTCATGATTTTACCAGTGTTTCTGGTAAAATTATAAATCAAGAAATGGATATGAGATAGATAGATATAGAGATAGATAGATAGATATAAGGAAAACAAATAGCACAGGGAGCAGGTTACAGAGCCTTGGATCCTGAATCCTGGCTCCCTGTTCCCAAGTGTCCCAGTACTACTGCAGCAGGACCTTTGAATTCTTTATTTAACTACTTCTCATTATAAAACTCCAAGACTGCAGCCTTTGCAGCACAAGCAGGAACTGCAAAGCAAAATTATGATTTCACTAGTAAACTAATACTTACACAAAACCATAAACAGAATCCCTTCTGCTGCAGGGAGAGCACGGGAACACTTTACACACCATCTTCCCATGATTCTTGCACTACTGCTTTCATTCTGTGGTTTTAGTGTGGTTTAGGATTGGCAACAGGCTTGGATCTATTGAGCAAAAGATTGTCCATAATTGTTTTCATACATATTCATAACTGCATGGAAAGTTTAGGTTTATATGGTAGCATGAATTTTCAGAGCTGGCTGGCTGGAGGTATTAGAAAAGTTGCTTTTTAGGACTGTACTGTGACAATCAGGCCACTTATTTGGGCATCTTATTTTGGATTGGTGCTTATTTATTGAAATCACAAGTAGGTTTTAAAATCACAGTTGTAAGGAACCCATGACCAATTCTATATTAGCCCAAAATGTCTCCTGAGTAATTCTGGAAGTGCAGAAACCCCAAGAAAATTAATTTGTCTGGCAATTTAATGTTGCTCCTTTTTGTGGTACCCATTTAGCAAAGCTGGGATTTAAGTGAGGAAGCTGCCTCATTCCAATTAGGCTTTGGCTTTCAGAGGAGCCAAAGTCATGAATGAAGATTCATGAGCTGCTGAGCATCTCCTGCAGAGTATTCAGAAAATTCAGTCCTATTTGGAACTATTGAGTATTGACTGTGTTGGCTGCTTTGCTGGAGCACTGTGAGGCTGAACATTTAGGTGGAAATTGTTTCGAAGGAGAAGGTGAGGCTGAGGTGGGATTGTCAGAGGGGAAAGTGCTGCCTGCTTTAAAATCCACCTCTTGTTTTCTATCCCTGGGTTAGAGCAGTGACCATTACCAATCTGGCAGCAGCTTCTTGTCTGGAACCGTATGTTGTGTCTTCCTCATATGGTACAAAAGATGAGAACTGTGTAAGAAGGGGCATTGTCTAATTGTAAGGAATTTTGCTTTCTATGCTGGCCTTCCTGTGACTAAGTGACAATATAGGACATACAATATCTGCACTAGTCAATCCATATTCTCCCTAGAAATGGAGATGTTCTCCCTGTAGTTGATTGCCTGTGGTGTGACAAACAGTATCACCTCTGCTGAGTGTGGAGAGAACACTGTGGGACTAGTGCTGCCATTCTGCAGCTCAGCATTAGTGCAGGTTGTGCCAAATCATGCCAGAGTGAGTAGGTGTCAAGTGAGGTGAGCTGGAACACACCTTCCCTGACTGCAGAAGAATCTTTAGTGGCAGGAATTGAAATTGTGTACACTTACTTACATGAAACTTGCTGACTTAGGGAATTCCATTAAAGTTTATCCACTGTTGTTAAGTCCCTGGAGGCAAAGTACGTAGTTGTCAGTAAAGTAAGAAGAAAGTGGACATGCACACACACAGGAGCAGCTGTGCTGAATAAAAGGCACTATTTTAAAGTATTGTTCCCCTGTCCTTTTCCCTCCCAAATTACTATATTTCTTCCCTCAGCAAACCCAGCACACCCTAAAAGTCCCTCTGGTATTTGACAGGAGCTCAGAGCAATCCTTGGCTTCCTGGCAGAAAGATGCTGTTGCCATCTTCTGGGAGAGACTGTCATGTGCCAGCAACTGTCAAATCTGACTGTTATCTCAGACAAGGACAGATTACATAAAGCTGAGGCTTTCAGTACAAAGGGTGATGCCAGATGTACCACAGTGCAGAGGGGTAGGAAATGAATGTCTCAGCAGTCTGAGCTGGGCTTGTTTTGTCTTCCTTCCGCCACCTCTCCGGGTATTGGCGTGTGCAAAATCTTGAATACTAAATACTAAAGCATTATTTCAAGTTTCCCTTTGCTCTCCTTGCTTTGCCTTGCACTGCTGGAGAAGCACTGGCAGTAGCAGTTCCTGGCAGTCCAGCTCTCTGGCACTGCTGGCTGTCAGTGGAGCAGCTGAGCTGAGAGTGATCTCTGGGTTAAGCTGTTAAACGTTCACACCAGTGCTGGCACCTGTCACATCAAAGAGGAAACAGGCACTTAGGTTTTCTTGTCACATTCAGCAATGAGCATCAAAAGGCTTCTGGTTAACAAAAATGGGATTAAGCCATTAAGTAATGGTAATATGCACTTCGTGAAGGTAAACTTGTGACCACCTCTGTATCTTCTCAGGACAACTTGACTGCTTGCACTGTGTTCAAATCAAGCACTTCCCTTATCATGAAGATTTTGTACAAGTGAATTCTTCACAAGGGTTATTGCCATATAATGCACTTTTAAAAAACATATTTTTTATTGTCAAACAATAAATGAATGTCTGGTAGCCCACAGTTTCAAGGTTCTTCCAAGCATGTTTTTTAAAGAAACGTATGAAATCCTTGTAAATGAAAAGGGGGTTGTCTTTTGTGATTAAATGTCTTGTCCAGAATAAAGTACATTACACAGGATATCAATAAAGCACATATGCTGGACAAAGGGTCTAGCAGTTGTAAAATTGCAAAGTTTTTAGTTAATTTTAAAAAGCAATAATAAAACTATGGCTATTGTAATACGAGAGATTGAAATAAAAGCTTTTCACAATTTTATGTTGTTTTTGTCAGTGGTGCTCCTTTTAAGAAAACTCCTGAGTTGTCACTTACAGAGCATCATACTCAAGGAGGTCAGGTGGGTTTGAGTTGCTAAACAATGAACAGCACCTGCTACACACAGTGATAGTCTGTGCAGCTGCAAAGATGGTCAGGCTGCCACTTTGCACATGGAATTGGTTGTCCTTTCACCTCAGAGTTCTATGGATGCAGCATCTGCAGAATAAAGATCCCATGTTGGAAAAAGGCATGCTGACAGTTGATTCTAATAGATCTTCATGGAAGAGAAAGGGATTTTCCTCTCATTGCACTTTCCAAAGCTGTGCTGGACTCAACACGTGCATTTCTGAGCCTCCCAGTTGTTATAATTCTGTTCTTTCAGTTCTCAGTGCTGCAGTCTGTCCTCTCAAATCAGGTTCTTCTCACTCACCGTTTCTTGAAAATATATCTACATGTGGTACATTAAGAGCATGTCCAGCTCTGCAATAACTGATTTATCCTCGATAGGAAATGCATCTCCATCGGGGTCAAGCATTTACTCGATACAGTTCCAGATTTAAATAATCTGTTGCCAGGTTTCTCCTAAAGCAAAATGGAGACATTTAACTAGAAGACATAATTAATAAGGACAGATATTGCCCATTACTTTTTAATCGGTGTTAATAACTTCAACACTGCATTGTCAGAGTTGCTTGGGGGAAAGATTATTATTGCAAATCACTGTTTAAATACATAGGAATGTCTATATTAAGTTGTTTAAGAATGTTAATATCTCTTTTTATTACAAAATATACAGATTGTTATAAATATATGCATGTAGATGCATAAAGGAGCGTGATTTCAGGAGACATGAGATTATAATATCTTGTCTTTATGACTCTTGTTTTCCATTATCCTTTACTACTGATCTGAATCAGAACCAGCAATACCACCTTATTTTTAATAATCTTACCCACTAAAATAGAGTGTTAAGCATCACTGGGAAATAAATATGATGGCCACAATGTAGACTGGCCAGGAGACCACCAAAGGATAAAGATTTTATTGTTTGATTTTAATAAAACACTTGAAAACAATGTGAATTGGTTTTAGCTTCAAGGGTGGGGATGTGTGCAAGATTATTTAAGAGGAGGACTGTTTTTTTCTGAAAACATCCGACCATCAGGTTTATCTTACGGGTTGTTAGTGCTATTTTTAATACAGGTGTTATTTTTACATTTAGTTTCAAATTCATAGTTTCTTATATTTGTTTTGCAAAGAAAAAAATTAACTTCTAACCTGTCAAGATGGCTATATGCATACAGAGTCAGTTGTAACTACAGCACTTAATGTAGTGTATTATCAGTGCTCACTACAATGCTCTATGTACCTTGCAGCTGATAAAGACTCAGAACAGCGAGTCCAAGTGATTACATAAGTGTAATGTTAGTACTGACTTCTCTCCTGACTTGGCCTTCTCCTTGTGATCTCAGATGTGCAAGAATCTCAGCTGACACTTGATATTAAAACTGTTGGCATCAACAGTACTCCTGACCCTTGAGCTCTACGTAAACTGGCAGCTGTGCTAAAGATTGAATACCTTGGCCAGAACGATGTTTTCCGTTAACTGTAATAAGGATAAACAGTTCTGGTGCTGTAGTAAAGAAAGGTCCCTGTACACAGTGCTACCCTACCCTAAAGAGTTTTGCCTCTGTTTTCTCAGGAGTTTTTGAGTGCAGTTTCCATGTCTGTGGCCCAAATAATTTCACTGTTCTGGTCTGTTTGATGCATAACTTACTGAAACTTCTGCTTTCTGCTGGCTTCCCTTCTGCTAAAGCAAACAAAATAGACTGATATTAGAGAACGAGAAATGAACTGAAGTAGTCTCAGTGTACCTACTGCTGGAGGGAAAGTGTAAGATCCACTTCTGGACTCTGCCTCACTTCTCTTTTGCTATAGAACAAGTAAGGCTGGACAGTCTCATCCTGTGTGTTTGCTCATGGGACTGGTAAAGGGAAAGCATCAAAAGCAAATTGGCTTTTATTACTTTTGCTTCATATGATGGAAGCAAAATTCAGGATTCAGCTTTTACAGAAAACTAGTGATGCTCCAAGTTCCTCATGTAAAATTCTGTCCCTAGTGGGTTTCTCAGTAAAGCTGTATTACCGATCTGCTTTAGATCACCCACTGCCGACAGTAAATATGAGGGCAGTTAATGCTGCAGTAAATTGCTTTAGCAGGACATTCTTCCTGCAAAATGCCCAGCACTACTCACTCCCAACTCCTCGGCGCAGATACTCCAATTCTCACACCACTTGTCATTTTCTTGAATTACAGTGACATCTGGTGGTATTTTAAATACCTCGTGTACAGCTTTTTTTTACCTTTTATAGTATTGAGATTTTATTTTCCTTATTTTAGGAAGTCAGTGGTGCTATTTTATTTACAGTTGCTGCAGGTTTTCCTGCTGTGAAAGGTGTTTTTTTCTCCTGGATGCTCCACTATTGCTGCTTATTCTAGGTATGAGTGGAGACGATTCTTGCTATTCCACTGGAGTATGTGACATTCGTGATAAATATTATCACCCGCGTTTGGGCGATATATAGATACACCAGCCATAGATACACCAGTATCACACCAGTACAGGTAAAGCCCCACCTTGGCACTGTTGGATTCCATTCAAGCACATCATGCAGTGCCCTGCTGGGTTCCATTTAAGCACATTATGCAGTGCACTGCTGGATTCCATTAAAGCATATTATCCAGTTCCTTCCGGTTAAGAAAGACCACAAGCGTCAGTCGACGCCCTTTACCCACAGCAGGTAAACGCGCCCCTGAGGGTGCGTTTGTACCTACTCGGGTACTTTATGGCAGTGAAAACGTTTTGAATTAAGCACATGAATGACTTATACTGGTTTAGCAAACTGACACCCACTAACTCCCGTCTGTGCGCTGAAATCAGCGCTATAAAAGCCAATTTCTAACGCAGAGGGAGCGGTCGCTGCTCTGAGGGCGCTCCCGTCACCCGCGCTGAGGGCGCGCAGAGCCCGCCCCCCTCTCCGCGCCATTGGCCCGCGCGCCGCGCTGCCGGGCGCTGATTGGCTGGCGGAGGGCGGTGCCGGCAGCGATTGGCCGGCGGGAGGGGCGCTGGTGGCGCGCGGGCTGTGAGGGGGCTCGGGGTGAGGGGAGCGGGGCCTGGGTGAGGGTGTCGGGGCTCTGTGCTCGCGGTGCCAAAACTCCTGAGGGACATTCCAGCCTCCTGAGGGATATTCCAGCGGATACGCCTGTTTTGGGGGTCGAGGTCTTCTCTGTGGAGAAGAGGGTTCTGTTTCATCCTCTGCCCTGTCTGACCCGCCCGAAGACTCGAGAGCTGTGAGGTGCCAGCACAGGCCTCAGCGGAGGCTCGTGTTTTATCTTTTGTTGGAAAAAGTAATTTAAAATCTCCCTCTATGTGTTGTTTCTGTGTTGCTTAGCAGTAACATAAAAGGTTAGCCTGTGCTCGCAGCTGCTGCTCTACAGAAATCATTCCCTGTCTTTAGTCACTGTTTCCCTTTACTTTGTCTTTGCAATTTCTGGGATGGGGAGACTAAACCTACCCATTGTTGACTGTCCACGGATTGGTTGGTGTAGATTAATTCGAACAAAGCATGAACAAGTTCGTTGGTTTTTTTACATGTTACAGAAAATACTTTGCCTGCTGTTGAATACTTAGACGCTTGTTTTCATAAAACTTACTGAGACCTTTGGCTGGTGACGGTCACCTTGGAGCCCATCACTGTGTGTATAATTCAGAAGGCTTTTTTGCAGTGTCATTTACCATATTTTTGTTAAATTATTTAATCTGGCATTTTATAGCGAGGCCCTTATGGAGCTCTGCTGTTATATCCCCAGTTAGTTTAAATTCTTAAATAGCATTTATATAGCATTTACCCTAGTGACAAATTTTGGAATTTGTCATGTATTTTGTAATGCATTGCTGATGTGTTTGTGAAACCCGTTTGAAGCCTCAGTGATGATTGTTTCCATTGTTACACAGCTGAGTTGGTGAATTGCAGAAATGACAGCCAGGAGTGAGATGCAGGTACGTGCTGATGGACCAGAACATGAGTATTGATTGTTTTAATTACTGGCCTAAAGCACTCCTTCAGGTACTCAATTGCAAGTCAAATCTGCAGCGTGGCAGTGCAATGGGGTAGGAAGAAACTTTGCTTTGCCGTGGGTTAGTGTGAAATAAGTGGGTGGAAAGCAAGAGGAACTGGAGATAGTTATTGATAAAAATAAATCAGATGCATTTGACACAGATTAATCAACTGAGGTGATACTTAAGATCAAAATGCTGACACCTGGGTATAATTGATTTAGAAAGAATAGGGGGCAAAATAGTTGAAGTTACTTGGTAAAGTAAAATGTAAAATGTACTAAGGAAGGGCCATTATGACAATGAACACTGACGTAGGAATTTAGTTGTAATAGGAGGAAAGAAAAGCCAGTTGAGAAATAAAAAAAGCCAACTGGGAAATAACTAAAATCCCAGTGTACAAGTATTTGCATGATTAATGTATTAGATATGATGTTCTGTTCTTTAGGTTTTACATTTAATTATTTTGTGATTCAGGATATTTGTTTCAAATGGAGCAGGTGATGCAGAAAACCTGCATGAAATCCTGTTAAATCTGTATCAGTGCTGAGCACACAGTAATACAACTGCTTTGTTTTATTGCTGACAGTTGGAAAAGTTAATTGATGAAGCCACAAGAAAAAAAGATTCCCAATTATTGGAGAAATTTCTGGCCACAGAAGACTCTGAAAATGTCTCTTACAAAAGCAGCAAACAGTTTGTGAACAAATTAGACAAGCTTCTGTGTCGGGTAATGTAACCATTGCATCCCAATCATCTGCATTGCATTACAACAGTCTGAAATGTTTCATTTGCCTTGCTTTATACCAGCAGTTGATTTGAAACCCTGAAATAAAGTTTAAGAATGAAATCTCTCCTTCAAGCTGCAATTAAGGTGGCTTTCGAGAACAAAAAAGGCATCTGCTTAGTTATCTAGTTCTTCTGGAACTGTACATTAAAGCTTCTGTTGTAATTTCGATTTCAGGAACTTGACAAACAAGAAGTGAAAAGCGTTTCTACTTTACTAAATGTTATCCAGAAATGTGGGGAAAAAATCAGCATAGCAGGAGAGGATGGGCTCCCAGCAATGATGAAATACGGGCTGGTTGGAAGGATAAGTAAAACCATAAAACATATATGAACTTCTCAAGAAATACATAAAAATTAACCAAGTGCATAAGTGATGCTCCAGTGCTGAACTGCTCAGTGTTTGATTTGGTCCTTGGTTGTTTCAGAATTAAGAATTTCCCATAACTTTGCAACAAACATTTGAATGTGCTTTGTCAAGTGACCCCTTATAAAGATGCTGCTCTATCACAGTGAGAGTTTTGCAAATTATGCAATATAGAATTAATTTAGATTTGCTTACAGCAATTACAACAACATTACATATTTTTATATGAGTTTGCTGGACTGCTTTGAAGTTGGAAATTAGAATTTCCTGGTGCCATTTGAAGATTCTTTCTTTGTGAATTCTCACAGCAGCGATTTTGTACCTGCTCTTTCAACAGATTTTAGTGCTATTGTGATTATTTTGTGTTATTCCAACCTGTAGGTTGGATGCATTAATCATTTGCAGCTCAGTAAGTGTACAGAACAATAGACACCACCCACTTCCTGCTGCTTTCACCAGAGATTTCCCTGCAGAGAATTAATGGCAATGTCAGTGCTACTCAGTTGCCTTCTCAGCTGCTTTAATAATAATAAACCAGTGTGGTGATAACTTTCTACTTATATTCACACCTACAAAAAACACTCAGCCATTTGCATTTTCATCTCTTCTGTCTGTGATGGCAGATGTCAAAGTAGGTCTCCAGTTTTTGTGTTGCAAAGTCCTTGAAATCTCCTCATTTTGAGAGAAAAATTTCAGTCTGAGGCTGACATATGCTCAGCAGACTGGTAATGCTGTTGTTGTTTTAATCTTTGTATAGTTTTCCTGAAGTGTAATACAAGCTATTGTCCTTTTCCAGGTTATTAAAATAGTTTCACTTTTATTTTTCCTTTACATGGTCAATTGGTTTGAAAAGTTAAAAGGAATTTTGATCCTCAGAGGAAATGAAAAGAGTGAAATGCTTACAAGTCTGGCTGAAGATTTCTTCAATGTGTTACTGGTAAAAATATATTGATAATAAAATTTGTCATAATAATTGTTACTAGTTTAGCAACAAAAGAACTTTCAAGTGTGTTTCTATTTAATATCTCTCTGAAGTTCATGTTATAGTGATTTTTGAAATAGATTATAAGTCTTTGGGGATAAACAGTTTGCTGTATTTTTGCTTGTTTTCTGTTCATGGTCGGCATCATGAAATGAAATTTAAAAAATCCACAACATTAAGTGTTCAATGAACAAAAAAAAATTCGTCTTGATCAAATTTTGATTACATAAATTATTGATTTGCTAATCCAGGGCCCCAAGTTTATAAGATCTGTGAGTTTGCTTCTTTTCACAAAAATTTTTCTCATTGGTGAAATAATTTCAGTAAATTTAACTGAAATACAATTTTGGGAAACCACACTTGGTAGTAGAAATCATTTCTTATATTCTTTGTTAAGGACGAAATAATTTCAAAGTCTTAAATTCTTTTTGATTACTTCCTTCAGGTACATTTTGCCTGGTTTTTGTGCTGTAATATTTGCTGTATCAAAATGATGTCTTGTTTTGTTTCTCACTGCAGGCTGTGTGTGAGAGCAGACCTGAAGGTGAGCTTAAAAAACACGTGCACTACACATGAGGGTTTAAAATGTCTCTTCCAGGGCACTTTCTCAGTGTTAAAATCATTTGTACTCACGGAGGCAGCTTTAGGCAAGTGTTTATGAGGAGAACATGTGCAATGAGGGTGGTACCAGTTTCTTGATCTAATAGAAATATACCACCAGATCTAAATGTTTCAGCTGACAAACTGTGCCCAAAGGACCACATTTCACATGGGAAATGTCAGCCCGAACTTGGATTGTTCAATTTGAGGTTTCTCTGCTGACAGATTTCCTTGTAACTTGTTGATGTCAGTAATAAAAAAGCAGGATGCTCTCAGAGATGGCAACTGCACCGAGTTTTTCCTAAAAAAAAGTTGTTTGTAAGCTGCTGTCACAGCTCAGCACAGCACAGTGATCCTTCTGTGCTGACCTTGGCATCAGGAATATCACACCCTTCCAGCATGGAAAATCCCTCCAGACCCTCGTGGTGTCATGATCAAAGTGAAAGATTTATTTCCTTGTCTCTGGGAAGACAAATTCCAGCAACTGAATTGTATCTCAGAGAGCTGAGTTAGAGGATTGACCAAGTATATTTTAAAATTCATGTTTTCATGCTCAGGGGGGTTGTGCAGTGATGCACAGCAACAGAAACCTCACAGAGAGCCACATTTACTATAAATTGAATATTCTATCCTACATTTAACCATGATACTTAAGATACTTATTCTCAAATATCAGTAATCCTGTATGGAAAGAAAGACATACAGTATTTTATTTCTAAATGAAAATGAATCTTGTCCCAAATGTTTATGAAGGGGCAACTTTCTAATTTATTCTTTTCAACTCTTTAATTTATTCTTTTCCTGTTTGTTAGGTAAAATGCAAATACTAGAAAACTTTGTTCTGAGAACATGTTCCCTCATCACTGATGTAAGAATTAGTATTTATGTTCAGCAGGAGGTAAACATTCTTCTTTCTAAGCAACAGTTTTCTGGTCACTGTGTTACAGACTTTGTGAAGGCAGTTATTTAACTGTACAGATGCTACAAAAACAGAGTCAGGGATTTTTTTTCTGTCTGAAGATAAAGGGAAAGTCACAAAACAGTCTTCTGTCAAGGCTGCATCCCCAAAGGAAAGGCTTTTTAATGCTAATTTAAGGGACATTTTAGCTCAGCAATCAACTGCAGACAGAACTCCAGCTTAGAAAGAATTTTTTTCTATATTTAAACCTGCAAATAAGAAACATAACTCTTTAAGAACTAATGTTCACATTAAAACTAATGTGATTTTTTGAAATTGAGGTGGTTATATTAAGATAAATACCCTTTAAGGTCAGATAGAACTCATTGTTATTTAAGCATTTTGCATTTCGCTTTCTTCAGTGTTCTCAAATATATTACAATGGCCCAAGATAAGAATAACAAACTTACTTTATATTTCCTCTTACTCCCTTTTTTCCACTCTTCTTAGGTAGTAAGAAAACTGAATTTAATGCTTGACAACATACCTCGAGAGGCCAAGAAAAAGTTATTTTCTACAAAGGAGATGTTACTTGTCATGTAAATAATCTTCAGTATAATTTTATATCATTACATCACTGGCAGGGCAGTTTTTACTAAGCCTGTTTATAGTTTGTGCAGATTGGTCCCTTAATTTAAGTTGCATTTGCTATTGAGTTGTCCAAGGTAGTGGCTGTGGGCAGGTATTCTCATGGGTTATTCTCCATGAATTTTCCTCTTTTCCAGTCTGGGTCAGGCTTTTTCTCATCCCAGTGTTCATAAAACAATTAAACTCTTTCTTATAAGAATGTGTGTAAAGCACAGTGAATCAGTGACTGGAAAGACAGGCTGGTGCCCACTGGGAAATTGGTTTGCAGCACTTCAAAAAACAAATAGAATAAAAATTGTACATATAAGGTGATTTTCCCCAGTAGTCCTTCCACATCCTTAGC
This sequence comes from Neopelma chrysocephalum, assembly GCF_003984885.1. Classification (NCBI taxonomy): domain Eukaryota; kingdom Metazoa; phylum Chordata; class Aves; order Passeriformes; family Pipridae; genus Neopelma; species Neopelma chrysocephalum. The sequence continues at coordinate 4,241,497 of NW_020897781.1, forward strand.
ACAGCAGACTTACCCCTTTTTAAGTCTTTCAGGCTGATGGAATCTAGAGTTTTGTCTCATGTTGAAAATTTGTAATTAAACCTTTCTGTGCTCTGTGTTACTCTCATGTTCTGATGAAACGTTGCTTTGTTTGGCAGGAGCGAAATGGGGAGGAGAATTTTGGATGCTGGAGGTGAGCATGGGACTTAATTTAGTATTAGGTTTCCTAAAAATCAGATGCAGAGCTACTAAAAAACCAGAGAAGATATTCAGAAGCTGCAGAATGTGGTGATTGAGCCATCTGAAAAGTACAAATACTGCCTGAAAACAATCTGCAATGTTTCAGTGTGTTCAGTGCCTGGGTAACTCACTGAAGTTTTCAGTTCTTCTCTAGAATCTGAGTTTTAAAATAGCAAAAGATGCTGAGGAAGTCAAGCTTTGGGGCTGCTGCACTGCTGCCCGTGTGCAGTGGTACTGTAACTTCTCTAAGGATCCTTTTGGGATCCAACAATCTCCCAGGTCAGACAGGGGAAAGCTGAAAACATCTTTATTTGGCTTGTACCCCCCGTGTGGGGGCTCTGACAGTCCTGCAAGGTTCAGTTGAAATTTCATTTGGAAAAATAAGTTATTTGGTCATCATTATTCCTGTACTTCTTTATCCACTCATCCTTTGGGGGTTACATATTTGGATATAATATAATTCAGAATATGAAATGTTCAGCGCTGCTTATACCACTTTCCTCATAATATTTTTTCACCTCAATAGTGTCTTTAAATCTCCTTTTCCTGCAGACTATGACATGCAAGTGGCCATCACAGAAGCTTTGTGCAGAATGATCTCAGAGAAGCAAAGAGGAGAACTGGCCTCCCAGTGGTTTTCCATGGAGTTTGTGTCCAATGCATTTAAAGGAATTAAAGATTCTGAGTTTGAAACAGTAAGTCTTATGAAAAATTTTCCCAGGGGGGTAAACATCCACTTTACAATTCTTTAAGAAATTTTGGTGTTTTATAGGATTGCAGGAAGTTCCTTAACCAGGTCAATGGCATGCTTGGAGACAAAAGAAGGTAAAACTGATTTTTTTTAAAGCTAATAAAGTTTCTTTGCATTTTATGTTGTGATTAAATTTCATGTTACCTCCTTGGGGAAAAAGTGATTTTTGATTGCTGGGATCTCTTAGTCTCTAAAGCACACAAGTTTGTGAAAACACAACCCAGTTGCTATGTTCACATGTGCAAAGTTTGTTTACAGCATTGTAGAATACTTGAAAAAAATATCCTTTTCTTACAGGGTTTTTACATATCCATGTTTGTCAGCAGCTCTTGATAAATATGAGGTAAGTTTCTCTGCCTTCTAGTTAATAAAAAATAGGGATAAGATAAGAAAATTATTTTCTTTCAGCAGGATTCTGATAGGCATGTACTGAAAGCTTGTGAGACCAACACAAAGCTTGTAAGCTGGTGTAAATCAGTGCTCTCTGCTCTTATTATTTTATCTTTTTCTTTTAGCTCCAGTTCCCACTGGATGAAAATCTGGAGGAATTCTGGGTTGATTTCAATATTGGTAGCAAAAGTATCTCTTTCTATGTGGCAGCAGATGATGCAGTAAGTGATTTTTGTCTCTCAGACTGAGGCAGTAGATCCAGATTCTTTCAAGTGTATCAGATTTGTTTCCCCACATCAACACGTTGAACTTATTCCAGTGTGGAGGGGGGAAAAATCCAGATTTGCTGTACATATTTAGATCAAAGAATTTCGAAGTAATGATTTTTCTAATGCTGTTTGGAAATAGTTTAACATATGCAGTGGTGAGGCATTTGTTCTGTGTCACTCTTCCTAACAGAGATTTAAAAAGCTGAAAATTTGTCCTCACTGAATGACTTTCTGATCACTGCATTTCATTTAGTTGTAATATAAGAATTTTCTATCTTTAAAAATGTATTTTTCATATAAGGGTCAGCAGTGGGAGACAGTGATCATACCAGAAGAAGAGGTGAACGTGTACAGCCTGGAAGGTATTTGCACTCAAAACTGTGACCTTTTGGTGCACACTAACTTGAATTTTCAAATCAATTAATCCTGAATTACTGGCTCAATTCTCAGCAAAGCAAAATTCTCACTTAAAATAATATAGGAACTGGTTTTATCTGGGATAAAATTGCATTGCAGTCACATTTGCATTTTTGATATGCGGGTGTGACTTTATGAAAATAATTGAAAAATGATGTCTTCTAGTTATTTCAATACAAAATAAGGCAAAAGACAATGACAGTAACTAATCTTCCTTTTAAACTAATTAGAATAGTAAATGCCTATAATTGGTCTGCAGCTATAGTAAATAACCCTCAAAGAAAATTCTATGGAATAATATAAAGAATAATTATTCCTAAAAGATGGAATCTTGAATTGTTTCACTAATAAAATTTATTGTAGGATGAATTAAAATATACATCTTAGTAGCTGTACTGAAGAATAAGTGTCATGTGTTTACAAACATTATATGAGATGTTGTTAAATTGTAATAAAGGAACTTTTCAAATTTTGTTTTTGTCCAGAAAAAGACTCAAAGAAATTATTAACAATAGATCTCAAAAGCCCAATGAATGTGGGTAATCTGGAAGGAGAGAAATTTTCTTTGTATTTTAATTCCATCTTGGAAATCAAAGACGTAACCAGAAAGATTTATGGATTTAGTAAATGTAAGGTAAGACTGAAACACCTTTTCGAATAGTTTTTAATCAATTAAAAATAAATGTGCTTAATGCACTTTAAAAAGTGTTAGAAGGAGGAAGGTGTGGCTTGCTAACAACTACTTTGTCCTGAAGTCTGACTGAGGAATTCCTGAGGAATGGAACTGTTTTGTAGCATCTCTTTGCCTCTATAATCTGATTTCAGACACTTACGATCTTTCACTTCAATATTTGCTGTTCCTTGTTTAACCAAAGAGTGAAGTGTCTGTTTTGACGTGGGTGGTTCCTCCTTTTGTAGGATGGGAGTAAGAAGCAAACTGCATCAGTTGCCAAAACAGCTGTCCATGTCCTCTTTGATGAAAGTGGATCACAGGTATTTTATTTCGTGGGTTTATATATTTAATCTGATCATTTGCTAATTTAGAATCTGTCGTGGTAGAAACGAGGACTTTGAAAATATCTCGAAGTATAGATAAATCTAAAGCCAGCAAGTGATGGCTAGTATGTATATATTGTATTTTTTGGGAGATATTGTTATCCCAATCAAAGAATAAATCAGACAAATATACACAGGGGAAGTTCTTTTATGTGAATTGTGACTCGATAACTCATCCTTGTTAGAGAAAATAGCAATTAGGGTGGAGGCTTTTCAAACTAAAAGTCTGTAACCTCTGAAGTTTATCAAAATGGGAAATCTTTAAAGTGTGTTATTTAGGGTAAAGAAGTTGCTCTGTGTGTTTGTGTAAAAATAACACATAAAATCCAAATATTGTATGCAATTAAATAAAATGAAAATATTATATAGGTTATGGTACCAGAAAGCCAGTTGTCACCAGGTTTGAAAGAAAAATCTGAACAGGAGGAGAAACTCAGTAAGAAGAAAACTCAGCAACTTCCTGAAAGTTTGAGGAATCAGAATAAAAATAACAGTCAAGAAAAATGCAGAGGGGATTCCTCCAAGGTAAGTAGGATTGTCAAAACAAAAAGAGAAGAAATACAAGTCAATTTGAATATCTATAACATTTAATAACGTAAACCTCTTCTTATTTGACATTTGGAATAGAGTTAATTTAGGGTTTGATTGGGACTTGACATAGCTGTCAAAATCCTTTTCCAAAAAACTTTCTCATTGGTACTTTGGAACTCTTAATAAATGTGACAAAAGTAAAAAGGAATTAATTGTTAATGTTCTTTAGACCATTATGCTCTAAAGAGAAATATTTTCAAGACGTGCTCGGATCTCCTGGTTTGCAGAAGTCAAGGATGGCCTCTGGAGAATACTGGGAAGGGGAAAATCTGGAGCAGTGTCTTCCTGGTGTGACAGGCTGTGCCTTGCCAGCAGTGCTTTAGTAAACCTGTTTCTGTTTGGTTTGTAGCTTAAGTGACACCTTTCCTCCAGGGAACCTCTTTGTGAACAAGGGACAGGATTTGCCCATAATTCATTGCATTAATTTAGAAAACAACAATCAGTGACCTCAGTTTAAAAATATTCAGTTGAAGCATTATATCATTCAGGTGTTCTGGGGAACTTCCTTCAAAAAGGGAACTGCCTAAAAATCTTCTGACATTGATCTCTGCAGCAACAGCAACTGCCGTTCCAGGAATGGAAAGTGTCAAGAGGCTCTTGGAAAAAGATTTTCTAAATTCTTGTGCTGTCATCCTTAAATCAGTGTATCATGGTCAAGTTCTTTCTGTTCTTCCAGATCACTCCCTCTCGGACAAGGAAAATGTCTGAAGCCTCCGTGCTTGTTCCTGGAACTACAAGAACTTCCACAAGGAGTCCACTGACCTTCGTTAGCACATGTGAGTTTGCAAGTGCCTCCGGGGTAAAAATATACTATAAGTTGTCTTTGAAACACAAGCATGAACTGTGCTCCCTGGCAGAGCTGGAAATGAAAAGGAGACTTCGTAAAATCTCCTGAGCAGATGCTTTAAACTTGCAATTTTTAAACTCGAAATTTTTAAACGAGGCCACTTGGCCCTGGTCCGTAGGTGTGATATGGGCCGGTGGCTGCACAGGGGTTCCCTGTTACTGGGGGTCACCTGCCATTTGTCCTGCAGCTCTCAGGCAGCTGTTCAGCAAAAATATCTTACTGGGAAATCTTTAAAGAGTGACCAGCTATTTTCTGCCAGAGCCAGCCTGTAAAAGCTTTGCTTTTGCCTCTGGACACCCACAGTCTGTGGGCTCTTAATCTCCAAAAACGGAGTTGAAATCAAGAGAAATATTAAAGGACCATAATGGGTTGTTATCAATACTAACTAACTTTTGTTGTGATCATGGGCAAACACTCTTCCTACTGATGTCCCAGACAGCCCAGTAATTGTAATGAGAGCAGTGGTGGAATTCCAACATGTCTCTGCTTTGTTCCAGCCACTCCTTTTAAAGGGAGATTTAAATTGCCTCTGGAAATGACGAGCTCCACTAAGAGGTCTGACAGCAGTGCAACAAATGAGACCAGAACAAAGATTTCCTATCAGGACTCTGCTGGAGTATGCATGTCATCTGTAGCTAAGTCTTTTATTTACAATACATTAATTTCTATTCTAATTTGTTCCTAATTCATATTTTAAAGAGCTAGAGTCAGCAACTGTCTTGTAGAAAATAGTGTCTTTTACTTTATTGCATTATGTTTTCTTGTCCTCTGGATTTCAGGTTTAATATGTCCAAAGTCAGAATGAACTCTTAATTAGCCAAAATTTGCATTCACTCATCAGTTTTAACTCCAGAATTAACTTGCTTTTACTAGACCCTCAGTTCTTCCTTTGTGTGTAATTAGGAGAAAGGTGCATGCACAGAATCTCACATGGATTCTGCAGGATTGAAGTACTCATAAAACATAGAATACATTCAGCTGCAGCTGTGGGATGTGAATGGCCTCAGGTCATGGCATTTATAGCGTTGGTTTTAGTGCATTTTTGCTCAGGCATTCACTGCTATCACAGAAAACTGTAGAGGTGTCACTGAACTGCAGTGTAAGTATGTTTTTATTTTTGGTTCTGTTCCAGTTGAACAATGACTACAAAGTAACACTTTGATTTTATTTCTGGTTCTAAATGTCTGTCTTGGTCAGATTCAGGTCAAGCCCCAGACTATGGGATTCTGAAGCATTTTTGGATACAGCCATGCTTTAGAGGAAGGCTTTAAGTTATAGAATGTTTTGTTTAGAATATTTCAAGTGTCCGTTTCTAGGAGCATTTTACTTCTTTGTCTTTTATGGACTGTAATTGTCAGAGTTACTCTGCTTTTTAGAGATGGCAAAGATTGACACTGGATGATGAATTCTTTGAAACAGAACAGATCGGGAGGTTAAATACCAGAAATGAGGCAAAACCACATGAAAAGGTACTGGAGCAGCACTTCCATGAACTAAAACACAAAGGAATTTCATGTTTTCTTAGGAAAAGTACAGGTTTATGAGGTTATACTGCTTATGGTCCTATGCTAATATTTCCTTTTGGGTATTATTCCACTGTAGCAAAAATGTGCTGAAGAAGTTTTAAAATTTATACAAGAGGCCACAGAAGAGCAAACTTTAGGCAAGTAATTTTACAAGCATTGATAATCCTTACTTTTAATATCATTTTAATTTTGTCCATTTCTATTGCCATAATAATTGACACCAAGTTAATGTCTCATGTAGATGAAGTGTTTGATATCGTTCCTGATTCTCAACCAGTTGGGAAAAGCAACAAACCTTTGTAAGTATTAGAAAAGAATTCACTGTTGTCACTCACTTTGAAGGGAGTATTTTCAAGTATTACCAGAACTGAAATTATGTTGCCCTGTAAAATACTTTGATATGCGTAAGATTCCATTATTTTCCTATTTTATGACCCATGTTTATTATGATTAAAAGTCACTTTCTGCAATTCACTGACAGTAAGGTGGTGTTGTCTTTAGGCTGCCTGGACTTATGGAGAGTTCTTTTGATAAAACTGAAACATGGAAAAAAAGAACATGCCCTCTTCCTGAGAAGAGTGGGACCACTGGGGACAAGCAAAAGCCAAATCCACCACTGGCACGTCCATCCCATCCAGGTTATGTTCACACATGGTTAACTATTACTCTTCAAAATAGATCAGATAAACTGTCACCTTGCAGCTGTGCTTTTTCTGTCCTGTTTTCCTTTCTGTTGTTAGTGAAAGAGCTGTGAAACAAAAAGCATTTATTCACTCTTTGAAGTACCTCTCCAGATAAACAAATTAAATAAAGATAAGAGAAGCAAGAAAATGAAATAGAGACCATACCAAGTGGGCAGTCAGAGTGTTAATCGTTGGGAACATAAACTGTTAAGTACAGAAGGGAAAAATGTTGAAAGCACTGCTGAAACATGGTTTAAAACCTTTCTTTCAGCCAGAGTGGCCGACACATCTTTGCATTCTGAGCTTTCAAAAGAGGAACCCGAAGTTCTCCTCAGAAAAGAGCCTGCAAATCCAAAACCATCAAAGCCTGTGAGAATTTCTTACCTTCCTTTCTTTGACTTGCAATTAAGAGAATTGTTGAATTTTCAGTGTTTCAAAATTTGTGGTTTTACTGTCATTTAATCACAAACTTACTTTTGATTTTCCACTAATACCAAATGAAGAAATAATGTCACCTTTTTGCTTTTTTCAGTGACATGTTTAAGATTAGTTTACTCTGAATTTCTTTGTCAAAATAATTCTTAAATAACCACCGACTTGTGCTTCTCATGCACTTCCTTGCTCACTTTTGAATGTTACAGTTCCCAAACCCACATTATTTAAAAGCAAACACCTGCTGAACTTATGTTTCCTTGCTCACTCTCTGAGGAAATGGTTTGCAAGGAAATGTGATTTAGTACATCTAGAAGACATTTAGTGCAGTTTAGGGGTTTTTTTTGGGAACCTGGAGTTCTGTTTGCAGCTTTGTTCTTCTGTTGGATGGATTCAAAGTTAAGTCTTCAACTGTTTTTATAGAAACCAAAGTCTAAAGAAATCACAGACGCAGCCAAATCACTGATCAGTAAAATCAGTGACAGGTACAAAGACAAGAGTGATGAGAAGAGCAAAGCAAGAGACTCCTTGGGTTTTAACAGGTAGGATGGGAACTCTCCACTCCTGTGCTGATTCCCTGGGGCTTTGTCTGGGATGGATGATGGATGAGGATGAGTGAAAGGGGCTGGGCTCTTTTAATCCTTTGAATCTTTTAATTGATGTTGGATTTAAACACATGAATAGGTTTGCTGGGTTTGATAAAGCTTTTACTGATACAGGCAGTATTGTAATGCATATATTCCAATTAGCATTTAACAAAATGTGTGCTTATTTTTAGGACACATTTAAATAAATCCTGGAACTCCAAGGTAACATATTATTGCTTTTGTTAGAATTGCTTTTCATAGCAGCTGTGTGTACAAATATGGGGGAATCAGTAGGTGTAAAGGGGCATTTCACAAACACCAGTGAATGTTAAGTATCTGTAGATGTTAATTTTGTATTGACTGCATAAATTTAAAATACCTGTGTGGAACAGTAGTTTTTACTGGCAACTGTCATCTAGTGAAACTCAAATTAATTTCTGTTGGCATATTATATATTTAATCTCTGCCTTTTGTACATGTCAATGCTAAATATTTAGAATAAAAATAATATCATAAATGAGATTATGGAATCCTTAAAGTAGATACAACCAGGACACAGAAATGAGTCATAATGTTTGGGGGGCACAAAAATTCTGAGGTTTTGTTGATATCCTTAAAAGATAAAGATGTAGTTCCTCCCAGCTCTTGTCCCCTTTGTTGCTAGTCAGCATGATTATCTTCATGATGAACTTGCTTTTTGAGATGACGGTGTTTCTGAATGCACAGTCCAAATTTGCCACGTGAGCCAACTTGTCATTTCTGTCTAGGAAGAAGTTCAGGACAGAATCCTGAAAACCACTTCTTTTCTTAATATAACTGCTGGTCATATCATGTAAGTAGTTACAACATTTTCAAGCCCAATTTCTGACTGCCCATACCTGACTGTGAAATGTTCATTAATTCAGTCACAAAATTGCTCTCTGTGTCTATTTGCAGGGATGATGTCTACAACTTTAAACTCAGTGGGTTTGATGAGCCTACAATAAAGCTTGGAGTAAGAATATAACTGAATCCTGTATTTTATGATTAGAATATAAAGGAAATCAGTCAAATTTTGTTTGCTGAAAGGATAGTTAAAATCTGAACATTCAAATTATATCAGTGAACTAAGTGGGGAAAGAAATTTGCCATGTAAATACCTCCAACATTCTCAAATATATAATGTGTAAATGTATAACTGTCCTAAGGTTCTGGCCACTTCAAGCTGTTAGGAAGTTTTTCCTGAATTAAGAATTAAACAGTTTGCATGGGGGTATCATTATTTTAAGATATTTTATTATGCCGAAAATGTTATTGCCATCCTTCCAATCCCCGTTTTAAAAACATCTTTGTCCAGGTGTTTGAGTAAAAAGAGAATCTAATGATGATAAAAACAGGAGACAACAAAAGATAGTTTTGCTTCTTAAGCTCAGAGGAGCCTTCTGAACTGGGGAAGGTGGTGAAGCAAGTGGGGGGATTGGTTTGAGACACTGAAAGCTTCACTCAGTTCCAGCTGATTTTAACTATCAGCTTTAAATGAATTCTAAGATAGAAATTAATGACCAGTAATTACTTAGTGTAATAACTGAGGAGAAGGAGCCTTTAGCTGTTGAATTTTGTTCACATTGTATAACAAATGAAAACCTTGGTTTGTTCCTTATTTATTTCTATTTTTAGGTCCAAGAATTGCATGTTACTGAACTGAGTGTTCATACAGAGACAACCAAAAAAGGGTAGGATGTTCTGCTGCATCCTGGTCTGCTGATTATCCATAGTACTGTCTGCACTCTCCAGCATCCTGTTACAGAATTCCAGGGAATGTGTTCCATGGGGAAAACAGTTCTCCTCAGGGAATACTACAGGGATAGAAACTCCTGACTAGAGGGGGTGTTTTTTTTGTTCATGTTCAGCCTGCCCAGGGCTGTGTTGTTACTGTGTCCTCTCACTGATCCTTGGGAAATAGGCCCATCCTTTGGGGTTTAAGGTGAACAGGTATTTCCAAAATAATGTGAAAACAAAAGTAGGTGCATTTGTTTGAATCCTTAATCCACATATCACATGAATAGCAGAAAGTTTTACAGCAAATATTTTTAAATGTATTGTTAAAGGTGGTTTTTATTTTTCTACTTAAGGAATGCAGTCGTCAGTAAATCCAGCGCTGAGGTGAAAGGAACAAAAAAAGTAAGGTTCAGATTTTTGTGGCTCAGTATAGCTTGTCTGCCTGCCTTAAAATACCAGTTATGGAAGCAGAATGTATATAAAAAATAAATCAATAACTTGAGAACTTTTTTGGGTTTCATAGGCTAGAAACAATCAAGACAAGAAGCACCTCTTTAGTGACTCAGACACAGAGAACAGAGGGGATGACAGCAAGACAGAGATTAGTTGGCTACAGGAATCCAAGAGGAAACCTAAAGCCCAGATAGTCGGTTACAGCAGAAATAAAAAATTAGGGAAACCAACAAGCACAGACAAAAGTAAGAAACTTTTTTCATCTTTCTGAAGAGTGCTGCAAGAAGTTTGTCCTTGGATACTGCCTGCACAGCATGGCATGTGCTCTGTTGCAGATATCACATGTTTCTGTTGTCTTGTTTCCAAGGAATTTTCAAATCAGTTCTAATCATTTATAAGGGTGGATTTACATAAAGTCTGTATTTTAATGTGGAAAAGATTTGGAGGATGGGACAGGTGGAAGTTGTTGTCAATTAAAAAAAAAAGGCTTTTTAAAATAATGGGTTGAAAGCAGTTACTGATCAGTAAATTTGTGGGCATGAAAGTGCTTCTGTTATTTACAGCTAAACCTAATGGCAAACATTTGAATGTTATATTGATTTTTCAGACTGTGTTGTAACACTAGATGAATCCCCTGAACCTGCTTTCCACATGGAGAAACCTAAAGGCAAAAATGCAAAGAAGAAAAAGGTGGATGTAAGTTTGCACCTAGAATTGTAATGTATATTCAAAATCTCTTCACTACCCACAGAAACTGTTTTAAAGTAACTTTTCATAAATATGTGACATTTCTTCATGCTTATTTCCAAATAATTTGTTAAATACTGTGTATTCTTTTCAGGTACTATTTTCTTTTTATGTAAGTATTTAGTTGGTATTTCAGGCACAATACTGTGAGTTAGAATGATTATTATACATTGATGCTTTTGTTAGTAGATTGGTGGTTAAACTCTCTGAGCTTTGGTAAAGTTAAACTTTTTTAGCTGTTTTGAAATAACTTGGTTTAATTACTTGAAATCCAGTATCTGCCTTTTTTTCTTATATATTTATTTATTAATCATTTTTATAAACTGAAGGTGGTTTTATTCTTCCAAAGGTAAACAAATGTAAAAAACAGAACTCAAGAACTGCTGAAATGATAGAACAAACCTCCAGAAAGAAACTACCTCGAAGAGCAGCAGCAGCAAAAAATTACAAAGAACCTTCCAGTTCTGAGTCAGAGAGTGAAAGGCCAATTCCACCTTGCACCTCCAAGGAGGAGAAATCAAAAATGCAGGTATACAGTTGCACTGCATTATTAAAAATCCACTTCTGCCATATTTTCAAAATTAACTCTCCTGTGTTTGTGTACTTGGTACTCCTGAATTTTAAGTACCCAACATGAGCAAGTTGAAATTAATAGAAATTTATGTGTCCAGTTGAACAAATTCGATGTTTATTGATATTAGAACACCCGATATCCTTATGGATTTAAGTCCTGCTAATGATGTTCCTTCTGTTTGATCTTAGAGATAACATGCTCTTTGTCTCCTTTTGTGTACTCTTCTCCATGTTTGCAAAAATGTTTCTGTAACATTTGTATTGTAATAGAAACCTATGAATGGGGCAATCAAGGATTATAAGCAGCAAAAGGTCCCCCAGGTTGTGTCTGTGGAGCCAAAGAGAGGAGAGAACTGTGTGCAGAAACCACCTGAGAAATCCAAGAATCCTGCAGAACAGAAGGAGATGGAGGTGCCTTCAGCTGAGAGTCCTGCATCCCTGGAGACAATGAGATGTAGGTATTTGGACTTGAAATTTCCAGCAATACAGAGTTGAAAGTTGGAGGTTAATTGAGGATTAGCACAGCAGTACAATTTTACATTTATTTCCTGCTTTTAACATAAGAGAGATCCCCCAGCTCAGGGTGTTCCACATAACTTAAGGAAGTGTATTAATGTGCCACTGACACTTTTCTAGGTTGGTGCAGTTATTTGTCACCAGCATAACCTAGAAAAGCAATGTGTAAGTGTTGGAATGAATCTGGTAACTGCTAAAACAGTGGGAGAGTGCAAAGAGGGAAGTGCTGTGCCAGCACTTGAAGTAAAATTGCACAAATCTGAGACTTGGCGATACCTAGGGCTGGAACAGTGAGCAGTTTGGGCCTTTGGCTTGCCTTTTTTAACTTCCATTCCTCATGCTGACAGTGAAGGAGTTGTTTTCTAGGTGCTGAAGGACTCTCAGAAGGAAATGTTACTCCAGAGCACACTTCCAGTGAAAGATCTCTTGATCTTCGGGAGTCATCACCAGAAAACAGGGAGATGTTAAATTCTGCGAAAGGAATCTCTCCCGATAACTTCTGTCCCCAAAATAAGAATATTCACAGTATATGTGTCAATCAGTCCCCCGAGGCAACAGCTACAAAGTCAACATTTGGAAAGAAAAGTTTCTCCCCAGTGTTGACAGAAGCATCTTTGGTAAGAATGGTAACATTTCTCCAGAGTCCTTTTAGCTGAAGTTATTCCGTTCAGCTGCCAACTGAATGGAATCAGTTGTCCTTCTCTCCATCTGCCTTCAATAATGGTTTTGGGGTTTTTTGTTAATGTGTAGCTCAGCCTAACAACACATAAAACTGTCAGTGGGAAAAATTCCAAAGGAGCTGGATTGGAAACCTGTAACAGTAACGAAGGTTCAAGTTTCCAGCGTTGCTTTTCAGACACAATTCCTGTTAAAGGAAAACCGAAAGATACCACTAAAGCTGTCACCAAAAGCAAAGAAGAGGTATGGTACTAAATTCTGTGCTTTTTGTCTATTTGATCTACTTTCCAGCTGGTGATTTTTAAGGGACATCTCTCAATAATGATTTTTTTTTGGTTAATGTGCAGCTCAGCTTAACGACATATAAACCTGACAGTGGAAAACGTGCAAAGGGAGCTGTGTCAGAGACAAGGAGTAATAATGAAGATCCAAGTTTCCAATTTTGCTTTTCAGACACACTTTCTGTTAAAGGAAAACTACAAGATACCTCTAAAGCTGTCACTAAAAGTAAAGAGGTAAGTTAATGCATTCTTTGCTCTGCAGAAGTGAGCTCCAGCTTATCCATTTCACCTCCTTTACAGTGGGGAGCTTTAAGGGCAATGCATTTCTCTCAATATTAAGCACTATATAATGTCTACTTGGGGCCTGCTTGGAAAATTCTAGTAGTTATTTTTTAAATATTTGAGATAAATATCATATATTTATGATTTATCTTATGGATACAATTTATTGTTTATCATATGGACACAATGAAAGAATTGTATCCCAACAAGATCCATTATAATTCATATTTTAAAAAATGACAGGGAGTGGCTTTCAAAGAAAATATATGGTTTTTCACTACATAAATCTGCATTTTTGATGGAGACTTCTAAAAGTGATGTGATTTGGAAGCTAATAAATCAGTGGCTTTTCTTTAGGGTTGTGAACCACCATCTCCACTGTCTGCTTCCAGTGGGAGTAAAGCACAGTCTTCAACTGAAGAACCTTATGACCCTGTAAATGAGTCAGGTACAAACATTTAATTGAAAGCAAAATACTTTCTGTATGTCTCAATAAAGGTTGAGAAAAATATTTTATTTGGTATAAAAATATGGCCAAATCGTTATGTTTTATATATTTTCAGTATTATTCTATTTTTAGCTCTTTTCTAATTTTCTCTCATTTAATTATCCCGAAACAAAGCTGAAAATTAGGCTCCAAAATGCAGCTCCAGTGAAGAATTAGTTGTGCCCTAAAGAAACAGTTAGAAGCATTCCCACTGATGCTGGGGAAAAAAACTGGGGATAATGGTATTGTCAGGAAATGATGCCAGACTTGTTTATTAGTCAGAGTTCTGTGTTCCGTAGAAATCTTCTTGTTGTTTTATGTTATTCTTAAAGCCAAGACACATATTCCAAGAGTTTGGATCCAACAGGTGAATAAAATCCTCTTTATCCTCCCTTCTCGTTGTTTTAAATAAACCTAAAATGAAGCCTTGTTCTCATGTTGATTAAAGGACCAACTGTGCAGACATTCCTCAAACGAAGATACCACAGTGACACAGAGAGCAGCTCTGATGAGGCACAGACCAGCAAAGAGGAGGAAAAGACAGGAAGGAGAAGAATCACTTTAAAGCCCAAAAAATTATTTAAAACAAATGATGCTGCTACTTACAGAGGTTAGTCATGAAGTGACAGTTGAATATAGTTGTGCAAGAGTTTAAAATAATGTGACAAATTGAAGCTTTAACAAGGAAATGTAATATCTTAGGAAAAGCATTTTACATGTCAAAGAAAATAAATAAAAATGCTGAATATTTAGAGATTGTATCCATATAAAAAGACAGAAAATTTATATGAAAACAGAAAGTGGTTTCAGCCATCTCATTGGTGAAATGAACTGATATGTAACAGAAGCTGCCCTAGGCCCTGTGCTAACTCTGGGTAGGTGCTTTTTCATCCTGAATTTGACATTATCCTTTTGTCCCTGTCTGCAGTGTCTGAGAGCATCTCCACTCGATCTGTCAATGAGCTCTCTGCTTTGGATGGGCAGTTCTGGGAACCTGGTTGTTCAACTCTCAGCATATGTCAGAAGCTCCAAAAAGAATTTACCAAGAAAATTGAGGCAAGACCCTTCCTGTGCAGTGTCAGCTGGGGGTACATGTGCATGTGGGGGATAGCTTGGCTTCCACCACAGAGTTGGGTTTTCATGGCCCTTTAAGCCAAGTGCACAGAATGTCAGGAGAGGACAGAATTCACATTTCCTTTTAAGCCTCTTTCAATTCCTTTATGTACTAAACTCTCCAATGACCTTCTCTCCCATGTCTGTTTTATTTTTCATTCCATGTGTACTTTGTCTATTTTGAAGAGGTATATTTTCCAAGTAATGCACTTCTACTTACATTAGGCAGAATTTCATCAAAAGCATAACCCCAAGTGTGTTTACATGTCACTAAGAGAAAGCTTCTCCCCAAAGGACAGGGGGACCATTTTAAAAAATGTGATATTAAGCAATTAGAGTACTAAACATATTACAGTTTTTTCCCTGAAGTGAAAATAATCTGAATTTAATACTCAAACACCCTCCCAGAACCGCTCCCGGAAAATGGATCATTTTAATAAGCAAACATTAAAAGCTGCCCATCAGCATTTGACAACAATGAGTTACCAACTCCATGAATGCAGGTCAGTAACGACAGATGTGCTTTAAAACATCCTTCAAATGCAAGGAATACCTTCTAAAAGTAACCTGGTTTGTTTTGGTAGGATCAGGCAGCTGGACAAATTTCATTTTACTCTCATTGAGGAACTTGAGAATTTTGAAAAGGATTCTCAGTCCCTGAAAAACATGGAAAAAGAATTCTCGGTTTGTATTTAAACAGCTGGATCGTGGGGAAAAGTGAATTCTTATGGGATCCATAGATTGTCCATGTCATCTTTAACTTTGGATTGTTAATTTTAAATTTAAAAGCCTTTATCGTTTTGCTTCAGGTTGGGTGAAATGTCAAACAGTGAATTTGAGATGTTGGGATTGGCCAATGCTCTTAGAATTCCTTGGTCACTACATGTTTTTCCTATATATATTAACTATATGAATTCCTATATGTTTTTCCTCCTAGGATAAACTATTAGTAGTAATTTATTGAGCTGGTTTTCCAGCTTCTGTGGGGACTGTGTAAATCCTGGGTAACTCTGCTGAGTCTGTGGTTGTGGGTTATTTTATTCGTATGAGATATTGGTCAGTTTTGGCTTGGAAAATCAGTTTCTATTGATCAGCATCTGTTAATATTTTTTCTTTCCAGACCTTTTGGAAAAAACAGACAAGTACTTTGAGTACTTACATGAAAAATGAGCAGCAGAGGTTAGTGGGCTCTGTCAGTTCTGGGAGGAGGTTTGTGGGCTGTTCATTTGAGGGACAAGTCAGGCCAACTGATATTCCTTGTGCAGTTTCTTCCATTAAATAGAGATGGTAGATGAGATGAGAAAATTAGATTAAAATATTACATTACAGGAAAAATGTAATGATTCTCCATCTAAATTTCTCCACATACCTGAGGGACTGTTCCAGCAATAATGATGATATTTATCCACACTTTAAAGTACAAATAGATTACAAATAATGGGGCCTATTTGTGGTCTGTGTGGGAAGTTTATACCTAGCAAAACTGTTTGAACAGTGTTTTGTTTCTTTAGAATTCAGGTTCTTAAAACTTCATTTGAAAAGAATATCTACCATTCTGTTGACTATGAAGAACGTGTTTTTACTTCAGAGGTATGAGGAACTTTTGTTTTGTATGAGGAGCTTTTGTTTCACTCTTGTTTTAATAATTCTTCAATTGCACCAACAGATACCAGTACTGACTTTTTTTTCTGAAGAAAGACTTTATCCTTAGCACTGTATTGATGATACTTTTTTTTAGATTTTAGTTCTCATAAAATGGCCTTAATTTAACAATACTCACTGTTTTAGGCCAAGATTTCACCCATTAGAAGACATGTGCAGTTACCAAGATTTATTCTGGATTCCATGCCTTTGTTTATTTTGTTTATGAATATGAAAGAACAAATTTAAAATACAAATCCCTTTCCATAGGCAGGTGGATGCATGTACCTCTCTGTCTCTTGGTTATAAAACATTTAGGGATGTAATTGTTTGCTTGAAAATGTGTCACCAGTATGAGCAGAGGAGATGCATTCAGGATCTTTTTTGCAGATGCATCTGATGAAAGAAGACATAAAAGGACTCCAAGAGAAACTTCTAAAAGAAATGGTAAATGAAGTCATCATGCACTCATTTTTATTTATTTTTTGCTGTCTGAACACTAAATTACTAAGATTTTAAATCCAAGTATCACTCACATGTTACACTTTAGGCCTTACCTGGGTGATAAAAGCCACAGGTGTGAATGTACTACTTTGGTTCTGAGTCTTAATATGTGGAAAAGTATCCTGTTTGATATGTTAAAAGCAGCATATTCTGTGCACCAGGAGTACAACATGCTAAATAAAACCTTCCTTTTTTCAAAAGCATGTGATAAGTGTGATGTTTTTTGCACAGCAAGAAGAGGAGCTGTGCAATGTTCGCAGAGGATTGCAGACCCTCTTTCGATCAAAGACTGAATTCTGAAGGGATGTTTTTCAGATTCCTTCCTGAGCTTCAAGGTGAATATAAACACTCTTTTATAATGGAAAATTTGACAACTTTTTTTTTTTTTTACACTCAAGGAAACTGTTGTAATGAAACCATATTTTCCTTAATAATATTAAAATCTTTGTGGATAAAACTTCCCCACTTACCTGTGAGATTTGGGATTATTTTACTGAATCTGCTAAAATGCAATATGTAATTTTATTTTAGCACGTGCTACTTTTAAATATGTCTGTAACAATTTGTATAGGTTATTTAAATGACTGCCAGAGAAGTCACATTGAATTTTACTTTGAATCTTTGTTTTGGGCCTGTATGTACAGAAGACCCACTTTGTCTGATCCAGAATGGAGTCAGAAAATATTTAGGGATCGAGTCACCTGGTTTGATTTCAGTCTTGTTTGTGGTATTAGACTTCAGCAGGAGTTTCTAAGAGAAAACAACACTCTAAACACTTGTGTTTGAACTATGTTGCAAATAGTTGTATTAAACAAGTCCAGAAAAATATATGTTGTCTGTCTTTCTTTTTTTCCCCACGATGCTGTCATTGCTGTTTTGCTTCAAATCAATAATATGCATTTGCACATCAGTCAGATAAAGCTGCTGCACAAATATTTTGTGTAAGAATTTTAGAAACACAAGGCTGTGTTGTGTCTGAAAATCATTATATTGAAATTGCCAGTAAATAATTGGGTCCACTCATCCCACCTATGTAAGTGTACTAATGCTTTGCTCATCTTCCTGAGCCTCAGGTTTGTGTGGTTTGGGGGTTTTTTTGGCCTGTATTCAGTGTGTTCTCCACTAGATGGACCTCCTGAGCTGGTAAACTTTTCTTTCCACTGGTCCAATTGAATTTTATCTGCATGAAACAGGAGTTTTCTCTGAATTGTACAAGGTTTTTAAAAGTGCACTGGAAGGTCCAAATTATCTCTTACAATGAGGGTACGTTGGAAAAATAATACAAGTGCCTTATTTTTAGTTAGGGACAGGAACTGGGCACTGCAGGCCTGTTTGCCTTTTCCATTGGGAAGGAGCTGCACAAGGAGAGCCTCCCTGAGCCACACCTGCCTTCCATGGTGCCATCCTTGTTCCCAAGCCCAATCCATGGCCCAGGGAGTGCAGGCAGTGTCCAAACATCCCCAGAGACTTGCCAGCAGCAAGCAGAGTGTCATCAGGGGATCAGTGGGATCAAGTGTGGCTCTGGAATTCTGTCTCCACAGGAGCAGAGCAAAGGCTGGGCTGGTTGTGCTGGAAGGACGTGCTGGAAGGACAGCGGAGAGCAGGGGAAGGAGCGAAGCTGGCCCTGCACAGCTCCAACATGGTTGAGTTGCATCAGTGACAAAGCTCACAGGCACTGTTTGGCATTTAAACAGCTGCTCTAAGTTACCCTTCAAATATTTTTATCTTTATTTTATTTTCCAACATCATTTTAATGTGTTTTATACAGCATTTATTAGCAATGGAAGTATGGATTGTTATTTTCATGGACTATAAGCCAAGTTTAGTTTGTAGTTAACAGTGCCTCATCTGCTGTTCTCACACTAAAAATGCCTCTGCTGAAGAAACTTTTCTCTCCTTTCTGTTCAGCCTTTTTGTATCTTGCATCTGGACTCTCATTATATTGTTGTTAAGAATTAATACTATTGTATTAATAATCAAATTAAAATGATGGATAAATATAGTAGTAAGTTAAAAAGCTAGTTATAATGATGCATATTTCTGTGAAAATCCAGCAAGTTGAAAAATTGCAATAAAGAGGAAAAAATACATCTTTGGATCAAGTGGTTGGGTCATTCAGGTCTTCAAATGACAGTCAAACAGGTCAAACATGAAAATGTTGGACAAAGTGACAGCGGGCTCCAGCAAAGCCAGCCAGTGTCACCCATCCTGGACAGCACCTCCCCCAGGAGTCCTCAGTTCCCTCTCGTGTCCTTAGTGACACACAGTGAAGTGTTGCTGTTCTGACCTCCCATTCTCCAGCAGCAGGACCGTGTGTGTGAGTCCATCCCCACCCTGAGCACACAGACCTGGCTCTGTGTGCTGACTGTTCCCCACCTGCAGCAACTCAGTCGTAGTCTGTGCCATCCATTTGAAATACTGGATTTTATTGTTGTCACACTCCATGGAATCAGCTCAGTGAAGCTACGAGACTGAGAATGCCTTTCTCAAGTTTTTAACATTGAATGACTCCCTAAAGTTATAGCACTGAAGAGTCTTGCAGAGAAGTGTTTGGGAGTGTATTCACCATTTTGTTCTTGTCTCAGGTGTGTTTTCCAGCTGTCTGTGTTTGTTTTTTTCCCCAAGTATTTTTTAGTAGTAATCTGAGTAAACTCAGATGCTCCTCCATGTCAGGCATTATTAGAGTGTCTGGCTTTACATTTTTCTCAACCAGTTCTATTTGCTTTGTTATTAGCACTTAGTAACTTTTTTCTTCTTACTGTCAAGAAAGCATTAAAATCATTTGTTTGCCAAACATCAAAGTACATTGTTACATTTCTACCTGTGCTTGTCCAATTTGAATGAGAATAACAGTGAACTTAATTGTCATTCTTTAGAGGGTCAGAGCCTCAAGTAGTGGAGGATGACAATCAGATTCTGCTATTCCATGAGATGGAAAAACCTTAGTTGGGATCTTCTTTTTGCAGACTTCATGTTGATGAAGAAGTCTAATGGTCTGGTGCAGAATAATTCTAATCCCTTCCCAACTGTCCCTGGGAAAAAAAGAGCTTTAGGAAACATGTTCATTTCCTGCAATAAGTAGTCATTTAATTAAAGAACAAAAGTAACAGGAATCAAAAATGCTTGCAGCTGTGATTCTGTTAGACATTATATAAAAAAGAATGAAATTATAATACATTAAATTAGTTTTTAGAACATGAACTTAAGTGTTTTACAAACTAATTGTGGCAAGTTCAAAATGTCTCGTCAACATAATACTGGATGACAGTGTGTCATGTCCGTTTATGTCAGAGGCCTTGGAATGGTAAAGCCTGTACATGCACAACATCTCCTCTTCCAAGACAGGCTGCAAAACAGTTCCAAACAAGTGTGAAAGGAGAGTAGGAGGCTCTTCCAAGTTGCTTTGCTTCAGTCTTTGTCAGCAGCTCGTCCCAGTCCCAGGCCAGGGCTCTCCTGCCTCCAGAGCGAGGGGCAGCCCTGGGCTCTCTGTCCATAAGTGCTGCAGAGACCTCAGCTCAGAGTCCTTCACACAAACACCAAGGGATCCTGCTCTGAACTGGAGGGAAAGACTCAGATATTCCCTGATGCGTGTTCAGCAGCAATATCAAAAAGTAAAGACAGATTCTTCTCAGAAGAAAATTTCTATGGCCTGTGAAATCTGGGAGAGATGAGAGACATTCATCAAACCACTTTGAAATAGAAAACAAAAGGTAGTTCAATTCTCTGTTAGATTAACAAAATTTTAAAAAGCCCACAAAACTATTCACTCTGTTTAAAGGTACAGTAAAAGTACTGAAGAATATCAGCACCTCTAAGTCTTCATTTTCACCATGTGCCAGGATGATCCTCAGGGCCCAGTTTAACCAGTTACAGCAATTTGGGAGTGAAAATGCAAATACAGGTGTGGGGTTGATTTGAGGTTCTTTTCTTTTAGCAAATGAAGCCACAGGTTGTCATTGGTGGCAATATTCTTTATTGTGTGGTGATTTTGTTCTTTTGTAAGAGCTAACAATGTTAGCTCTTTATCATCTTTATGATGTTTCATAAAGTCTGAGGAGCTACTGTTGGTGGAATGTGTGATTATGAGTCTGGAATAAATATCCTCTTGCTCTGTAGGCTTGTTCTTTAGGCTGAGATACGCAGTTAAAGTTCCAGTCATTTGAAATGCCTTAGCACTAACTGTAAATTGTAAGCCTGTTTATTCCTAGTATCCTGAACAAATATCCAAATCTATCATTATCATCTCCCTAAACTCCCCAGGTAGCTTCAGTTAGAGAATGTAGGTGTCACCCTCAGGCTGACACTGCAGCCATCCCCTTTTCCCCTCCCACGTTTCATTCCATCAGTGCAGTGATGATTTTTGCCCTAAACACTGGGTCTGACTCCTGTTGTGTTAAAAGGGCCTTAAATTGCAGGAACAGTCTGGAATTACATAAATATCACATTGTACTTTGCATTTACAGCTGAAGTGTGTTTGCCTGGACCATCTGCTCATTGACCAGCCTGAGCTCAGTTAAGCTGGAATTCATTGTGAGTTCAGGAATAAGCCTGGGAATGTGACAGAGTGGCAATACTCCAAACTTGTTCCCTCTCCTGACCTGCTGCAGTCCTCACCTGCCTGCCAAGAAGTTCCCTGGGGGGTTGCACTCCTTCCAAGAGCAAATGGCCTGACAGGGGATCCTGAAATCCCCCGGCTGAATCCATTAGAACAAATCCAATTAGAACAAGTGCATTACCCAGGGGCATTAGGTGTGTTTGTTACTGCAGGTAGAATTTTATATTTCTTAGCAGGCAAGCTGCAGTGTTTGTGATAATGTTGCAGGCTAAAGTACATTTAATTCAGAGACCTTTAGACAGTGTATTAAGTTGTTCTTCTGCTTCAAAAAACGCATATTGTTTTGTACATTTTACCCTACATTTAATTTTTTGTCCTATCTTCTGGATCTTTGGTGCAAGGAATGCTGGCTGAGGGATGCTCTGGAGAAGGTCTCCTGGGTACATGCTAATAAAAGCCCCAACAAAATCAGAAAATCTAAATTCTGAACAGGAAGGGAAATACTTCCATTTTCTTTTAAAACAAAGCTCCCTTTGCATATTCTTCTCCCACATCACATAAGAATAAAATGTACAGATTCAAGACTCAAGAGACTGTTTTTAGCAGGCAATGGAAGTAAACAGGTGGAAAACTGACCTTGTCAAATGTTTGCTGGATGCATGTACCTCCATTTCATTGCTTTTGTACTCATTCAGCTCTTTCCGAATTGCTGCCTGGGGATTGAAAATAGAAAAACAAATAATTATATATGAAAAGTAATTTTATATTTGTGAGCTTTGCAAAATGCCAGACTTGCAGAACAGTTTTCTATAGTAGAAATAGCAGGTATTGGGTATAGCAGAGCCCTCTGTGCTGGCAGAGACACAGAATATTGAGGTTCTATGGATTGGTGACACAACCCTTCTCATTCATTATTGATTGCTGACAGAGCCACTGCTGTCTAGAAGCACTTCTGACAGAATAACACCCCGGGGCTTATTGTCTCACATTTAATAAGATTCCAGTTAAAATTTATTAAAGACTAACAGAAGTTGCCAAGCAATTGATCCTTTTTCCAGTTCAGCTCCTGACCCTGACTCCCTGGTGGGAGCCACCAGCACATGCAGTTGAACTGTCACTTTGGTTTTGCTTATGAACCTGCCTTGTTAGCAATAATTGAAACTAGGAAAAGCCTAATTTTAATAAAAGCTGAGTACCTACAAGGAAAATACAAAATCATTATTTATTGATTACTATAGAATATTCACCATTTTGCTCAGGAGAAGAGCTGCTGGAGGAGAAATGCTCTGTTCCTTTTCTATATGAGTCCTCTGAACCCATTTGGTTTTTTTTACTGAGGATGGAGACTGAAGGGTTCGATCTCCACATCTCAGAACAAAGCCATGAGTAACAGTCCTGTGTTTGCCATTTTGCCAGTAAATCTCAGCACCCTCCTCCTCCTGCTTCCTGCAGCCCTGAAACCTCCCAACTTATCCAGCAGCAGTTCCAGCTGGAATCTAGAGCTGAACTGCTCTTACTGCTCAAGGACCTAAATGTGACAGTTCAACTGGGATGGAAATCAGTGAGTGGCAGGTGTGTGACACAAACGGAGTGTTTGTTTATGCTCCTGAGAATGTGGGTCAAGTGACTCCTTGAGCATTCCTAGGAAAGAGGAGAGGAAATCTTTGCATGTTTAGAAACATAGCAGAGAATATTTGTGTGTCTGGGACAAAACTTCCAGTCTGAGAAGAAATGTTAATGTTATATTGGCTGGAAATGGTTTTGAGTTGGAGCCCAATGATTGCATCCACCTTTTTGGGTGGGCTGGGTAGAAGCCCTTCCAGCACTAAATAGGCATTTTTATAAATAGCACTTTTCCTGACAGGATGCATTGGTCAGTGTGATCTCAGCATAGAAAATAATGGTGAACTGCACAGAGATTAAATGTTCCAGTGGTTAAATGTCATTGCAGAATGTGATGTATCATTCCAGAAAAAGCAAGGAGAAAGCAGTTGTGTGTGATTTTAGCTCTGGCAGTACCTTGTCTGCTGCTGAGAGTCGTGTCCATGGTTTGTCTGCTCTCCTGTCGTAGTCCTGTGCCTTTGCCACTTCCACATAATCACTGAATCGAATCAGGATTTTTCTGTCTCTCAGTTCATCGACTGTAGGTCTCTGGTTAAGCTGTATTCAGTAGTTTAGAAAAATAAAACCAGGGTTAATAACAAAGGTATCAGTAAAATATGCGATTTTTCTGCTTCTTAGCTTAGTGTGCATTTATGTGGAGGGAAAACCACCCAACCCTTGGAAATTTCAGGGAATATTAATCATTTGGAGGACCATTAGCAGAGCAGTAATGGTTTAAATGGGCTGCAGCACAGTGCCTTTAAAATGGACAAAAGAGAAAAATATTTTAACCTAGCTACCCTTTGCAAAATGTAAAGGAATCCTGGTGGATTTGGGATGTTCTCTGGATGACACTGGATGCTGTTGGGGTGTTCTACAGGCAGAGGCAGATTGTCTGCGTGAGATTCTCATGGCTGGATCCACTGTAAGAATTTCAATTTGGCTTTAGCGAGTTATCGGCGTATTTGGTTTGTAATTCCCGTAGGGATTCCCAGGAACAGAACAACAAGAACTAGTTCTGGGAATACTTCAAACGCAAAGAGGAATGTTCCACTGGAGCACACCTGGGGCTCAGCAGGGACTCAGCTCTGCCAGCTACTGCTCCAATGAATGAAAATGTCCTTTTCTAGCAATATATACCCAATATATTCTGACTTACAGTTTATATGTAAGTATTCTACTAAGTCTTATGGAGCTGAGAAAAGGTAGGGATTTTTATAATTCCTATTACTAAACACTATGAGACA
Organism: Neopelma chrysocephalum; assembly: GCF_003984885.1. NCBI lineage: Eukaryota > Metazoa > Chordata > Aves > Passeriformes > Pipridae > Neopelma > Neopelma chrysocephalum. Next base: position 4,265,702 of record NW_020897781.1, read on the forward strand.
CTGCTGAGGAGGTTGTATATTAAGGGAGGTTCTGTGTAATAATGACTGGTTGATGTTACAGTAGCTTTGCTAATTTCTACAATTTCTGTTAGGCAATTTCTAAAAGCTAATAGCAGGTATTGCAAGTTTTTACCTTTCTTGTCAGTCTCTGTTTGATTTCCCTTCTTTCTTCCTGCTCCGTCTGATCATTTCGTTCTGCAGAGAATATAAAAAAAAAGATGACTTTCCTCATGAGGGAGTTTGGTGTTTTCCCAAGTTCCAGGCAATAATGAGCACAGAAAAATGAGGAGCTGGTTCTTGGTTGTGTTAAGTCAGTACATCTCTGTGTCATGTATCAGAGCATGGAGCTACCTCTCTGGGAGGACAAGGCATTGCTTCCAATGGCAGGTTCCCTGTGCTCTGAACTCCAGCTCCAAGCTGATTTAATAAAACAGCAACCACATCAACTCTCCACTTGTATAAACTTGAGAAGGAAAATCAAAATATCCCATAGCTGGTTAATGATCACGTTTTACTCTCCACATTGCTGGAGCCATTCATTGCTCTTGGATGCTGAGGAGCCTTATTGCAGCAACTCCAGGGAAATTATGTTCTGTCCTCTCTCCTGGTTTTCTCAGGCTACATGTTGGCAGTGCTGCAGTGCTGGGCTGTGACCTGCACGTTTTGCTTTCCCTGCCATTCCTGCCACGATGAGCTCTTTATCCTCCCGGGGGTTCCTTTGCAGTGCTCTGTCCTACCCCAGCCAGCCTGGCTTTGTGTGTTGTGCCTATTAACATTCAAGCCGTGAGAACTCCTCCACACTGGCTCTAAAAATAGCCTGGAGTGCTGTAACACTGCTGAAATCCATCCCCTGCCTTAGGAAACAAGTTAATGGCGTTTCTATTTCCAGTACTATCTGTTACTAAATTCAGAGTGAGCCCATGACCTGAACAAAGCTGCAGAGAAAGGTTTAACCATTGTGGGATTCTCCAGATGCTCCTGTGAAGCTTATTACACCACTTGCATTAGATATTTCCAGTGTTAAACACACATGTGATTTCTAATGTGCCTCAAAAACCACCAGCACTGCAGATGAGTTTCCAAAAAGCTATTTTTAATAATGAAGTGTTCTCCCTGATTTTTATGCTCATTAGACTACACTGAAATGCAATCATAGGTATCTATTTAAAGTAACATAGTAGTGCAGAGCTACAACTGGCTGTAGTAGAAACGTAAATCCAAGATTTTAAAATGCTGGAATGTGCTTTATTACAGTTCAGTGGCAAGGCACAAAATGTAAAGAGAACAGGTCAGCTAAAATTAGTGCTGTGTCAGGGATGAGCAGCTATTTCAGTGGGGAATGTTTAAAAAGAGAACAGGCTTTAAAAAGCAGAGGGTATTCTTAGATGTAGAGATACCTGCAAGAGGTTATTCATTCAGCTTTAAATCACCCCCTTTAGAGCAGATATTCCTATATATATTTTTTATTAAAAAAAGAGAATTTTCTGTGGTATGGTACCTTTCTAAGGCATGGTGTGATATGCAGTGAGAGAATTGCCCAGAGGAGCTGTGGCTGCCCCTGGATCCCTGGAAGTGTCCAAGGCCAGACTGGACAGGGCTTGGAGCAACCTGGGATAGTGGAAGGTGTCCCTGCCCATGGCAGGGCATGGAACAAGATGAACTTTAAGGTCCCTTCCAACCAAACCATTCCATGATTCAATGATTCTAATTCCTAAAGGAAAGCCAAAAATACACATTTCTGATCAAAAAATGCTTTTCCAAATATACTCAACGTGCAGTGACCCATTTCTATTTGACATTCACTCGGGTTCAGTGCTTATTCCCAGCTTCGAGAAATAAAAGAAATAGTCCTTTAACAAAAAAAAAAAAATTAAAAAAAAAGGAAGATTTGATAGGAAATGCTGGCAAGGGCATTTTAGAACTCAGGCATTATTACTGAGACAATCCAGAGAGGCTTTTCCCACCCCCATCACTCTGCCCACACAGATCCATTCATTACTGAGGGCTGGGTTTATAAGTCTCAGCAGAGATGCTCCCAATCCTGAGGGGGCCTGGGCAGTGCTATAATTCATTCTGCTGCTCTGCCAGTTCTTCAGGGAACCCTCAGCTCTGCACGACACTAAAACAATTGCTTGAGCTAAGAATGAAATAAGAATTGCACACAGTGGTTCAAGAGATGCCTCCTTGAATGTGAAATTCAGCTCTTTGTTGAGGACAGAGGACACATCTGACACCTGGGTTGTGATTTTAGTTCAAGCTTTTCATGCTTGGTGGGAAACCAGCAGTGTTTCTGTAGATAAAGGACTTGGAAGATGAACAAAATTATAAGAAAGTGTTGGCTTTCAGTTTGCTTTTTATGTGTTAATCTCAGAAACATCTCCCTAAGGGAGATAAGAAATCACTTTTTGAAATCTTGCTGAGATTCGCTTTAAAATAACAGGAGTTGCACTTAGGCTTGTGCAATATGCTTCTCTTTTTGCCAGAGTTGTACAAATGTGACTTATAAGTCCTTAAGAGAGCTTTGGGGGTAGCATTGCTTCTGTCAGCAGTATAAACTATGAACATCCAAGGGGTTGGGAAATTCAAAGTTTAAAGCCGTACAACCCTTTGTACCTGGAGGAGGCTGTGGTGATTTCACTGAAGGGCATCTCTACTCTCCAGCTTTGCATGTCACACCCAATCCATGGAGGGGTTTCATAAAATCCATAACAAGAAGGCTATTGAAGTCTATTTTAAAAGCTATTTTAAAGTCCATAACAAAAATTTCTATTAATAAAAGGAGCCTTTACTAATTTCTGAGTTCACTCAAAACCGAGAGCAGAGTTGTTGCACCTGTCCAGCAGTTGAAGTTTATACCTGGCACAGCTCTGTGGTGCCTGTAGCTCTTCACAGGATACTCAGCTTTTTATATAATGGCAGAGGTAAATAAAATGGAAGTGGTTCTGATCTCAGCTGAACCTGTATAAAGCCTGAGCAACTCAACAGAAGTCAATAAATTTGCTCCATGCTGGAAGCTCTTTAAATAAGATACAAATCCAGCCCAGTATGTTTAGCTGGAATTCAGGAACTATCTTTAATTCTGCTTTATCTTCTTTCTGCTTTATCTCTCTCTAAGCTCATTATATGAATGTATTCAAACTTTTTTTATTATTGAAGCTGGTCAGTTTAACCCAGATTAAGGATGTAACCAGCACACTTTAAAAAGTAAACATAAAAGAACAGATTTTTCAGTAGAGATCAGCTCTTCCTTAGCCAGGAAAAAACCCAAAGAAACAGATTTTCAGAGATCTTGGTTATTGACTCTTGAAAATCTGGCCCAACCTATTTCAGAATCTTGGGTTACTGCTTTTTCTTGCCTCTTGTGGTGGATGACAGGTGAAGTTTGGCCAAGTTCATCCCTCACATTTCAAGGGGGGTATCCTTTTCTCATGGAGCTATGCAAATGGTAAATACAGTTAATTTTACTGGGTGTGATCTGTGCATTGGAACAGTACAGAAAATACTGGTAAATGTATGTTGACTGTGGAATTTCTTTGTGTTAAAACTGAAGTGAAATCCCAGTAAATTCCATGGCAAGAGCACAAGGGGGTTTTTTTAGAAACCACTAAGAAAGTTCTGAGACATTAAATTTTAGGTAACACAATGTAGGTAACTTTTTTAGTAGCAAATTGCAAGCCTGTGATTAAATATAAATTAAATTGCATAGGCAGCATTGCTTGTATGACAAATTTATGCTTGTTTAGTGAGAAATTATAGTTCACATTATTCTGGGTTCTGTCTTTCAACACTAACTAGACCATGAAAATAAAAGAAGCAATAAACTTTTCCTTTAAGCATATGGATTCCCCCTTTCTTATGGCTGAGACAATTTCAAATCTCCCTCTCACCTTCCCCTAGCTTAGAGGATTCCCAGTAAGGAAAGGGTTTATGTTCATCACTTGTTTGATCCCCTGCTCAGAACACCAACCTTCAGGAAAAGAGTTGCAAGTTTTGCCTTGAGAATTTGAGAGATGCTGAGAACACTCCCCTGTGGCAGCATCTGTAACTGGGATTGTCCTTCTAATAACTCTAACAGCTCAGAATGATCTTTGACTTGTCTTTGGGAAGATCTCCAGTGGCATAAAAAATGTATTTTAAGAGAACCCCCCCCTGTAAGGATGTTCCCCCTTCCACTGCAGCCTCTGTGGTATCCAGTGTGTGGTTTCCCTTGACAATCCATGTCTTGAGAAATGTCAGTGCCATTCTCATGGCACTGAGGGAATTGTATTCCCCTCTTGGACACCCATAACAGTGTAATCAGAATGAAAATTATTTTCGAAAGCCTGAATCTGAACAGTTCTTTTCTGTCCTCAATTGCATGTCTTTGTGAAAAGTTAAAACTTTTAGGTTCAAAAAATAATCCCAGTGAACGAATTTGTCTATTTAAAAATAATAGGTTCTGGAAATGCAATCACAGATTTCAACAAATGCATATAAAATAGTTTAGGAAAAAAAATACTCACGTTTAAGGATATTCCTTCTTTCCAGCTCCTCAACAGCGGGTCTTTGGCTGAGTCGCCTGCGGAAAAACACCAAAATCACATTTTGTACCATGCCTGTTCTTTGGAAAGTCTGCAGGATTCTGAGTTCTGGTTGGTGTTTTCCTCAGGAGGGGACTACAAAAAAAGTCCTCTCTAGGACTAGTGAGGAAGAAAATAAAAAAGAATCCTGGCACCAGAATTCTTTCTTGTATTATTTTTCCCAAATGCCAGCAATGCAGGTGAAAGTTCTCCTCTACTTTGTTCTGCTGCCAGTGAAAGGCTTCCTCGGAACATGCATCCTTTCCATCCCACTTTCCAGACAGTCAGTTGGAACCAGTTCTCTCCAAGGGTAGAATTCACTCCCAAGGGGGTGTTCAAGGTGGTTATCAAATGAGTTGCTCGGTGATCTTCTGTAGCTCTCACTGCCTTTCCCTTTAATCAGGTGGAGCAGCAGATTTCCTTTGCTCCAGTAACACCAGTGGTGCACCCTGACAAAAGGCAGACTGGCCAGAAATGAAGCTTTCCTGTGGTTTCCCGACTACACGTTGCCCAGCCCAGTCCAGCAGCTCTGCTCTGCTCTGCCTGCTGGATGCAGCTCGTGTGCTGCTCGCAGCCTCACGCTGTCTGAACAGAATGTCTTGGTTTCACCTCCCCTTTTCAGTAGTGCTGCCTCAGGATTGAGTCTTCAGATCATATGATCGGTGCCACCGTGATTTTATTCCGCATACTGAATGAGAGTTCCCCACGAGACACTGCTCATATCTGCAGAGGATCTCAGGTACAGGGACCCTCCCCTAGGCAGGCACACACACAGGCTGCATCTGCTGGCTTTCATGGAATAATCCAGCCAGCAGACAGGGGAGAGTTTCAGATGCTCTCTGGGCTGTGTTCTGGCAGGGTTAAGGATTCTCACTGCCTGCTCTCAGCAGATGTTGCCAAGCCGGAGATGAAGTTACAGAGACAAAGAAACACTCAGAGCAGGGACCACACTGCAAACTGCTGCAGCAGTTATTCCTCTACTGTGCATGGGAAATGAATGAATGATTATAAAGTCATGCTGTAACAAGATCTACACCTTATCAAACACATAAGAGATGGAAAAATGAAGTAACTGTTAATAGACCATAAAAGAACTGGTAAGAGTAACTGATTCCAATTTCTCCTTGTTTTGTAAGCCTTATCCAATACACCTTTAAAATCAACTCTGTAGTCCTGTGTTATCAGACCAACAACTCCTTATCCTTTTTTGATTAATTTCCCTGAGATCACTGGAAAAACTCTCATCTTTGGCAACAGGAAGGTACCACAACTACTACACCAGATTCCCACAGAAAACTTAGATTACATGAGCTCTTGTGCTTAGGAAACACCTACAGCCTAATTCTTGTTTTTTCTATGTAACACTCTGTATCCCCTAAACTCCTTCTCCCGGCCTCCGGGTTCTGTTGAGTAATAAGCCAGATATTCCAGCAGCAGAAGCTGCAATAATCCAAACTGGAATTACGCTGAAATGCCCTAGTAAAGAATTAAACATGTATTTTTAGTTCCTGTTACCCTTGGACTCCTCCATCCTCACTCATTTGCCTGTATGTCTCAGAAATGACACAACTCTGAATAGGTTTTGTTTGCAACAGATTAAAGTGTATTTTATAATATAAATCAGGGAAGAATAACTTACTCTGAGAGCTTGTCTGCAAATGAAAGGTCTACCCAACCTGCTGCTCACACGCCCCCTCGCTCAACCATTCTTAATTACAGCCCTGCCATGCAAGATTGATAGATTCTCCTGAATCTGTACATTAGATTCCAGAAGCCTCTTGTACACTGAGGGATTAAAAGCCTAACAGAAGTCATTAAAGCAGTATGAGAATGCAAATGTATACGAATGCTCTGTATTTATATATATATATATATATATATTTATAGCTATAATATGTACAGTGGTTGATTATTTAAAACCCTGTGTCCCCTTTTGGCTTTGATAAATACAAACAAAGTGCCCATATTTCTGTGCATACCCTCAGCTTTACCCACAGCAGAAGGAAAAGGTGCAGACATGTGTACAGGGGGCATGGGTACATGGGAGCATTACAGGTTTTTTCCTGAGTTTTTCAGAGCTATGGACCACGCTTCCAAACTTTGTGTCACAGCCACAAAACTAGACGCGGACTTTGCTTCAAAATAAAATTCTAACGGGATTTCAGAAAAGTGGGGATGGAGTGAAAACACCAAATAGAGCAAGAGTCATGATCAAATGAGAAGTGGCAAAACCCCATTGACATTGTTGCTACCAAAGCACATTTTCTGTCTATGTGTTGTTTTTTCTGTTCAGGAGAAGCCTCTCTCTGCCCAGACAAAACTTTCACTTCCGTTCTCAGCTGCTGTGGGGTGGCTGGGCATGGGGTGGCTGGGCTTGGGTTGAAGGGGAAATGAGGGAGTTGGTGAAGGTGAAGGACTCCAGATGCTCCACCAAGGGCTGGAACAAGGGGCAGTGGCTGCAAGCACAGCCTGGGGGGGGGACACATATCCTCCCTGAGCTGTGCTGGAGGGAATCAGGGCACGAGAGACCCTTTCTGCAGGGGCTTTCCTGCACCCAGGAGGAGTGTGGCCGCTTGTAGAGTGAACTCACTGCCTTGACTGGTCACCCCTCAGAGCAAGAAACGCGTGGCTGTTGTGGGTGTGAGCAGAGCCCGACGTGCCTGAACTGCTCTGATGGTCTGGGAGGATGGAGGAGGGGACTTCACCCCCCCTAAGCCGCACTTTGTTTCCTCAGAAGGGGACTCAGCCCCCCTGACACCGCTGACTTCCCTCAGAACCAGCCTGCAGCCAGGCTCAGAGCGAGAGAAAACAAACACGTTCCTGAGGGCTCCTGGCAGGGCAGAGGCAGAGGCTCAGTGGAGCAGAGGGAACCCCTGTCAAAAATTCACATCACTCCTGAAGAGAGCTTTTACGTAAGAAACCGTTTCAGATGAGTTTGTGTTTCTGCTCGGGTGAGCTGTTCTCTGGGCGCTGTGGGGCTCCGAGCAACAAGTGCTCTACTTTGGATATTTATTCCATATTTTCTCCAAAGCTGTTACAATGTGAAATCCTGCCTCTGGTAGAACCAGAAACACACCCTGTACGCTGAGCTGGACGTGTTTCCCTGGAAGGGACTGTCCATCCCTGCAAACAGCCAGCACTGTGGCCTTGGAAACCTCAGGGACCCCCGGCCTGGGGAAATGGCCGCCGGCTCCCCTCACGCCATGGCCGGGGAGCGCAGGCCGGGAACCGGGCACTGAGAGGCTGAGGGTCTGGAGAGGGGATGCTCAAATCCTCTTTGATGAAAAGAAACTCCAGCTGAATAACCAGTTATCACCAGAGCAGGGGAGCCAGTGTGTGGAGCAGGCACCTGCCATGACAGAGCCTTTGTGAAGGCTAAAAACTGCCCCCTCCCTGACTCTGGATGGTCTCCACAGGCTTTGCAAAGAGAGGGGTTTGTATCAGACAGGTGAAGGCCATTTTCAATCAGAGTCCTGGCTCATTTCCTGTGGGTCCAGCAAAGTCCCTGCACCTGAGTGTGGGTGGTTGCAGGGCTTATCCTGCTCTCTGGCTGTGGTGCTGCTCGGCAACTCTGTAGGAGCCATTGGAAGGTCTGAGGTGGGCACAAGGTTCCAGCACTGCTGCAACACAGACGTGGCCATGGCTGAGTGAGTACCGTGCTTTTCATTTCTGTTGTTTTTTCACTCAGGGATTCACAGCCCCACATGGATTCACCTCAGTGAGGTGACTGTAAGCTCTGCAGGAAAGACTCACATAATCCACCACTCCAGTTGTGTCACAGTAATGATTTCCTTTCAGTTGATTTAGATACCTATTTCTTGTTTCTGGGAAAAACATCCAATTAATGCTGTTGTGTTCTTGGATGTTATTAAAATCTAGGTTTGAGTATTTTAGTACTGTCTGCTGAGGCAGGAGTGCTCCTTCCATGCACCTCTGCAGGGCCAGCTGTTGCTGGGGAGGTCTTGAAACTTTCTTGAAAGCTCTCAAGTAACACACAGAAAAGTCCTACCTCTGTCCAGATCTCCCACAGTGTCATTGGTATTGCCATGGTCTCATGTTAAGAGTATCCAGTCCAGGAATTTGCTTCCTTGTTAGCTTAAAGCAAGGGATGCCAAGAGCAGCAGTAAGTGGAGCTGAACTGGCAGCTCCTCAGAGGCAACTGCAGCTGCCTTGGGGAAACTGGGCAGAACTGGAGGCACTAGCGTTGCTTTTCTGTAAATGGTGTTTGGACACAGTTCAGAGTTTGCTGTACATGTGTCAGTGATGCTCCAAGTTTGGATAGACACCAAAATCTGAATACTTCCTCATAATGCTAAAGCAGCCACCATAGGAGTGTGGGGATAGAAGGGGATGGGCACACAGCATGTGCAGCTATTTCTTAAGTTCAGAAAGGTTACAAAGGTTCTGCGTTGTTGTTGTTTTGTGCAAAGCAAGCAAAAACCTCCAAGCACCAAGTGTTCTTTAGCTGTTTAACCTTGGGGAGTGTTCTGGGTGTATTTTCAGTCTACCTTTAGAATGTTTTCTCGAGGAATTTGAGGCCAGAAAGACAACTGGATACATGTATATATTGCCATCTCAGAAGCCACAGACTTTCCTTGCTCCCATGTCCTCTCCACTGTTACTCCTGTGGGTGAGAGGAGCTGGTCAGTGCAGGAGTAGTTCAGTCACCTGCTTGGCCCCAAGAACACCCTACAGGTACAGCCATGTGCACTGTGGGTCTCAAAGCACCTCTGGCGCTGGGAGTTTGCACAAGGCCTCGAGGTGTTTGTTTTCTCTCTGCAATGTGCACAGGGGAGCCCTGTGACGTTGTGAGGGCTACCCGCTGGCTCCCCGAGGGGCAGCAAATCCACCGTGTCTGCTGTTCCCCTTGATGAACACGTGTGGTGTATAATTGCAGCAAAACAGGCTGCCCAGGGGGATAGCAGGAGGGTGCTGCCCTACCAGCCCTGTGTGTAGGAGGTTTGATGGAGTGGGCTGCAGCCCTTCACCATGAGAGTCCAGTGAGAGGTCCCGCTAACAATCGTGTTTGACATGTGCTGCAACCAGAGTCAAGGGGAAAACCACAAACTGCTCGTCCCCTCTGGAGCAAGGTCACATGTTTGTGAGCCCAATGTGAGCACACGTGCCTGGGACTGCTGATCAGTAGATCAATATTGACTTCACACAGCCAGACTGACTCCTTCACATTTAAGGGAATGGGACCAGCATTACAATAAGGTGGACAATATTGGACTGTTACAGGTGATTGAATCCTCAGCAGTCTGTGAATTTGCATGTATCAGGACCCTGGGTCTGCTGTCAGATGGGCAATGCATCAATATGTCCTATGAACAGGAGACACTGCCAAGTTCTCTGTCCTCAGTGTGACCCTCAGCAGTATCTGCCTTGTCCCTGTAGGAACTGCATCCCAGCAAAGCCACAGCAAGCTGTGGGCTTGCAGTTATGGGCACAGAACAGCTGATGAGAGACAAATTTGGAACAGGTACAGCCCACCTGTGTGCATATGGGGCTATGCTGACTTGCCACACCTCAGACAGTCCTTCTTTTCTAGCTCTTCTTACGGGTCTGTACTCCCCTGCCTAGCAAACATTCAGCAGAATCCAGTGAAAAACAGCTCAGGTTCTTGGTTTGTGTGGTTTTTTGTCTGTCCCCAAAATATGTTCCTCTGTTTTGCAAAAATATTTTTGCATAATATCTGTTGCACAGTATCTGGATGTATGACTGTCACAAAACTGAATTTCTTTCGGATTTGTCGCTGAAGCCAAAAGACATACTTTGGAATCCTGTTGCTGCTCCTAGTTAGATCCATGTGATTCCCATAATCTTCTCCAAAGGGAGCAGGGAACTGGTAGACTTGGACACGTGCATGTGCCTGTGGACCCTGGACTGACAAGCGAGCAATCAATCCAGCCATCAGTAAATGAGCTGTAGCCAGAGGCAATTGCATTGATTGTCTTTGTGTCAGGTGGTTTTGCAGATGAGTTGGGAAGGGAGGTGGTGGGGAGGATCCCTCTCACAGGAGAGCTCCAGTCCAGCCAAAGGGAGGAGAAATGGGAGTGCCCTGTGCTTGCTTCTCATAAAGCTGCTTGTGTCCGCTGCCCATCAGGAGGCCAAGGCTCTGCCTCTTAAATTGGCATCTCTGTTACCAGAACATCATGTTCAATTCATCAAGCAGTTTATTTTCATCCTCCCTATAAGTAGCTGTGAAGAGGATGTGTGCCAGGGCTTTGAGTCACCCACGCGCTGCACTGTGGCAGTGCAGAACTGCTGGCAATGTACAATTATGGGTAGTAGTAAATCCGTGGTGGGAGGGACTTCTCTTTTACTGTCTGTACAAAATTAGAAGGCAGACACTGAGACACAACTTGTTTTCACCCCAAGGTAATTCTGGCATGAGCTCAGTGATGTGCCAGCATTTGCCATAACAGGAAAATCATACAATAGTTTGAGTTGGAAGGGAACTTTAAAGATTCATTTAGTTCAACCTCCCAGCAATGAATAGGAACATCTTCAAATAGATCAGGTTACTCAGAGCCCTGTCCAGCCTGACTTTGAATGTTTCCAAGAACAGGACATCCACCATCTCTCTGAGTAATTTGTTCCATTGTTTTACCACCCTCACTGTAAAAATCCTCATTCTTTTATCTAATCTAACCCAATTTTCCTTCAGTTTAAAACTGTTCCCCTTTGAACAATTACTCTCTGCCCATGTGAAAGGTCATTCTCCCTCTTTTTTTATAAGGTCCCTTTAAGTACTGGTAGGTCACAATAATGTCTCCCTAGAGCCTTCTCTTCCCCAGGCTGAACATCCCCAACTTTTTCACCCTGTCTCCATGGCAGAGGAGCTCCAGCCCTTGGAGCATCTAAGAGTATCATCCTAAGAGTAGTTGGTGCCGTTCTGTGATGGAGCTCAGAGCAGTATGAAAAGGGTGAGTTGGTATGGTAGATACTGTGAGTTGTATGCTTTAAAATTGCCCAATATTTGTGACTGTGTTCCTTCATGAACTATTTTTTGCATCCAAATAAGAAAACTGTGGATAAACACAGGGGTTGTATATGTTGCCTTAATTACATCTGTTATTTATTCGTTTGGCCTTTAGTTCTGTCTGCATTTTCAAGGCTGCGAATCAGCACGAGTTCAGTTAATTATGTTGTCTCTCATCTCCCAGGCAATTACAGTTGTCCATCATTATAATTTCTGTGATATAAGCCCTGCAATGAGGAGTTCAGATTTCAGTTGGAATCAAAACCACATACTTGCCCAGCGTGACCCTTGTATCATAACCCACCGTCCCCGAGCGACCCACACCCTGTGACAGGTTTGCTCTTGCACAGTGCTACTTAGTGATAAGCACTGTGTGGGCTGAGATGCACCAACAGAGCCAGATCTAATTATGGCAGAGGATTCAGATGGAGAAGGCTTTACCTAATCACTGTTTTCACCCCCTGTGAAAGCCCTGCTGCATTTGACCTTTGGGTCCCCAGTTTTCCCAATGTGTGAGGAAGAAAGGCCAGGCACAGCTGGGGAGCAGAGCCAGCCTCAGTTCAAAGGCCTGCTGCAAAGCTCAGTGCAGATGCTGAGCATCCTTCCATCCCCTTCAGGAGGCTTTTGCTTTCATACCTCTCCCAACACACAGATAAGGACTCTTGGAGGATGTTGTGGCACATTGCAGGACCGACATCACAGAATGGTTTTAATTTACTACACAAGAACTAATGCTCTGACATTGGGGTGTGAATGTAAAAGAACAGGAGTTTTCTCCTCTTCCTTCCATCTGCTTCCCCACTCTGTGGTTTAACAGAGCTGCTACATAGTGGATCTGTCCTGTTTGTAACAGAATTACAATATTTAGTCACTAGGGTGACAAAAGTACAACTGATTATTCAGCCAGAGACATGTTCTGAGTCTGTAGTTTGATGAGTGCTTTGTTCAGGAGCAATGTCAGTGTGAGCAGCACCACTGCTTGTTCTTACTTCTGCTTTACCTTGCAGCTGGGCAAAGAGCTGGTTTGGGGAATACAGTCAAGCTAAAAATAGCTCAGCAAAAAAGAGTGCTCAAAGAACAAGCTCTTCAAATAACAGTACAAGTAATGCAGCCTCCCAGTGCCCCTCCTCTGCGGAAGGCTGATCAGGGCTTAGAACTCTGTACTAAAATGCATATTGAAGAGTGTTCCAATGGAAACCACATGGTGGTTATGACCTGGGTCACACTGTGCAGGTCACTGAAAGTGGTTAATAATATTTCATTGGAAAGCAATAGGTTTTCTTTCTTTTTCTTTTTTTTTTTTCCCCTCTCTAAAACAGGAGTACAACTCTGCAGCCCTGTGTTCCCACAGAATGAAAGAGAAAAAAGCAATGCTACATATTTCAAGTCTGGGCAAATTGAGAACATTGTGGGTTTGATAATTCAGGACAGGCAAATAAAAGGAATCATATAAATCCCAGGGTATTAGTTCTATCCTACTATGTATGTATTACCATTATATTATTTTAAATAAAGACATCTGCCACTGCTGAAGTGATACCAAAATCAACTCTGATAGCAACTGCTTGAGCAGCAGTAGGGAGTCTGCAAGTGAATCATCAGTAGACCAGAAACAAATCTCAGCTCAGTGGTGGGGACTGTCACTGTCCTGAAACTTTCCTATCTCCTACTGAAACAGTTCCATGCTCCTGGGTGCTTGCTGGGTAATGATATGTACCAAAAAAAAAAAAAGAAAAAAAAAGGAAAAGCAAGTTAAGTTTTAACTTTATATCAAATAAATGATGCCTAATATAATGTTTCCAGGGAGGCAGAGACTGGTTTGCCAGCCACTCTTGAGCCCCATAAGAAATTAAGTGTCTGAGGGCTCGTGGCTCAACTTCCTGGGCAGCCAGGAATGCAATGCCAGCCACTGCAGGGTGAGGGAACAGGGGCAGGATGACAGAAAGAAATGTCAGTTTGGACTGTAGCACTAGCTGTGTTCCAGAGTGTATGAAATACATACAGTGCATGGATGGCAGTGCCCCAAAATGTCCTGGATTCAGCTGGATGCTCTCTGCTGCACAGCCAGCAGGAAGATCCTGCAATACTGTCCATTTAACCTATAAACAGTTGCCCCTACCAACAGATGCCACTGCAATGTGCAGCTGTGGGATTTGGGTCAGTGGAAGAAACCACAGCTGGATTTGCGGAGAGCAGACAAAGAAATCTTGGCATGTGTGGCCTGTCAGCCTGTCTCTGCAGAGTGTGTGTCAGTCCTCTTCCTCCCCCTCCTTTAATGCAGAATGGTTTGGGAATGGCCGCTCTCACCATGGATACTGAGCTGCTGAGAATTCTCCATGCAGTGGGAGTTCTGGAGCACGTCCTTCCCTGTTCCCTGTAAGCTGCAGTAGTACATAAAGGACCCTTTGGCAATCTGCAAAGTCTGTGCAGTGACAAATAAACGTCTGCAGGTGTATTTGCCACTGCAAGGTGTTGCATAGAGCAGCAGCAAGGATTTCCCCTGGAGCTGGGGGTCTCAAGCTGTGTGAACCTACTGACCCAGGAGCTCTGAGCCCTGGCAGGGATGGACATCCCGGGGCACTTTCAAACCCCTTGTAATGTCAGGCTTCATGCAAAGGGATGGTGTTCTTAATTACTGAAGTAAATTAGGGAAGATGCAGTACTTTCCAAGCATTTTATGTAATCCCTAAAGAAAAAAACCTAAATGATAGGGATTCCTAAAGTTGCAAATGCTGCTGGGATAGAGAGCTGCACACCTGCTCCCAATGGCAGGAATCTCTCTGGGAACATCCCCCCTGGCAAGGCAAGTACTTTCTAGTTCTCGCCTGTCACTCACCCACACAGCATCTCCAAAAGGATGGGATATCCCTGCCTTCAGACAGCATTCCACCATCTGTTGCACTATTTTTTGTCTATCTCGTGCATACTATTGTTGGCCTAGTGTTTTTCAGGACAGATTTAGACCAATAGCCTGCCCTTACACTGTCATTAGCCTTGGCTGGCCAGAGCCACACACAGCCTTTTGCCCACAGCAGGCTCTGAACCCTGCTTCTTTACTGCATTGCCATTCATTTGATTTTAATATTTTGCTTTAGCTCAGAATTTCTCTTGACAGTGTCTTGATTTTCAATGCAAAGTGTTCCCACTATGAGAAATTCCACTGCCAGCTCAAAGCAACCCAAACACTCGGTAAAGTGCGAGTCCCCCAGTCTCAACAATCCCCTGGTTTGTAGTCCTTTCCCCAGCAGCTCTCCCAGTGCTCTGTAAGGCTGGTCTCTGTAGTTATCTCTGTGGTACAGAATAGGAAAGTGTGGCAAAGTGTCTTGTCTGGAAAACCAGATTTGCAGACCCTCTGGGGATTTATTCACTTCCCTCTGCAAATGGTATTTCAGTAATTCTGTTTTCCTTTGTTTTTAAATTGGACTGGGTGAGTAGTATGACTTGTCACTTGATGCTACTGTGTGTGACACTGAGCATTGCAGACAGGCCAACTTACAGGGAAATGCAGAGAGGATTTGAATTTTAAAATGTCATCCTCATTTTCTGTCTGCTCTTCCCCAAAGCTTTTTGGGACCCTCGTTAGCTTTGTTTAGGATCCTGTGTTTGCTCATGGCCATGTAAATCCAAACAGAATTTGCTGGAAAATTTCAGGCAGAACAGAATATTCCGAGCTTTTGAAACCTGGGTTCTTCAATTGAATAAAATGTAAGAATTTAATTATGTAACGTTCCCTATTGACCTGAGCATTTATTCATGACAGTACAGCTATGATTTGTTATGGTACAACATGCACTGTCTCTTACTGTCAAAGCACAAGGCTGTGAGGAAAACATCTGTGAGTTCTCCCTGTTCTGGTTCTGTTTTCCCACCTCCGTGTCTCCTCAGAGCTGTTCCCTGCCTGTGGAGTGATTGCTGGGATGGGCTGAGCTCAGCAGTGGGGTGAGCTGGCAGTGCCTTCTCAGAGCTGGAAGAGGCCTTAACTGTGCAAACACTCTCCATCGTACCCTGCTTTTCTAGGCTTTTGGAGCACGTTTTTCATTGCAGCTCATGCACAGCGAGTCACAACATTTGAGAGCTGGGCCTCTGGTCCACCCAAAGTCCTGCTGACTCTGAGCTTCCTGCTCTCAACACCCCTGTACACCTAAGCTGGCCATTCCCACATGCCTGTTATCCCCAGTTATCATTTTCTGCTAAAGGGATTTCTTTAAGCTTAATTTCATGATGCCTATAAATATAACTTCCTTTACTCCATTAGCCCTGGTTTGTTTAACCTTTCCTTGAGAAGGAGGATTTTGCCCCAGTTGGGTGGTATTTGGAAGTGATCATTATAACAGGGTGCAGTGCAGCCTGGCCAGAATATGGCTTTTGCAGACACCCTCAAATTAGCCTGATCTCTTTGCACCAGGCCAGCTGCTCTCTGCAGACACTGCTAGGAGAGCCTGGCTTTTTTTTAATTACTATTTTAAACATGATTTCTGAGAAATTAATGAAGTATTAATTCATTTTAATGAATATGATCATCTCAAGAAAATGACAGTGGTGGTTCATCTGTGTGCTGTGTAGTCTTGATTTTGAGAGCTCTTTTTCAACAATGAGGCACTCATGGTTTTATTCTGGCAGAGTAGTATTTTGTATAATATTAAAAACCCAAATAACTGACACATCTTCACACAGCAGTGGACTAACTACATATAAGTTCCTGTTTCTAATGCGATTTAAGACTCAGATTTTGCCATCTTGCTGGCTCTTGTTTCCTAGTTGTCTTGATATAGTCCTCTGCATAAGTGGATTTTCAACAGAAGCAGGTCCTCAACCTCCAGAGGTGTCATCTGTTCCTTATTAACTACACTGGGTAAATACTTGAGCATGGAGTGATAAATCTGGGAGTTCTTTTCTTTTGTCTTTTGGTGTGTTACATGTCACAGCTAAAGAAAAAGATAAGAAAATAAGAATGCTTCTCAGGGGAGAAAAATACTCTCCGGAGCCTGGAAAGGTCAAGGAAGTGTGCAGGCCATTTGGATGAGTTAATTATCCTCAAAAACAGATACTGAAGGAAACTTGTAGTGCTCTGTTTGACACAAGTAGCTCCCAAACTACAGGAAAAACCCCACAAGACCTGATTATACAGCTGCAACTTGCCAGGTGGGCACAGGCAATGGAACCAAAAAGATTTAGCTAGAACTGTGTTTTAATAATTGATACGACTGTACAATATCTATTGAGCAGTGGTTGATTGAAATCAATGACCTTCTGTTCTGGTCTGTTTTCTCTCCCTTCTCCCCTCCCTATTTTCTAAATATTTATTTCCTTCATTTTTCATCTGCCTTGCCTTCTCTGAAGTTCTCTCAGAAAGGTAAAAACTGTGCCAGACTGACCCAGTTTTCTATATGAAAGCAGCAAGCCTGATTTCCTGGAGGAATTAAGATCCTGAATGAACCAGGCTGCAGAAGTTGTGCTCAGAGCCACAGGAGGAGGAAACTGTAGTAACTCTCACAGTATTTGGAGAGGCAGCAACTGCTCTACATGAATTAATTTCCTTGCATCACATGTGCTGAGACAGTTCTTGGAAAAGAATCCAAAAATACGACCGAGTTGTTCATGCGAAGGTGCAGATGATTCATCTGCCAACGCTGCCCGTAAATCAGTGATAGCTCTGCTGTGGTACAGCCATGTGCCCTCCAGGTATGGTGTGTGCAGACCTGACACCCCACAGCAAGGAAGTTTTGTCTTTTCCCTTCTCCAAACTAAAAGCCACACTTTAAATTTAGTGGGAGAAGTTTCTCTCCGCTTAGGTATTCTGCAGGCAATTCACAGCAACACTGATGGGGACACTCATTTATATCCAGTCTGCATTTAAATTTGGTTGGGTTTAAAGGGCAAGTGGGCAGGAGAACCAACACAACAGCAAAACTTCCCCTCTCTCTCTCTCTCTTTTGTTCTTATGTGCTTTCAAGTGGCACGTCTGAAATGGATATGTTCAAACTGAAAAAAACATGCAGGTAAACCCCTTTCTAGCTGAGATTTTACTTGTGCCAGTTCATAGTCTTTCAGATACACGCTGTCCTCCTTCCTATCTGGCTTCTGTTCCAACTACAGTGAAGTAAGCACTTGGCTTTAAGTGCATAAAACATTTTTCCTGAATTTCATTAACAGAAAACGAACAAAAAACCCCTAATCCTAAATAATCTCAGTAACACAGTGACCATCCCCACAAAGAGGATGAATGAATGAATGCCTGAATCCCTCCCTGCTCAACCCTTGGGTTATCAGGAGCTCACAACTGTTTCAGCACCTTGTTCTGGTCAGGTTTGCATCAGAAACCAGCACAAATCACTGTGACAACCAGAGCAGCTCACTTGGTCTCTATCGATTAAGCTCTGCAAATTAAATTAAAGTAATTTCTTTCTGTAATTACTTGTGCTGCAGACTCCAACTAGCTCAAGGACCTGAATCATAATCCAGTGAAAGGTGAAGCATTACAGAGTGTTATTGGCTTTCTCTGTGTTTCCATTTTGGTTTATGACTGCTTGTCACTTCACAGGGTTTGAGCCCAGATCTCCAGGCCTGTGCAGGTGCTGAGTTTCTGAGGGAGGATTTGAGTCTGAACACATGCTTCCATTTGTAGGCGGTTTGGCAAAGCAAGTGCGCTCTTTTCTTCCCTAAAATGTTTTTGCCTTATTTGCTTACACTTGCTTTAGCAGTTTTCCCGTAAGTTTATTTACGTAATTATGCTCTGCTGTGATATTTTACAGCTTTCCCAACTCTGATTTTTATATTTCTAGTTTTGTATGTGCCACTTATGCCAGAAGATCTATTTGAGGAATTGACTCTGTGTCCCAGAAAAGGTCCTGTATATTCCTATCTGTGTTTACACCTGCTGCTCTGCTCTTCCCTTGCCTGCTGTGCTTTGACCTGCTGCCCTTGCCTTCACTGTGCTGTAGAAAACATGTTTGATTATGAATTCCCAGCACTGCCAGAGAAGTAGAACAGAGCAGTGTGAGGAGATAGCATCTTCCCAGAAGACAATCTTTCATCAGCTGTGCCCTGGGAATTTGGAACTTTATTTTGTCCCCTGGCAGAAGTTCCTGCCTCTGCAGTGACACTGCCCCATGTTTGCACAAGTAGCCACCGTTTCCAGCAGGAGGTGTGTGCCGAATCCTTAGCACAACACACCTGCCCTGACAGCAGCTCTGGGTCCTGTGCATGTGTTCAAATCAAAAAAATAACACAGGATTAAGTCCTCCCTGTTTCAACCCTTTATAAATGAATTGGTGTGTTCAAAAATCCTTGCCAGACAAGCTGTGGGCTGGTCTGAGACAGCAAATTGCTCTTTGTGGTTCAGCTGCAGATCACGGCTCTTGCCCAGAGCTGCCAGGGTGCTCCATAATTAATTGTGCAAGCACTGCTTCATTGCTGAAGCAAGCAAGTGCCTCTGATTAAAGAGCCTCTATTCAGAGGGCCTGATATGATCCCATACTTGGGGTCAGGTTTATTTGCTTACCAGGGATTCATTTTAGTGAAAATCATTCTATTTTTGTGGGTATAATACCTGAAAGGGAACAAACCTTTCTCAAGAGCTCTTCAGCCCTTAAGACAAGGGGACAGTGTAGCCAAGGTACAGCGTGTACAGATGTACTTGAAGCTCCTCTAATGCTCCCTTGGACATGAAAAGCCCTGTAAACAGGAGGCTGAACTCACTCACTGCTTGGAGATGATAAAAACACTTGAGGCTTCTCCCTTTCCTCCTGATCTTTATCACTGAAGGCTGTCTCAGTACCTCTGGCAGCACACACTAAACCTCAGCCCCCTGGACCGGGCCAGTGCTGTCTGTCACTGTGTTCACAGCAGGGATTTTAGGTGTGTGCCACTGCCTGACACCAAGGAAGGGCAGAGGGAATATTAATGTCTGTGGGATCCAGACATCTAAATCCTGGAGGCAGCGCAAAAAAAATCTCACCATCACTTGCACCTTCTCCCTTCCCCACAGTATTTTTCCTTTCTATAACCTGAAAAGCAGAGGCCATAACTGAAAAGGGACAAAACGTTTAAAAAAAAAACCCAAATCCTCACACAGCACTCAGGCACTGTGGAAGCTCTTAATAAAATCCTGCAGCCACGTACTGACAGCAGCCCCCAGCTGGTCCCCCAGCACCATCACGTTCTTCTGTCTGGTGCAGAGGAGACAGGAGACTCCCCGGGCTTCCACACACGCCCCCAGAATTAAACTGGCTCTATAAATAGCTCGTGTCTCATGTGAGGAGCTGAGGCTGCACAGCCGCCCACGCTGTGCTTGGGGTTATTTTTAGCATCAGGGAGATGTTACCTGGCTGATTGCTGCCAAATGAGAAGGAAAGGCATTAAACTGTACATAGCTAATTAGTGCTGACAGCTGAGCTGTTCTTCGTGCCTGCCCTTGCCTTTCTGTCTCTGCAATGAATCTGTGTCAAGTCTTCCCAGCCCTCTGAAATCAGGGCACTTCCCTGATTTTTAGTGCAGTGACTGAGAGTTGGAGTTTCATCAAAAAAACATTGCTAAGCTCCAGGTGAGTTTAGGTGAGTCTCTAAACTGGGCTCAGCTACTTAACTTCTGCATTAGGGCTACTAGTGATTTGGGCACACACACACACCCTTTTTGGTCAAACTAAAAAAAATAGTCCCCTGAATTCTGGGGATTCAGCCCAGTTTCCTGCAGAACCTCTCAGTCTGGAGGGCTGATGCCTTTTCAGTGAGCAAAGCTGCACTGAGACATTTCTGTGAGGAAGTGGCACTGGTTGTGCCATCCTTGGGAAACAGGACAGCTTTTGTGCCATCAGTAGGTAACATTTCCTTCGTGATGGCTCTGTGGTGAACTGTCAGGCTGTATTTTAGGCTGCAAATCTGAAGTGCTCTTAGCCTGGTATTGTTCTGTCTCAAGCAGCACTGCAAACTTCACGCTCTGTTACCTGAGGCTGAGGTACAAACCAGGCTGTAATCTGTGTGTGCATTTAGCTACAGCTGCAGTTTCTGGGCAAGTCAACTTGAAAATGCCCCTCCAAGAACCTCAGGGCAGCACTAGAACTACAGATCCCAGATGTGGTAAAGCACTGAATAAAGATACCTGCTTTTCACTTCACTTTGCCAAGAAGCCTTGCCCCAGCATGATCCACTTACCCAGGCCAAGATTTTCAATGTGGTAAAGATCAGTTTTAGGTGCTCAAGTTTTGGTTCTGCTCTGTGTCCACAAACCCATCGTTCCTCCTGTCTGACTCCTTTGATGCCCCGGTTTCTGTATGTGAGTTCCTGTCTCCATAATCTCTTAAGTGCCACTTAACACTTCGTGTCTACTTATGCAAATACCCAAGGAGGTGAAAGAGAACATGAAGTATAATCTTTTCCAGGAATTCATGTATTCATTGAACATTAAGTAATATTGGAGCGTCTTTAACTGTGGTTATGTTATATGAGGCATTCTTGAAAAGCGCCAGTGACCCAGGCAGCTCAAACATCAACTTTCTAAACAGTCAGAGATCAAATTTAATTAAGCAATCTTTTCCTGCATCACTCTTCAGTCTAGCAACTATTTTACTCCCCCAGGTTTCAGCTTAAACCCCCTCTAGAACATCATGAGCCTGTAAGACAGAAAGTAGATATTGCAAATAATTGTACTTGCAAATGTCTTTTCTGCCTCGTGACACAAAGAGCTCCAAATTCACTGAATTCCATTGAGGGCTTATTATCTGTACTCCAAGCACATACTAATGGGAACCAAGACCTGTTGGGAGCCCTGTTGCCTAATGCACAGTAGAATATTGCAAGTGTGCACCATGGCTTGGGGCACTGGAGATGCATGAATTACTAAGAGAAGCACTACAGCATAGGGAAATCTGGGAAAAATGGAATCCTGCCATCTTGGATGGAGGAGCAGGGAGAAGTGCATGTTTCCACGGCAACAAGTGGTAGATTAAATTAGCTGGGAGCACGAAATACAGGAAATACACTTTTCAAAAGCAGCAATGCACATAAATGACTCCTGGAATCCTCATGCTGCTGTCAGTCAATAATAAGTCTGAAGTCAGTGGATTTGCACTGCTGTAAAAGTAGAATCTGGCTCAAAAGATAGAACTCCCCAGTCTCTCTTTTGAGATGGAATAAGTGGGAAAGTGAAGAAAAATAGGGATTTTAGCTTTGACTTCATAAACACTCATCAGAGTGATAGCAGAGAGTTGATTTTCTCAGCAGGCTCACAGCTACTGTTGAAATGTGTTACAACCAGAACCATTTCAAAATACAGTGGTTTTGAGAAGATGTTATTCTTTTGTCTCCCCATTTCTGAAGTTACATAAACACTATTATTTGATGTATTTTGCACATTAGGTATGTCAGCACAGCTTTTCCTCCAGAGTACATTGCTAGGCTGCGTTAGCTGTGGGACTGAGGCAATTTGCTAGACAGCTACAGACTATCAAATCCTACAACTGTGCTGAAAAATATTGATCTTGTTTTCTTGCTGTTTTTATGCCGCCAGCTATTGAATAACTACTCGCTAATCTGCCCATATATTATTTTTTGTGCTAAAGAACAGGTCTATAACCTGATGGGACACATGGATTCATGATTTACTGTTATCAAGTGTTACTACTATGGCAGCAGCAACATGCTCTCACTTGCACAGGTAGTGGCAAAACCCTACAGAGAGCAGACATTCCTACTGGATCCCATTTCCTGCTCTGTACTTCCCACCTCAGCACTCAGCAGTAAGTTCCTTAGCTATAAACTTTCAAGTTGTCACAAAGAGATTATGCTGCACAAGTACCAGTGAAATGAATGAATGTAAAGACCTCAAAATCTCATCCAAGAATTTCATTCTTCCCAGCGTGGTTTCATTTCCACGCTGCTGCCAGACTGTGCTAGTGGGGTCTCTGGGGTGGTCTGGGTTTTGTGGGGTGAGTCCTAGTCCGAAATTCCAGAGGGATATCTCTAGGCTCTAGCTCTCTGGCCTTTACCAATACCCATTTTTACTTGGTTGGTTGGTGGTTGGGTATTTTTGAACACCTACTTGCTTTTCCTGGTGTAAATATTTTCCTGATGCATCCACCACCTGAGCTTGTCTGCATGCTCATGTCTATTCTGGTGGATGAGTTAAGAGCTGAGCTGAGCTCTGCCAGCCCACATATGTGCTGGAAGTTGTGTGGGAGAGGGCTTCCAATCTGTTTTGCCATTCCTGGCTATTCCAGCAATCTCTGTACCGTCTGTTCCCCGAAATGTGCTCAGTATTCCACATTCCTGGAAGAAGGAGCTAAATGAAGGCATGTTTTCCAGCACTTGGAACAAAGGTGGCTTTTAGCCAACCTCTAGACATCACCAATGAGATCAATGGGCTGCACCCACAGATTGTTCCACAAAACCAGAGCAGACAGTGTGGGGTGTCCCTTCACTGCATTCCCCCATAGACACCTCCTGGTCATGACCAGCCCTTGCCTTCACCTGTCCGGCAATTTCATTTTGAGTTCCTTGACATTTGACTTCAGGCATGCACCCTTGAAAGGAATCCTTTAGGTTCATTATTAAGCAAGCTAAATGATAAATGAGAAGACAGGGATAAAGCCTGTAGTTATACCACCTGCAGCTGCAATTCCATTAGACCTTTCACACTGATGGAAGTCAGGCTGGACTAAAATGAGATGGGACCTTCTAGGCATTTCAGCAGTGTGAGATGTGGCTGGATGTGACATCATCTTCTCATTCAGTGAATACTTTGTGACGGGTGAACTTGGTTTTAGGGATGCACTGGGGCGGAAACCATTTTTTTTGTGTATTTTAGAGCTATCAAATTGGGCTCCTGACCTGTGAAGAGATCTTATGAGCAATTGACTGGCCATAATACTGGAATTAGCAATATTGCAGTGCAGCTTAAATATTCCCCTGCAATGAATACACAAGGCTTGCAGGATCCAGATGGTCCAGGTCCATGACGCTTTCCTTCCGATGGTTATTAATGGGACACATCTATGATTTGCTCTGCCTGTAATTTTTGGAACTTAAAGCAAATTGTAATAGGATCTTTTCTACTTGTATGGGATGCACATGTTTTTTGTGACAGGGTCTGGCATCTGCACTGCCTTGTGCAGTCACTGCCACGAGGCACCACTTTCCTTTGGGAGCAAAGTGCTGTCACGCAATCACTGAGATTGGAGGAAGGCAATGACTCCATCAGTGGCAGGGGCATCATGAAGGGCACCCAAAATCTCATCTGTGTTCACTGAACAGCACGATCCTTAGCTGAGGGCAAGCGTGGTGCTGGCAGGGATGTTTTCCTGCACAAACTCTGGTCCCTCAGGACTCATGCTCTGATCCATGTGTGTGCTTCTCACTCCCTGTCCCCTGAGGTAAAGTTTAATCAAAAGCACACACACATGAATGAGCTAGTCTAAATATCAATAAATGTTCCTTTCAGGAGAGGCCTGAGATATTTAATATTTAATAAACCTTGAAAATGAACTTCTATTCATGTTTCTCAATTTGATTCCAAGCATTTTGGCGGCGAGCAGCGCTCACTGTCCCAGTGTGGGCAGGCAGAGCACAGATTATTTAACAATCCACTTTGTCTCATCTAAAATATTCATGTTTGCAGATATCCAAATGGAACTCTCAAAAAGAAAAACCACACATACACAAACCAAATGGTGCAGTCTGAGCCTCATAGTCATCTTAAATCTTTGCTTTAGGCTACAAGCCACAGTGATGCTTTTTCTCTCACAACACTACCCTGTTGCCCTGGTTACTGATGAAAACCAGACCATCCTGCTGTGCCTGCAGCTGGACTGACACAGGCACCTTCCCCAGGTGAGGGCAATGCTGCCTCTTCCTTAAAGCACCAATGCAGCCACCAATACAGCACCTTTCCCTCGTGCAAGCAGCTGTAATGATTGCCTTTATCCTCAAATTCAGCTAGTGCTAACAAAGCCAAATCAGGTTAATAAAGAATTATATTATTCTTTTTGTTAAAGCAGGACCTCAAAATCTTGATTACATCAGTGGAGCTGCAGGTAGATTTGGCAGAATTTTGTCTCCCACATAGACCTCTGTCTTGGTTTCTATTGGAATCAAGGCAATCCTGACTGAAGAGAGAGTTAAGATTTATTTTTTTTTCTGTGGCTGATTGACAGCTGAAAATGTGCTGTATTAGTTTGTGTATGGACTTGAGGGTGGGTCACAGTGTCTCATCCAACAGGACTGAGAGGACACTCCCTTGCAAAGGGAGGTTCCTCCCTGTTCTCGTTCCCAACACTTACTTTGAGAGTTTCATTTCAATTTGCTGCCGGATTTCCTGTCTTTCCTCATCTGTCCTCCTCGGGAAAATATTCCTGTCTTCCAGCTCCTGCTTACTTGGTCTGTTCCGTAGTTTTACTGCCAGCAGTTCTTTCTTGCATTTTCTTGGCAAAGTACCTGGGACATGCATTGAAAAGAAAGTTATTAGAAAGACAGATCCTGGGAATGAAACAGGAATGTTTGAAGAGCAGGAACATCACAGAGTGACAGTGATGTGTACGTCAGTGTGCAAGGAGCAGTTGTACACATTAATGTAAGTAAGGAGCACTACAGCTGAGCAGGGCTCAGAGACAACACCCTACAAATGCAGAAGGATCATATTCTTTAGTTATCTTTGTTATCCATGATAACCAGGCAGAGCTCTGCAGTGAAAATTATTTGCAGCTGAGACATGATTCATGTCACTAGTTCAGAAGTCAAAGACTGTGCATCTTGCCACAGTCCTCTGAGCATCTCTGTAACCCAGAGCATCTCTGTAACCCTGAGCAATCCCTATTTTCTGAACCACAGAGTTGTTCCTTTGAAAAAGGACTGGATTGCTCCACGGCAGGAGTGGCTGGGACATGTACACTTTCCTCTTTGAGTCACCAGTATAGCCGGGAACAGATATTGGTGACTGAAACAATGGCAGTTGTTGCTTGGCGTGTGTGTGTGTATATGTATAATGTATATAATATACATATTTATTAAATGTCATTCTGGTTTTCTGACATTAGAAATCAGAAAATGTGAATTGTGATCAGACATTGTGTGTAACTGCAGCACTAAAAGTCAGCCACTGTGTACATCTACATCCTGCATCCTGTCCAGTGTGACAGTGTGTCATAACAGGATTTCATTTAGCAGTCAATACTACTCTATTGGCATAAGGCCTTTTCCTCTGAAGACTGAAGGGGCAAATATTCCAAGGAATGAAAGAAAAGACCAGTTTTTATGATGATTTGCAGAATGGTGGCAACTTAATTGGACATTTGGGCAATAAGAGACACAAATACTTACTGTGATTCCATGACCTGTTGTGCTTATTGTAAAAATATGAGACAGTGTTTCCATCAAACCAGACAACCTAAACATTTCCTTTACAAAGGAATTGTTCATAGCAGAACATACAGCAACTCTTTTGAGTAGAGTGTAATGGGTGTTGAGTCCTCTGATGACATTAAAACACCCTTTCACTTTCCTTTCACTCTCATTAGAGGGAACTGTGTTTGAGTGTAGGTGTTTTTTTTCTCTGGTGTAACTCTTTAGTCTTCAGAAGGCTTAAGAAATGAAAATTTTACTCTTGAGCTTATAAAGCCATTCTGCCATGTGTTTGGAAGGCTGTGCAGGGAAGTGTCTGTGAAGTAGAAAGCCAGCTGTATTTCCAAATGCACCCTGGAAGTGTGGGGTGATGCCCATGTTTGATGAGGGGGAGCTTGTTTGTGATGGAGACAAAAGAAGAGGGAAGTGCTATTAAAACCAGTGAGCTGCTGGGTTGTACTGGTAGGGCTGCAATCCTCCAGCAATTGTGTCTCAGGTGGGTTGTAGGCAAGTAAATTTACACCAGACCCCTCCTCACCTCTGCTGCTGTGCTGTCCAGGGCTTCAGCAGTGTGAACATTGTCCCTGCAGAGCAGCACCAGTCACACAGGGTTTGGTGCATTGTCAGGACCTACAGTTAAATCTTTGCTTCATCTTGGGAGCTCGGGGTGTAACAGGAGGTTAATTTGTTTTGATCTCTTTTAACTTTAAAGGGCCTTTTTTTTTTTTTTAATTTAATGTTTCACCTTTTCTACAAAAGGTCACCTTCTTTTTAAAGAAAATGACATTTAATTGGTATTTTTGTTTGGCATTTGAGATAGAATTAAAGTCTATTTTTAAAGGATGGCAGGATGCTCTGGAGGTCGGCAAGATTCTAAATCCTAAACAGATCCTCCTTCCCAAATACTGGGGGTTTGTTTGCTAGGGATATGTGGACCTCTATTGTTATTATCACTACTTATCTCGAATTTCTTTATGCAGAGGGAAGGAGTTTATACAACCTCCTTCCCACACATATCTGTTGGGAAGGTGGGGCATAGTAGTTATGGTCTCCCTGTGTGAGCAGCAACAAGTCTCTTGATAGTTGCATTGATCTAAAACTAAACTTTTTAGAAACCATAATGAGCTCAAACCCCCTTTTAGAGTCTAAAAGCTGTGCCCTTGTTTAGCACCTTCCTTCAAATGCTTTCAAAGTCTGTTGGAAACATTAATTAAATTAAACCACACAGCCCTCTCTGAAGTGATACTTATACATTTAACAGATGGGTAAAGAAGTTAAATGATTTGGCTGATGCCACGCAGAGCCTTCTGCTGACTGAATTCTGACTCCATCAGAAACATTTGGCTCACAAAGCCACAGACTTGAAACTCTGTCAAGGTTTTCAAGCCTCAGCCTCACTGGGAGTGGGTGCAGAGTGGGCGTTTGCAGTACACGGGGACCACCAGAACTCCTTCTGAAACAATCTGAAGGACATTTGGAAAACTCCTGGGTATCCCTGAACATATTTTCAGGTTTCACTGTTCCCAGGCTGCTCTGTTGCACATTAAGAGAGAGCCTACTACTTTGGGAAATTAAAAACACAAATCATATCTGAAAAAGCTCAAGTTTAACCCAAATCCTGCTGTACTATTTGAATGGTAGAGAGCATATAACCCACTGAGGATAAGCTGTGCTCCCTCCATCCAGATGTCAGCATTTCCAAAAGGCTTATGCCATGGCCACTCCCATGGTCCAAATGCACTGGGCACTGATTAATCTGGAGGGTGTTTCACCAAATAAAAATGCAAGAGATCTGGATCAGGCTGATCTGCCAGTCTAAGGAGCCATTCCCACTGCCTGACCAATTGGGTAATTCCTGAAAAATAATGCCTGCCCAAAAAAGTGGAAAGAGGGAGATGATGTTTCCCCCCTTCAGAAACACATGCTCTGAAATTGTACCCCTCATGTGCTTTCATCCTGACCAGCCCACTTGACCAGGCCAGGTCTGTTATTTCACCCACTACAGAAACCCAGAGCTGATGTTTCAGAATAAACAAATAAATAAAACTAAACCAGAGAATAAAGAGAAAATAAAGCCCCAAACTAGTTTTCCCCACATCCATTTTTAGCATCCTGAGGCAAATTCCTTCCTGATCCCTATCTCAGTAGAAAGTGAACCTGCACATACCCTCATTTAAGCATTTTTTTTCCTAAGGGTTATTTTTCCTGGGCAGTCATGCAGGTTCAATGCCAGTCTGCCCCATGACCAAGCTATCTCAGGCAGGATCTTGGCTGTGGCTTGTTTCCTGATTTATGGCAGCTCAGCCAGGTCAACAAGGAATGTTTGGGCAATTCACACCCTTTTCATGTTTGGGATGCAGGTTCCTGAAAAAAGTTCCTGTTTTAATTCAGTTGAATCGTGACATTTAATTTCCTGTATCTTTACTGTCCTTTCTATCATATCTGCTGTTCTTTCTATCAAGTAAAAAACAAATCCTACAAGGACCTTGATTACACCAGTTGTCACTTGTGGGCTAAATTCTAGTTATGTTGATACTTAAGCTCGTGCACTAGACTGTCTTGCTTTATGTTTTTAGATGTTTCAAAGAATGATTTATTGAGTAGGATGGTGATGGAAAGCCAAGGTAAGATTCCTCACCTGTCTGTACCAATCTTCTGTAGGCAGGGGGCTGTGGCACTGCTGCTCTGCCTCGTGGTGGCAGCGGCAGAGAGTGGGTGACATGCTAAGGCAGTGCCCTGACTGCAAACAGCTCTGGATTAATGGATGGTTTTACTCCCTGACTTGGAGACCAACCCAGATTTTTTCAAACTAGAAGGAATGTGAGATTGTGAGGGAGTTGTTCTGGCGCTGTCCCTGTCACTGCTGCGCCCCTCCCTCCTGTCAGAAACGCACAGGTTTGAGTGAATGCTGGCACCAGCAGTGCCACCCAGTGTCCAGACCGGGAATGCCTTGGGAATGGCCCAAGCTTGCACCGAGGAATTGAGCATAAAGCACACTGATGACTTACCAGCACAACCCTACCTAAACATCAGCTTAGCATGCAGTACCTGGCAAGACAAACACAATCACAATCATTATGACTCAAATTTAACTTTAGCTTTTCACCAAGATTCCTTGAAACAGCTGCTGTGACAATAGAGGAATTGATACTTCTCTGTACTTTCTGTTCCATGCTGCCTTATTTAGAGCACTCTGTTAGGCTCTGATAGTGTACCTTTAGAACATAAGTGACTTTCCTTACCAGAAATAATGGAGTCATTCAAAACTTCCTCATCCTGATAAAAAACAGAGTCTTCCTTGAGCTCTGAGTTCATGATCATGTTTTCTTTGTTCTCATCTGACTCTTTAACTGAGTTCCTCTTGTTTTCTGAGTCGCTGCTGTAACTCAGGGAGTTCTCCTTCTCCTTGTTGCGCTCCATGCTGGATGTTCTGGATGGACGCACATCCACTCTTTTTTTTGGAGAGCCTTTGCTTTCTCTTCCATGGAAGCTGTGGGTGGAAGATGCACAGCCCAGTTTTCACAAAGACTGTTTTACTGCCACAGTAGAAACTTATTGTTATATGTGAATGAGCGGAATGTCCTGTAGCTCATAGAGAGGGCAGGGCAGGGCAGAGAGTTCAGCACGGGCCAACACAGGATGGCATTCTCAAGACTGTGCTGAGAATGGCTAATGTGGATCTACTTTGCTGTCTCTGTCATTAAAATAAGATATGGAAGGGTGGTTACTGATGTTTTTCTTTTGTATATAGTCACAAGATATACTGTGACTAAAAAATCCACAACAGCACGTCCTTCTAATGTAAAACATACCTGGCATGAAATATTACTACTCTGATATTTTATGATTGTGACAAAGGTTCGACAGGACCTGGAAATAATGTTGTATGAGTCTGTTCCCCATGGCAACAGCCACTATGGAAATAAGAAATTATACCAACTTAATTCTGAAGCTCGGGGAGGAAAAGGTTATCTCTTTCCTCCTCTAATATACAGGAAAGCTTATAATGAAAGCCAGATAAAGTACCCAGTGTACTCCCACAAAAGCATTTGTGTTACAAATGGATATTGTACATGCTGCCATGTAAGCCAAGAGACACAGCCTGGAATAGCAGCATTCCTCATGTGTGGGGTGCTGGGACTTAGAGCAGGATGTGCCTTCACTACTCTGACTTGGTGTCTCGTGGGGAGATTTTCCTTTGCAATAGGTCAAGGATTATCACATGATTCTATCTGTTTGAAAACCTACTTCCATGCCACAGTAACCTCCTTATAAAGCAGGAGCACACAGTGAAGTAACTGCCAAATCAAGCACTTAAACCAGGGATGGATGTTCCAAGTAGTGCCATTGCAGGGAAGGCAAACCCAAGCTGCAGGAGTACTGAAAACACTAATAACAGGCTAGGATCATGTCCCAAGTGAAATGATGTCGTGCAATGAGTGTCCTCATGCCCCCCTGTGGCCACGAGGCTGTAGGTACCTGTCCTGGCGGTGTTTGGTGGCCAGAGCCCTGTGCAGCTCCTCGATGACTCTGCTGGGAGGCAGAGGCAGGTGAACAGCAGCCATGTGGGGGGAACCCGTTGGTGTCGTCACCTGTCCCCTGCCAAGGGGGTCTGAGCTTTTCTGGCCAGAGGGATGGAAAAGGGCAGCTTGTCCTGAGATTTGGGAGGAACCAACAATGACATAATTCTTCAGGATGGTGGAAGGAGGAGATTTCATGGCCGGGTCATCACCTTCACTTCCTGCTGTCAAAACACGAGAGGGTAAGAGGTTGAGAAACGCTTTTGGTTTTTGGCACACAGACTCTGCACTGAAATGAATTTGTCGTGTTGAACAGAGGAAAACGGTGATGTTTTGCTCTTGCTATGAGGTAACTGCTCAGGCTGAGGAACTATTCGAGTTCAGAAGGCTCTTACTGCATGAATCCCTATCTTTGCACTAGCAAAATAAATACCTCCCCATTTCCCCTGTTTCTCACGGGATCAGATTCTCCTTTTTCCCAACCCAACAAGGCATTCTTGATTCCCCCTTGATCCTAACCACCAATGGCTTGGACTGTGGTGGCTTTCCAATCCAGCACTTTCTCTGTTGGACTCTAGCAGACTGTATTAAAATTTATGCACTGTGGTTCTCAGTCTGGACAGAATGTCCCAGTGTCTATTATCTGCTCCTCTGTGATTGCTGCACAGCTCAGACCTCTGCCTTTCATATGCCAGTGGAGAAAATGCCAAAGTCATCATAATATGAGCATAATGTTTGCATAACAAAATAACATCCAAATGAAAGATGTGCTATTGAGCATTAACAACAAAAGAGAAGGGTGGAAAAATCCGATCTCTTTTTACCCCCAGATTTTCTTGTTGAAATTTAGACTCTGATCTAAACATATTCTGTGTCCCAGTGGACATTTCACTGGTTGTAAATTTGGTAGTTTCACACCCTTAGGACAACTGAATATCTGGCCTGAAAAAGATGCTGATTAGTTTTTCTGGTCTGCAGTTCTCTTTCCCTTTCCCCTTTCCCTTAGATCTGTGTCCCAAACCTGTGGTACACGGCGTTGTTTACACCAGCAGCTCAACTGGGTGTAAAAGGGGCGAGAGCCTCATCTGAGAGTATTTCTTGTCTCTTGTTGCCACCTAGTGCCTTAAACAGGAATTTAAACTGAGGCAGCTTGTACAGCTTTTGTACTAACTTGTTCTCACAGATAACTTTTACTTTTTTGCACTTCATTTTGAGATAAATCCTTCAATTTATAGCTGGGAAAAACCTCTGCTCAGGCCAGGATTATTCTGAAATAGCCATGTAAAATAGGACTTGGTTCCTATTAGCAGGGAACCTACTAGAAAACTATAGAGGGAGAAGTTAGGTTTGAATATGAACTTCAGTTATTAAATATTTCCTTATAAAAAGCACAAGGAGGGAGAAGAGCTCTTGTAGTCAAACACTGAAAATTTGAGAGTGACGACTAAGGCTGGTCTCTTTTTCACATGTGTGGGGTGAGGAGGAGAGCATCCCTCAGTGAGGACAGTTGCATCCACAGTAAAATCTCTTTTGCTATAAGAAAGCTCTAACTTTTTTTTTCATTTCTGGAGGGTGTTTTTGCACATTTCTGCCCCTCCAATGCAGAACCCCAACCAGCATCCAGAGCTTCATTTGTTTCTGTGCATACAGGAGACAGGGTTCAAGGCAGGCCAAAAGTTACCTCTTACCAAAAAGTCTGAAAGCACAGGGGCATTTCTTTAACTGTCTGTGTGTCTGATGTGCAATGTCTTGGCAATGAGGCACCTTCCCATCCCTGAGCTCCTCCTGCACTGATCAGGATGGTTGTTGTGGCCAGGAGACAGCCAAGCTCTGCTGAGGAAAGATGGTTTTGGGTACTCAGGGGCATTTTGATGATGTGCTACTGTGGAGATGCATAGAGGACATTTATGATCAATCAAGGCCTGAGGAGGTGAACAAGGCCACCTCCTGAGTCACTTTATCCTGCTACACAGTGAAAGGGGGTGTCCATGTTTCCTCAGAGCAAGGGGTTCAGTCCAACCCTAGAGCAGGAAGGGAGGAGACCTTGTTTTGTCTTTACACCAGCCTGTTCCTGGAACAGGTCAAGGGCCGATCTTGTCCTCATGGTAGCTTAGGACAATATTGAGAGTTTCCTTACATCACACCTTATTTGTCCTAATGACAGCTGTTCAGAGAATAATCTTGCAAAGTGATGTCTTGGCACCTTGCCCTGTCCCTCCTCTCTCTGATTAATTGGTGCTTGACTTACTCCTCTGCTAACAGCAACCCTAACATTGTTAAGGGGGAAAAAACTAAACACAAAAGAGCTTTTCAACCTCTTCATCTTCCTTTTCTTTCATAATCATAACCTTTCTCCCTACACTTTTGTCTTCCCTTTCACTCACTGACGGTATTTGTTTAATTTTAACTTAGCACTGCCTCCACATCCCCACAAAAATAAACATGTATAATCACTACTGAAAAAGGGTCTACAGTTATTGGAGTCATTGAGAAAATTAAAAGTTGTTCCTTGTGGAAGACATAGATGAGAATTTTTTGGATGCTACAACAAATACTTTGCAACAAAATATCTCAACTTGAAATGCTGTCAAATGCCTGGTGGAGGTGTAATCTCACTACCCTCCAGGTCAGGTTCCCAAATCCATCTGATGCCAAACACGGCCTTCTCATCAGCTGAGCAAAGTCACAGGAGGGCCTGGGTCTGCCTGTTCATCTTGCAGGGTGGAAGGGACAGGCTTCAGCCTGACCCAAACCACAGAAATGTGAAGCAACCTGAACAGCAGCTCCCAAGGAGCACTAAGATGACATTTTAAATCCAGCTCCCACTTAAATTCTTACAACTTTCAAGCACAGACAAAGTATGGATAATTTCCACAGAAAACAAACACTTGTAATTCTCTTCAAAGAGACTGAAGAGCTCAATATTTTCTGTGAGCCCCAGTGGTCAGGTCACAGTGCCCCTCTGGTGTTTGGTTTCCTGGTGATGTTTAAAACCCTATTCATTGTGCCAGCAGATGAGTGTGGATGCAAATCAGAGCTGGGATAATGGCTGTCATTTCAAAGTCTAAATATCCAACAGGTCTGACATTTAGATGACAGGACTTGAGTTTAATTTGCAATAAGGCCCTTTTAACTGCTTTTACCATATGTAGGGGCCCTAAAATTGGAACCAACTAAAATCATATTCATTTTAACACCCTTCCTGCAGCGCCAGAATGTTGGAAAACGTAACAACATTGGCAATACGTTAGAAAATCGGGCCCAGAGGAATTGCTTTTGGAATGTTCAATGGAGTCTGGCACAGAGGATTGATTTGTGGGAGCCAGGTGTATCACTCATGTGTGCTCTGTTAACTAGACCAGAATTCATAACTCTAGTTTAGACCCACCCTAGAGAGCAAACCCTTCAGACAGAAACCTCTACAGAACCTTTCACTTGAGCTTGATCTTGGCTGTTGTTCTGCTGTCCAGTGGGAGTGTAGGTAATGAAAACATTTAAATCTTCCCTGTGTTTTATGGCATATCAATATGACCATGTGATTCAGCAGATGATTGCAGTTGCTTTGGTTTGTTTTATGTGTGTTTAGTGCAATGGACACACAACAGATAATGCCCTGAGAGATTCAGATAAATACGTGAAGTGCAAAGATCAGGGGGTTGTTATCAGGCAGCTGGACATGGAATCGTTGGTGTTCTGTTCACTCAGTGTAACTGGTCTGATTTACAGCACTTTGGGGCAAAATGGCCCTGAGAAAAGAATTAGATACTGTGCTGTGCATGTGAACAGCACACAAGGGATGGGAAAGTGTTTCCTGAGCAGCAATGACTGACCTGTGATGCTCTTTGTGATTTTGGAGATTGCCTTAGGTGGTGGAGCTGGGAGCAATGGAGGGCTGGGAAGCTGTGCTGGGTTTCTTTCCATCTGTTTCTGGGGGGAATCTGTGGATTCAGGTGCAAGTAAGGCTTGTGGACTGTCTTCAGATGCTGGCAGGCTGGCATCCTCTGATTCTTCCGTGGGTGCTGAAGGTTTCTTGGCTAGGAGGAAGATGAGTAAAATTAATGGAACATGAAGTTAATAATGATAGGCCAGGGGACAATGCCAGGAACATTCAGAAAAACAGAACACATGGCACACAACTAGAAGCAGTCCTTTTCCTTAGTGAAAGTAATTATTGTGTTAAATAGTCAACCAGACAAGACAGGAGAAGAATAAAATATATGAGGATATTGAAGAAGTGTTAGTTTTGATGTTCCTGAAAAAAACTGCTGAGCTTCCCTTACTTCCCTAAAGCCTTTTCCCCTCTACTTTTTTATTTTAATAATGAAGATAGCAAGGCAAAGCAGCTTTTGAGAACTGCAAGGAATTTTCTTACAGCACAGCTGCAGTGGCAGTTCTTCAGTGAGTACCTTCTGAGGACCTCACTGCCATTGTCCAAGCTTGCTTGGCCCCGGCAGATGAACCTTAGGATTAAAGGGTGGGCTCAGTTCAGCGCAGGCTGTGTCTCACCTAAAAAAATCCATTGCGCAGGCTGGAAAGGTAAAAGACCTTTCCCCAAATCTTCGTTCACGAAGATGGGCCATTGTTGTTGTGTAAACCTTCTGTGCTAGGAACACACAGCCAAAGGGCAAAGAGTATCAAACCAATAATAGTCCATAAAAGCTGAATTTCCAATAGTTTGATGGACATGTTTGTTTTCACAATTTAATTTTTATCTCATTTAATACATGACTTCAACTTGCTTCCCAAGTCTTCTTTTACTGCACCTGACTCCAGAACTGTTGAGTGTTTCCCAAGGTTAATGTTGATAACCAAAAAGAACCTGCCATAAAAGAGATTTGCCCTTGGATCTCAGCAACAAGTGGAACAGGGAATTGGTGAAGTACTTGAGAAAAAAATTGAATCTGCAAAGCCTTAATCTGAGATGGCGAAGCAGTGCTCATTTCAGGATTGTCTCCATAAAGACGGCAAAAGCACTTAAAGTTAGTGCAGGCTGAATCACTGAGCAGTTCATCAAATTGACCAGGCTGTGATGAAGGCACAGGGGAATACATCCAGAAAGGCCTGAAGCTGAAGCAGGACATAGGTGGAATTTCAGTCCAAAATTAGCATCCTTGAATTCTGCTCAGATACCAACTGGCTCTGGCAATGCTTAAACTCCCACAGTGCCTCACTGCTGGATTTCACACTCTGTTACACATCCTGAGCTCTGCCTTGGCATATGTGGGGACCCCCACAGAGGCTCAAGGCTGAGTCTGAGCCAGGCCCCAGCCATGGCCACGCTCTCTCCAAACTGCAATTCCAGCCACTACGTGCTCAGTAGTAACATGAGGGTTACTGTTCCTACCCTGGCAGGTGAAGCACTGGGGGAGATCAGTGTAAGATTCTGCTTAGCACAGAATCACAGAACACTCTGAGTTGGAAGGGGCCTTGAAAGGACTCCAACCTCCCCTACAATGAGCAGGGACATCTTCCACAAGATCAAGTTGCTCAGAGCCCTGTCCAATCTGACCTTGAGTGTTTCCAGGGATGAGGCACCTCCCACCTCTCTGGGCATTCTGTTCCAGCATTTTATCACCCTCATTGGAAAAAAATTTCTTCCTTCTGTCTAGTGTGAATCTACCTTCTTTTAGTTTAAAAACATTACCCCTTTTCCTTGCTAACAGGTCCTGTTAAAATGTTTGCTTTTATCTTTCTTATAAGCCCCCTTTAAGTACTGAAAGATCTCCCTGGAGCCTTCTCTTCTCCATGTTGGATGACTCCAGCTCTCTCATTGTCTTTACAGGAGAGGTGTTCCATCCCTCTGATCTGTTTTGTGGCCCTGCTCCAACAGGTCCATGCCTTGCCTGTGCTGAGGACTCTGGAGCTGGATGCAGTACTCCAAGTGGGCTCTCACAAAAGCGGAGCATGAGAGAGGTCCAAACTCCTTGGCAAATCCCACTCCTTTTAGCATTCCAGCTTGTCTAAACAGAGCACCTTTCCCTCCAAACCATTCCAGGGCATCTCCTAACATCTTGCTTCAGTGGGCACCCACAGCACCCACAGCTGCAGCATCACAAACCTCTTCTTGGCTCAGTTTTCTGTCTCATTGGGAACACAAACTCTCTGTATTAATGAACATTCAGCAGCCTCGTGCTCAGAGTGCGTGGGGAGGCACCAAAGCACTTTGGCACTTGGAAACAATAGCACTGGCAAGATAATAGCATTTAATTTGTTGACAAACAGATTAATGAGTGTGCCTAGAAGAGGAGGAATGAGTATTTATTGCTCAAAAAAGACAAGAAAGTAGAATAAATACGCATCGTTAACAGGAATTCTTGTGAAATTTGGCTTGATAGGGAAGCTGCCATATGTGGTAATTGTGTGAATTACAGAAGGAAATCGTTTCCTTTTAAATGTACTTCTAGGGAAATGCCTTGTTCCTGGCTGACATCACTTTGTGTGTTCGTGCCACTGCATAGAAGACAAAACGTGGAATAGAGGAAGAGAAGAAAAAAAGTCACTAATGGGTTACATTACAGAAAGATCAAGAGCCCCCGTAGATGTTGGGAGCTTGATGGGAAAATTAGTGAGATTGGAGTGTATTCCCCTGAGTGGAGCAATACTGTCTCTGGCATTAACTTCCCTGAAATCAGTGGATCTCCCTGGGATATGAGGTGCTGCCTGGCACAGGTGAAGAGCAGCAGCCACAGTGAGACTTCTGCTGTAGAGAAGGTGGATCTGACACACACTCAGCCTCAGTCAGGCAGACTTCTTTGGTTCTGAACTCCATCCTGTTCTGAGAATCCTGAAGCAAACTGCTACTGTGTGCTGATGGCCAAAGAATGTCCACTTTACATTCCCTCCAAAGAACTCTTCGCCTCCAGGTTAATTTGTGGTTGTTTCTGGTGTCAACAACACCTTTGGGTAGGTCTGAAGGCGTGGACATTCTTGGAAGCAACCAGGGGCTGGATCCCAGGGAAAGCAGGGAATGAGGGGTGGGACAGAGAACAAAGGGCAGCCAGGGCAGATGGAGGAGGGTAAAGATTGACCAGAGGCCAGGAAGATCCATAATCACTCCATGGCAGGAGTGGCACAAACCAGGATAAAGCATTATCTCTGCAGCTTTGCAATTCTTGGTTCTCAGGAAGTGAATGGAAAGCCTCCAGCTGTTGGGTTGTGCCAGGCTGCTCTAGTCCCAAGGAACTGCTGTCATGGATAAGCTCTGCCAGAGCAGAATTGCATGAAAGGAGCTTGGTTTAGCTTATCTGTGCTCCTGGTATTGAACTTCACTTGGATTTGCAGCACGTTGTGCCAGGGTGATGATATGGACTCTGTGGGCTGGGTATTGACATTGTTCTCCCAAGCCAGGACAAACAATTTTAGCCTTGGCACAGAAGTTTAAGAAATGTTTTTAAGAGAAGCTTGTTTCATCTTCACAGCAGCCACTGCTAATACCAACGGGGCACCATGCCAAGACTGGATCGTCTCATAATCCAACTAATCCCATCACACCAAGCTTTGTGTTGTCCCTTAGTTTGGTAAAAGTCTCAAAAATCACTGTTCTTAAGTACCAGTTGCTAACCTAGAATGGGCTGAGCTGAACAAGGTGCTCTGACCCTTTAAAGCACTGACATATTTGACTCCTCACAAAACAGTTTGGCAGAAGTACTTTTATAAAATTTTACAGTTGTTTTAAAAACATTCTATATCCAATACCTGCATCTTCTTTCAGCTCCTCCAAATGCAGCTCCTCACCAAAGGAGGTCACATCAGTTGTGGCTGCTGTTGGACTCTCTTGCTGGTCCTCTTCTGGAGCCAGTGCCTGGCACACAGGGGCTGGAGGGTCACCCTGTGTCACTCTCGTGGTATCCTCACCAGTGCAGGCTTTGCCTTCAGTATCTAAAACAACAAATCATTTCATCTTAGCTAAACCACGAGCAGAGAAAGGTGACACTCCCTGCTGTCCTCTTGAGAGGAGTGGGTCCCAAAGCTGCTGTGCTCAGGGGACTGAGGCTCCCCTTAGAGCAGCACCTGATCTCTGGCAGTGTTCACCATCTGCAACGCAAACCCTGTGGACACCAGCCCATCTGGACACTAAAACCCACTCAGTTTTCTCAATGGGCACCTATTTCTGTGGGCACCCAACAGCCCCAGCAAGTGACCACCAGCCTCTGGAAGCACCTGCCATGTGGGAGATGAGCACAGTCATGGGCAACCAGAGATCTCTGGGAGAAGGCAATTCCTTGCATGGGCAGAGCTCCTGGTGCAGCACATTCCCAGGCTGGTCTGACATGTATGAGCAGTGTCAGGCTCACAACATGCTGCCATCCAGCTGCCTCAGCAGCAATGCCGGAGCCTTGCCCAAGGAATATTCCCTACCGAGCTGTAGGTTTTGAGCACACTTTTAGTTACTCAGCTTTGAAAAGCGTGTCCTGTGTGATTGAGCTGATCAGAAATTCAAATCCCTCTTCATGCAGACCTAGAAACTGCTCCCTTTGCTTACTCTGAGAGATTTTTGTGCCAGTGATCCCTGCAGCTGTACGAGCCTTGATGACTGAAGCTTTTCTACTCTTCTCCTATTCAGGCAAGAGTCCTCGGAATACAAACTATCCTTTTACTCTCTCAGAATCTACAAGATGTACATCACTGTTGCAAACCACAGAAAGCAATTACTTCCCACCCTGGGCAGTTTTCCATGCTGATGGACATGCCTGCTGTCCACCCCTCACCTCCCAGCTTGTATTTCTCAGCCCTGGACACTCCTTTCTGGAAGCTCCTGACAGGGCTATGTTTTCTTGCAATGATATCATGACAAGTTTCTTGAACGTTGATTTTAAATAGCAAGCATCTACAGCTACACCTTTTTAATGCTATCTGGATAATCTGCAGAGTAATTTCTTGTGCTGTTGGGTGAGGATATCAGCTTTTGGCCCAAAGATGCTGTGGAAGGGATGCAGTATTTTTGCACACTGAGCTCACTCAATCTGCCTCATAATCACGTTTGGTGAAAAGTTACTGTTCTTAAAATAGCCCTTGCAGTAGCACAGTTGCTATGATACAGGGAAGGGGAGGGGGAAAAAGTTCATTGCCTATATTTCATCTCATTGTGAAGGCAGCCTATACATAATCACCGGTGTATTAACAGCTGCCCCCATTGCTTGACAGCAGCCCTCACCCCTGGGGCCGTAAGTACAGATATACCTGATCTCCTTTGTGCTCCCAGTGGGGAGAAATATCAGGGGAAGCTCCCTAAACGTTTTCCAGGTAACTCTGCTTTGCGCATTCCTCACATCCCAGGGAAAGGCAGGCTGCTGACAGCTGTGCCACAGTGAAACTGCAGGCAGACACAAGTTCCTTCACATCCTGGACCATGGAAAGTGGAATGACTAATGAAGTAATGACAAACAGACGACAGCCCTGCCGGAGAATTTCTGTTGAGGAGCATCTGAGATTCACAACCATGATGTTCTTGGGCAGGAATGACAGCTCGTGCTTAGATGAAAGTGGGTATGCTGTGAGTAGCAGTGGGTCCCAAACCCGTATTAGAGAGATCAGTCGGGGACAGGAGAAAGCACAGACCTTGCATCCAGGGGTAAGGAAAAAACCAGTCTTGAGTATTCCAAAGAATCAGAAGTAGGGCTGTGATTTTGTTGGGAATTAATCCCCCTGTATGCCAGACCCTGCACCACGTAACCTCTCCCAGAGTGCAGGCGGGTTGCTCGGAGTGCAGCTGGATCCCAGGAGTTTTCAGGGGGTAGGTTGGCATTGCCCTGTGGGAGCAGAGCTGGAGAGCACAGGACAGAAGGGGCCCAGGCAATGGTGCAGCGTGTCTGGGCAGCTGCTTTGCGGTTGTGTGAGGAGACAGGGTGACATAACCTGGCAGGATGACTCATCACCAAAGCAAGGACGGGGCAGTTTCCCCCTGGGCTGCTCCCAACCCGCTGCAGATCCTGTGCCAGCCTCGTGGTGTGCCCTGAGCCAGACAGAGCCTGTGCTCCAGCCCTGAGTGACACACGGCTACTGGAAAGGCACGAGGCTTCTCAGGCTGCAGCATCAGCCCAGTTGGGCTATTTATGAAAGTGAGCGGGAATTAGGTCCCTGGAAGTGGAGTGAAGCCTGATGAAATAGAGGGATTTTAGGATTTACTGGAGTCTTTTAGCACAGTATTGCTGCTTTGACAATTGCAACTTACGGCATAAACGAGGACTTAGCCTTGAAACTGCTGCCACTTCAACAGTCCAAGTAGGGCACTAATCATTTACTGAGAATTATTTGGGTCAATTTTTTATTCCAGTTAATAAGCTGCTTCTCCTAATAATACAATACAATAACCCTGGAGATTCACAACACTCTGTAAAGAAAAATAACTTGCAGGCAGCTGCAGTGTCCTTCAGCTGCCTGTCAACCATTGTCCCCTTGCTGGGCTCAGGGAGGTACTGGGAATTTGTTTGATGTTTACAGGAGCTCTAGGCAACTTTCTTGCAGACAGGTAAGCAGTCTGCTTGCAGCTGTCTAGTTAAAAGCACAGCTTGTCATCACTCCTCACTGGACTATATGTATTTATTTAAACTATTTTAGTTTTGTTAAAAGGTTCTTGTAGCTTGGCATCATCTGTTTTCCTCCCAACCAGTTCATTATGTGTGCAAGAGGTTTATTGATTCATCATTATTACCTTTTAATGTGCTCTACAGAAGGTTTATTTTACTGTTCTTTTGCAAAGCTCTAGATAAGCAAGTATTCAAAGTCATGGATTAAAGGGAACATTCTACTCCTAGCAGGAATAGGTTGTATTTTTCTATCCAGTAGTACTAATATGCTAATAGGGCAGCTAATTATCTAGAATTATGAGAGACACAATGAGTTCAATGGACAAGAACTAAAAATGAGCTTTCTAAGAACTTCCTTTTTAGAATAAGCTGATGGTTTGATAGATTATTTTTTTGACTTGAACATAAACTCATCTTAAAATATATAAAATAAAATAACATGAAAATTGCTTTACTGCAACGAAAAAAAAGCCCTGTTTAAAATTCTTTTTTTCTGACTCTTCATTTGCTCAGTTACACTCCAGCATGGCATCACTGAGTATTGTCCCACAGGCTGTTTATAGACATGGCAATTTTTTTACACAAAGAAACTCAATTATTGCTTTCAAAGAACAGAACTTCTACCTCTGAGACTGGTCAAACTCAAAAGGCCAGTCTTTCTTCACGACTTTCTGCTATAAAGTTTTCAAAGTAAAGATGGATTTATGGTTTTCATCTCGGTTTAGGTGGAAATGGCAATTGG
Organism: Neopelma chrysocephalum; assembly: GCF_003984885.1. Lineage (NCBI taxonomy): Eukaryota > Metazoa > Chordata > Aves > Passeriformes > Pipridae > Neopelma > Neopelma chrysocephalum. The sequence continues at coordinate 4,307,361 of NW_020897781.1, forward strand.
GATGTTGTAACACTGGGAGCTCACTTGATCTCACAGAATAGTCACCCAGATCTCTGTCTCCCTTGAGCATCTGTCAGGGCTTTGGAGCAGGGCTGTACAAGAACCATGGTCCTTTGTGCATGTTTCTCACACTTTATCATCTTTCCTTCCATGAATTCTGCTGGTTTGGACTCAGGGAAGCTTTAAAATGACACTCCAAAAAGCTTCACTTTTCCATGTGAATGAAAAGCAGGAGCAATAGTGATGTGTTTTGTCACAAACTTGGTTTACTGGGAAGACAGCTGAAAACATCAGATTAGTATCATTTGATGGGATTTGGACTCCTGGGTTGTACATGTTAGCTGACTGCATCTGTATGTTGAAGTTTGTATTTATCCAGCTTTAGCTGGCTTTCTTGGCAGTAGGATTTAACTGGCTTTAGAGCAATTACATAAAATATACGTACCAGCTCAGACTGCAGCATGTATAAATCAAGTGGAGATGGAGCTGCACTCAGGATGGTAAAGCATCAAAAATTAAACTACATGGACTGATTGCAGCAGGGAGGAGTTTGAAGAAAGAGGAGTCTTAATTCAGACACAGAGTTTTCCTCTCTGTTTGGATTGAAGGTTTTCCTTTTTGTTCACTTGCTTGTTAGGTTTCTGCTTTTGCAATTATGTGTTTCCCATGTGTTCTGACAGAGCCTCTGACAAAAAAGGTTAAGAATTTTTCCTTACCTTGTTCCATCATCTCCAGAAGGCCTTTCTTAATGAGCTCATCCCGCCCTTGCCGTGCTGTCATCTTCTTCTCCAGCACTGCACAAAGTAGGAGCACAACACAGCTCCAGTTAAGAACAGAGTATTCATATAATGGAGTGAAAAAGATGCAATGTGGGAATTCCCTCTAGTCTCAGCTACTGCATGCTTGGAAAGAACTGCCAGGATTTTGTTTTGGGGAGCATGGACTGCTCAGCCTGTCTGTGCCTTTTCCTTTGTTCAAACAGCTATAAAATGACCCCCATGTAGAGCTGAGGTTTATGATGTGACCTGCTGTTGGATCACACTGAGTGCAGAGTAACAGGGATAGCAGAGCCTTCATGCTGTTTAACACAGCACCTTGGAGCTGCCTCAGGAATATCCCACAGGATATCAGAGCAAGTGGAGGGAACTGCACCATCCTGTCTTAGGAAAAAGGAAGTGAGTTTGTCTCCTTACTGATCTCCTGGGACATCCCTGGAGACCAGCGGGCACATGCTGTGCTGTGTGCTGGGCTCCTTCCCCCCGGGGACAGCTGCTGGAGGGAAGGTTTTTCACATGCTGTAGCTCCCTCCTGTCACTTCTCATAATGTTACTGTGACCTATATAATCTTCACCCCAAATAAAAGGGGTGATGATACTTGGGGCCATAAATGTGTAGCCTATTTGGAGAAGGCAGAGCCCATGGAAAGCAGTCTGTGGCAAGGCTTGTGCTTCACTCTCGTGTTTTGACCTGTTCTTCTAAATGTACTCTATTGTATTATATAGGAAGTCAGCACATATGGGCTCTTTCTAGCCCTACATGTTATTAACCTGTTGAATGCTGAAATCTCTGAATCAGATTTAGATCAGGTCACTTTTAGCATGTCCTATGTAAGCAAGTTTCCCCAAGCTCAGCTTTGCTCTGTGCACATCCCTCTCTTGCTCCCAGCCTACCTGCAGACGTCTGCTTTAGCTTCTCATTTTTCTTTTTCCTCCACTTCCATGGTTTGAAGATCCTGCCCAGTGTTGCCAGTTTGCTGTTCCTCCTCACTGGTGGAGTTCGAATCCCTGAGACCAAGTAGTCCGAGCGCACTGCCGGGGATTGCTCCATCTCATCTGGGGGGAAGAGGAGAGACGGCTGTTGGACACTGAGTTACCAAGGGGAGGCAGGTGGAGCCTCACCAGATAACAAGCAGAATGTAGTCACCCAGATAAGCAGTGTGAGGAACTCTCTGCACCACTGGAGCCGTTGGCCAGGCCAAGGGACTCCAGCCAGAGGTGTCCAACCTCTCTGTGCCAACCCAGAGCTCCCTACCAGCTGCTCTCTTCACCCTTGCACAGAATCTGTCTGGATGCCAAATATCCCAGTATCTCCATTCCTGCCATCCCTCATAGATTCCTCAGGGCTACCAGGCCCAGAGAGAGGGGGCTGTGCTGAATTTGTACACCTTATGCTTTTCCCACCACTTCCCTACCTTTGCCCGTGCCTGGTACCCACCAAGGCAATGGTGTCACTCTTCCCCCTGGGAGCTGCATCACAGCCTTTGGAAACGTGGAGAGCTGAGAGCTCCCCGTGGCTTTAGTGGGAGCAGGAGGAATTTAACACATCTGTAAATCAGGCCCATGTGGCCTCCAGTTAATCACAGAAATGGAATGTTCATTTAGAAAAATGCAGACCTTTATGAAAAGCTGAGAGGAAGTGTGAGAAAGCTCAGGTCCCTTTGGAATTCCCAGCTTCCAGTTCTGTTCTCAGGCCACAGGATATTGCTGCCTTTTAAATGAACTCTTCACATAAACTAACACAGAACACACTGACTTTTGTGAGCTAATGCAAATCTTTTATATAAGAATAGTTTGTTTGATATGTGCTACATAAGTAAAATCTTAGAACTTTGGTGAAAATTTATTCCTTGAGGAAGCTAAGGGAAAAATTCTTTCCCTTTGTCCAGCCAAGCCACAGTAATTCAGAGATAATGCTTCAGCTGGAAAATCAATTTAGGTATTTTTAATATTTTGTCTTGAAAATACACTGCAAGTTTTGCTTATAGACAAGCCTTGCATGAAACAATGCACACAGACTATTCAGAGTTGTGTGCTAACCAGTACCATGGAGGAAACCAGCACAGCCCCATAAATGGGGTTATTGATGTCTATACTGAGCACCAATACAGTAATTGTTAAAAGAGAAGCTCCCATCAGATAAATTACATGAGTAAAAACTAACAACAATTTGTATTTTCTTTTCAACAAATCAGTTATGATTTAAATGAGCAACGTGAAGCTGTGAACTTATGTACATTTCCAAGTAATTTTCCTCTGGAACATCAACACTTATCACAAATTGCTTTATGACTGCAAGAGAAAAAACTATACAGCATCTTCTAGGCTTTGCTTTTGAGTTAACAGGGTGAAAATGTCTAAATCACAGCATGGAGGTGGGGATTTCCAAGTAAACAGGAAACAATTTTTGGAAGATTATTAAACACAGCAGGGGAATGAACACATTCCTCCTCTTCCATTTAATTTTGAAAATACTGGTAATAGAGATGAATCATTCAGTGGAGACAAACTAAAATCTTGGCCACGTGAACTATGAGAGCAGAGAAAAGCTGTAACAATTCCCCCCACACACATCGTGCGTGCCCAGTGAAATTCTCTTTTTTGTACTGAATTTAGAGCACCTTTTCTCTCATCCCACTGAGTTCATCTTGGGGTTTAATTTACAAAATATTGAAAGCATACATAAAAATACATTTTTGCCTTTGAAAGCATGGTGTCTACCCAAGGTGATGTTTATCATTTACAGTTGGGAGGTCACTATTAAGTTGAGAGCAGAAAATAGCCCAGAAGAAAGGCAGTAGCCTACAGAACACAGCTGGAGTGCCAAGATATCCTTCTCCTTTCCTAACAGCACATTCAAACATGAGAAGTATCATGGAAATAAGCTTTGAAGCAGTAGAGCTACTCTTGATTACAGCAATGGTAATGAGAATGGAAAATGGCTGAGTAGATCTCCTATTAATATGCTATTATGATCACTTTAAAGCTGTGATAGGAGCCTCAGAAAATAGCATTTGGCCATTTCTTGTGACATCTCTTGAGTGGGAATAGAAATGTTCACAGAATGAACTCATCTCAAAAGAGCTGTAGATCAGACTGTAAATCAGAGCCTTGTCCCTGGAAGCTGCAGAGGAGCAGGACAGGCTCAGCTCAGCTCTCCCTGGGCCTTGCCTGTGAGACTGCACTGCTGCTCCTCCATTCCAGGGGGTTCTCAAGCATGTAAGTGAAGATTAAATAAGAAGCTGATTTAAAGGAGTACCTTGGCAAGTTACAGCACTCTGTTCAGGATGTAGGTGTCTGCAAAGCGCTTTAGACATCATCCATATGTTTTGTTTAACACTGGGAGCATGAGATCATTTCACCTTTTTGCCAGAGAGGGGATGTACAAAGACAAAGAAGTCCTTGAAACCCAAACCTGTGTGTCTCTAATAATGCTTATTATCCCAGATATTCCCACAAAAATTAGAGAATGGGGAGATAGTGCAAAGACACCAAACATTTAAATATAAACTTCAACATGTATGCCCTGTAGTGATCAGTCTTTCTTTGGTTTTTCCAGCCCTGCCAACCGGGTTTCTTCCACCCCCTTCTGCCTTCTTGGTTGTGGAAATGTAAGGATTTTGTGCCTTAGACTTGGATTACGGATGAAACACAGATAGAAATCAAATGTCTAAGAAGGAATAGAAGCTAAACCAAATGTGCCAGTGGAGGTTTTTGTGGGCTTTTTAACTTTATTAATGCTTCTCTTATGGTACAAACAGTTCTTAAGCAAATGGATTTATCACCTGGTACATTCTCACCATATGCAGTTCCTATACTGTGCATTTGGAGAGATGGACACAAATATAAATAGATAGAGACACAGCAAGACAGATGTCCTGAAATCATAAATAACAAGGAAATGGTCTCACTGGCAATAAGAATCACAAGAAAGCCTTGGAGCACCTCATTTCCAGTCAGTTCATCTTTTCCTGGTTGTGGGTTGGCTGCTTGGGAGATAAGAAGTTGACAGCACAAAAAGCAGTTCCCACGTACAGCAGTGAATACTGAAGGAGAAGGAGTGCCTAAATATCAGCCAGCTCCTGCAGCCAACAAGCTGCCAAGGCTTGCCAACCCTCCAACCACTCTGTGAAATATTCAGCACATTTTTTTAATCTGCAGTCAATATTTTAATTATGCTAACTGTTCTGTGGAATAATGTGGTTATTCCTCCCAGAGCCTGAGAGCCTGGGGCCAGGCCATGCAATTACAGAGGATGTCTGCAAAACATAAACAGCCAAGAGCCAAACCCTGACTCTCCAAACCAGCAGGGGAAAGGAGCAACAGCTTAACTCGTGTGTAATGGGGAAGGATGAGGGGCAGTTGTTGTCAGGGGGCAGTGAGCACAAGACTAACCCCCAGCACAGGGACCTGACTGTCCCCACTGCCCTCAGTGTCCTCGCTGCCAGGACAGACCAGTTGGTCCCACACACCATGGTCAGCCCTGTGGGGACCAGGGTGCTCTGACTGAAGCTTATTGGCTGTTTACATCAAAATTGCTTTAAATTCTCTGCTGTGCCCCACTGAGGGCAAAGGCTCCTGTGCTGGAGCTCCAGCTCCAAACAAAGCCCTCGGATATCACACACTTGTCCTCTGCTCTGTGTGTGTCAAAGGGGTGCAAGTGAGTGTGGCTGTGCCCCTCTGATGATGCTGGGCAAGTGCTTCTCCCAGCTGGGGTATTTCTAGAGCTCCTAACAGTGACCAAGTGTCACTTATTTAATGTCTGAAACTCCCAAATCAGATGAGGGGAAAGGCTCCAAACTGACGGGTCCTGCTCTGCAGAGCAGCTCTGGGCTGCAGGATCAACCAGGCAACAGAGAAGAAGCAAACAAACCATAATATTCATTACATCTGGCTGCAGGGTCTGACCCCTCAGAAAGTCTGAGCAGCTTCTGTTCACATCAGCAGCAATTGTGGCAATTGGTGTTTCTGGAAAACACCCCCTTGCTTTCTTCTTTAAAATACTGTGGTGACATAAATAGACCACTCTTCCTGTTAGTCCCTTCCCTGTAGGAATTGTGTGATGGTTGTGAAAGTTTTCTGCACATAGAAACTCTCCCATTTCCACATGTCAAATCCTGACTTTATTCCCGGAGTGGGGCAGGTTTGCTCTGAGTTCTGTGAGTTGTGTCCTGGGTGTGTGATGGAAAAGTGCCCTGTGCCTGCCCACAGCCCTCATTTGTACAGCAGCTGGGGCTGAGATGACATGTCAGTGCTGTTAAATTGAGCACTGGCTTCAGTGAGTTGGGTCCATCTTCTTGGGGTTTTCATGATGAGCCAAAGAGAATGTAGCTTGATCTCTGGGTTGCTGATGACAGCAACTGCAGGCTGATGGATGGCAGTTGGGAACATCAGGGATGCAGAGCTGAGTTACACTGACCTTGCCACAGAGGGAGGCTGTAAGAGGCATGGGATGTCCTCTTGTGACTACACAAATGCAGCAAGAACTTTGTGGGAAGATGAAGATGCTGAATTTTAATGTGCTGGGAATTTTGGTAACTTAAATTCGCAGTAATGAAACTTGTGCCTTGCTAAATCCTGTGTGTACACTGGTAGGAGAAGGACCACTGAAAAATCTGCAACCTGCAGGCAGTTTAAAAATAACACAGCAGACAGGAGCTGCAGGCAAATTTGTAAGGCAGGCGTGCTCTGTTTGCTGATGAATTGGTTTGTGATGCAGCTCTGCATGTTTTCCCCTTTACTGTCATTGCATCTGCCTTTGCAACTCAGACACTTTGGTCCATTGCAGAGGGTGGAGACAGGGAGTGGAATCAAAATGACCTTTTGGGGACTTTCAGTGCTGCCTGGAACTCATATCTGCCTCTAAAAAGGGTGTGAGGGACCCAGATGCTTGTGAGGGGTGATCCTTACAGAGAGTGTTTGTTATCTAGTGAAAGAAACCCGCAGGGCAAAGAAGGCAGAAAGGTGGTCTTGGTTTCGGAGTAAGGACTATCCTGAGTTTTTTGAAGGAGAATTACCAGCAGGAACAATCCCCCTTTTTCTTAGTTTAGCATCCTAAAAGATAAAGAACTGATCTCAGTGATTGAATATGCAGGATAGGGGTAAATTGCTTGCGTCTGGGAGCCTTTGAACACTTCTGTTATGTTCCAGAGAAGCAGAATTCAAACTGAGGAGCTTTTTTATTGCACTAGTTAGATGTTTCCTGTGATGGAGCTCTTCCTTGTTCTAAAAATGTTTTCTGTCACCTGCATTTCTGCAGACACTCTCTCTTTCTTGACTCTCTTTGAAAGAAAACTGCAGCAGAATGTTCCAGTTTGAAGTTTCCATTTCAGTTTTTTGAACATAGAGTATTTTCATTTTCCCAATTCTGAATGACTGTTAGAAATTAGAAATTAAAATCAGACAGGAGAAAAAAGGTTTTTATGAACCTGAAATTTATTTAATTTTTGAAGGGACTTTGTATTTGAAGCCATGAATGTTTCAATATTGTTTTGGGTTGGTTTGGAAAAAATTTACCCAGAATCCTTTGTAAAACAGCTACTTTCTAGCTGTTTAGTTATTTAGAAAAGGCAAGGTACGTATAGTAGATTATTGAATGTAATTATAAGCTGATTTGGGATGCACAGCTCTTTACATGACTTAGATTGTTACTCTGACACATCATATTTGTTACACCAGAAAAATATTGAAACAAAGTAGGGAAAATTACAGGATTGACGTGGAAATTCAGGCATTTATCTATCCAAATTTTTGGAGTTTGTATGGTCAGTGGTGTAGGTAAAAATGGCTTGAATTCTTATCCCTCATTGTAATCCTTTATGTTCTTGATTTCCCACCTCGGATTTCATCTCACGCAATAGTTTCACCTCCTAAGGAAGCAGATGGAAGCCAGGTTCATCCACATGGAACTACAACATTCCTTGAGTTACCTGGGGGGAAAAATTGGCACAGGAAATTTGTGCAGACTTCAGATTCATAGAGGTACTTGAAGGCAGGGGGAAAATGCAAAGATAAATGGCAGAAAGGGGAAAACAGAATCAGCTCTGGGTTCAGCTTCCACTCAGTAAAGGCTGTTCTTGGGCTCAATCACTTTTCTTTTAGCTGGTGGGATGAATCCCGATTAGGTTGTTGTACTTCCCTGCATGAAAATGCAGGTTTACTGTGTGGTCTGAAGAGTCTGAGCTTCCATTTTCACTTCATACTCAAATGTTTGCCAGTTGTCCTTGTTCTATAATTTCCACTGCTCTTTAGTGTGTTAAATTATGATTTAACATTTTTCTTTAATTGAAGGGGAAAAAAATCCCAAAACACAATTTGTGGGTGGTGGGAGGGGGCTGTGCTTCCAGGGAAGTTTATTTCCATTCTGTCATGCTGAGCCTCCCTTCAAAGTATTTGGATTTTAAAACCAGCTTTCACTGAAAGGAACGGGGAAACAGATTATGCTTATCAAAGGAAAGAGAGCAGGGAAGTGGCAACTCCAGCTAAATCTCTTAGATAAAAATACTCCTTGTATGCTTGAAATCAGTGATTTCTTTCAGAAAACCTTCCTTTGGGAAGTTAACATATCACCTAACAGCATTACCACCAAGTGAGCCAAGGTGCAGGGACATTAATCAGGAACCTTTCACTCTTTTGGATCATTGTATCAGTCCCAGCACCACTTGCTGTGATTTACAATGCACGGTGTGACATTAGCAGTTCATTAACAGAATCAGTTTGTCAGTGTTTGCACAAAGGAACCCACAACATGCTTTACCTCGGCAAGAAAGAGCTAAGTAACAATAAGAAAATGAGACTAATGAAGGATTGCCGTGTAATCACCGTTAATTCAGTTACCTGAGCCTGTACAATATCTGCTTTTGAGGGGGGACCTTTGCCATTTGCATGCCCGTCACCCAGGGAGAGCTGGCTCAGGCAGCAGAGCAGCATCTCCTGAGAGTCACAAAAAATCCATTCAAATCAAATAAAAATCCATTGAAACGGGCACTGCCTCTGCAGAGGACCAGGAGCTGTGCCAAGCGTGTCCCTCCTGCAGCTGCGAGGGGTTTTGGACCACAGACATATAAGAAATTCCCAGTGCTGGGCAGTCTCCCCAAGCCTCTTGGAGAGATGCTGCTCTGCAGGACACAGGGAGCCAGACCCGGGAAGTACAGGAAGGGCTTGGATTAGGCTTGCCATGTCCTCATAGCAGTAGAGCTGTTGTCTGCACTGCAGGAGCAGCGTTTCATCACCTGCAGTTGTTTAATTAGCTGTAGCTTTGCTGCAAACCTGTTGCAAGGATGTTTTTTATAGCTTCCTCAGGGAGTCTGCAGACTGGAACACACCCTGTGCTGTCTCCAAGAGGCACCTTCAAATCCATGCACTGCAGCTCATCCCTGACAGCAGCTGCCTTTGGAGGGACACGTAACACCCAGGGAAGCCTTCGGTGTAAGAGCATCACGTTTGCTAACAGGGACCCATGCACTGCTTTTTTTCTGGGATTCATGGCCCCATGCATTGCTTTTTTTCTGGGATTCATGGCCCCATGCATTGCTTTTTTTCTGGGATTCATGGCCCAGGACTGATCTGTTTTGAGTTTCTTCGGTTTATGGGAGTCTATGTCTCTCAGACATACAATCAGCTCTCACTTTATATCCATCCCAAACTTGTCTACTCGAGAAATAATCAAATTCTCATGTCTTGTGCACTTTTATGGCTTTGTAATTTAATGCATAATTTCCTTCTTCCCTCAAACACACCACAGCTCTGTTGGTGCTCTGTCACTGTTCAGTGCCACTGCTGCAGATGGAAAACACTCTTTCTGCTCTGTGAAATGCAAGAGCATCTGCCTTTTGTTTTGTTTTCTCCTTTATCACTCCTGCTGCTTTGCACTTTCCCTTTCCTTGCACCCACTGGCAACAAATACACATTATTCAACAGTCCCTCTGCATACTCCAGAATAGGACAGAGATTTGGAAGAAGTCCTTAGACAACAGAAATATGACATAAACCAGAACAGCTACAGGGAAAGGTAGAGAGAAAACAGGCACAGTGACTGAATTCAACTTTTGTCTAACGTTATGCATCCAATTTGGCTCCTTGTAAAACTTATTTTAAAGCTACCAATGATTTACACATTTGATTGGTAGGTAAACTGTAATGAACCCCTTCTTGGGAGGTCATGGCACTAAGAAGGAATGGTTAAATATTTTCTAGGGATGGTTTGCTCTGCTGCTTGCAGCAGTCTGTAAATACGAGACAGGTGTAGGAAATACTTTGAAGGAAGCTTTGTTTTTAAAAGATCACTTATCCCATTGTCTACTGGTATTTTTAGGAAGCAATAATACCAAATACTCAACAGTGCTCAAAAGACAGCAAGGTGCCACAACGCTCTGGTGCCCTCAGCACCTTTGAAAAGGCACATTTGTGCACACACAGAGTGCAGAGTCACAGCTACCAAGTCCCCAAGGGCAATGGCACTTCTCACCTGTTCGATCCTGCACTGAAGTTAACATGAGCCTTAGCACGGGACTATCTCAAGGCTCGGTGAGGGCTTTACAACACTGATCTGACCAAACTGCAACAGGCCTTCTAAAATGAAATTCCTCACTGGTCAAGGACCAAGAGAAATAATTGCTTATCAGATTTACTGTAGTGATTATCACTGTTTGTCTGAACCAAGACCACAATCTATTCCTAATGGGAATGGCAGGCTCTCCAGAGCAAGAAAAAACATGGAAATTACTCAAAATACATGAAGCTGTCTCCTCTGCAGCTCTTGGAATGACTCCATTCCAGGTTGTTTCCTTCTTCTATTACAAGACCAGGAAAAAGAAACTCCTGAGTTGTAATCCTTGCCCTGTGTAGAAGAATAGAGAGACAATATCCCACATGGCAACAACCAAATGAGAATTTGGCAGGAGAACAGCAGTGTCTGTCCATTAACTCTCCCTGTCACCCAGCAGCCAAGCAGGGGGAACAACCATGGAAGTAGCTGCAATTCCTTTTGCTGATGTGATTTATTGGTGTGTCTGCATTAGCAAGGCAGGGGTAGAAGTGGGTCTGTGAGCAGCTGGTGCTGAGGACTCAACACGTTCTGATGCATTTGTTAAGTGGTGTGATCTTGTGACTCCAACTCAACAGAGAACGAGCTCTTTCCTTACAAAGTGCAAAGGAAACAAGATTCTTCACTATAACAAAAATACTAACCAAACTAAACAATCATCCTTCCAAAACCAAACGAAGAATTCCTGTATTTTCTTTCCAGAGGAAGGATAAAGATCATTATTTCTCTTACTAATTTACAACATTCAAAAGCCCCTAATCCCACATGCAAATTCCTATGAGTTGTTGGTACCCAAAGTCACTAACTTGCAGCAAGACCTTTTCTTTTAAATTTCTGGTAAAGTCAGAGTTCCCTTGTATTGTGTTTTAGCCCATACTAAAGCTTATTTGAAATGTCCTTATGTCTGTTATATATCCCTCTGTCCAGAACGGCAGATACCTTCCTAGAGCCTTTCAGCCACACATTTTAGCATCAATGAAATTGCTATGCATAAATTAACATACAATGGCAATTTCAAACTTGCTAGAATGATGCTGTGGTTGTGACAGAAAAGCCAATTTACTCTAAGACACAGATGGATGAATTTCTTTCAGTTTCTTTCCTATGGTTTATAGTACACTGAATTTAGTGGAGAAAGGGCTCTGCATTTAACCAGAGTTGTACTGGTTTCTTAGTTGGAGTGAGTCTTTATGTAGTTCAGTGCAAGAACTGAGTTTTGTATTCATTCTTTCGACACAAACTAGGCAATTGTTGCTAAAAACAAGTCACAAAATGCACCGTGATCAATTATTGAAATGGTTACATTTGAAAGAACAAGAGAGATATGTCTTAAAGCCCATTTTAATATTGATGGGCTAGTTAGGTTGTACTGCTTACAACAACTGCAAAGGTCAGAGAACAGACCTCAGCAATGTGTCTGCAGATGGTTCCTGTCTCTAGGAATATTAGGCAACAGTATGAACAAGCAGGATGTTTAATGGCTGCAGTGCTTCCACCTTAAATGGAAACACACAGAGGAGGAGGAGGAGGTAGCACACAAACCCATTCAAAGCAGGTACAAAGAATGCCACCAGCTGAACTAAAATGTAAATCATAACTGCAGAGAAATGGCTTTTTTTGATATTTTAAAAGCAGCATTTGCATTTAAAAGTCTACAGCATCATTGGTGAAAGTTCCCCACATCTCCCACGAAGTGCTGGGAGGTTTCCCCAAGTGTCACCATGTGGCCCATGCATCAGGAGTTGTCCTGCTCCACCCTGGGCCAGCTTCTGGATCAAGCAGGAGGGGCTGGAGCAACTCTGAGTTGCACAAGATTTTCCTACTAATAGTTTTTCCCGTGGCTTTGTCAAGAAAACCCAGTGGAGCAACTTGGATTTGCCTTGGGACAACAAACCCTCTCTGCACCGTGTTTCACCTACATCCAGAAACTGCTGCTCAAAACCCTGAACAGGCAAGGTGGGACTGGTTCTACATTCACACACTTCAGTTTATAATGTAATGGTGTAAAAAAACCCCAACTGATGAGATTCTACAATATTGAGTGTTCAGGGAGCACATGATTACACTTCTATTCTTCTGGCCAGGGCTTATGCAAAAGAACAAAAAATAGCTCCCCATTCCAAAGCTAAAGCGTGGCAGGGGGCTCTCTCTTTGCACAGACAAGTTTTGTTAATTTTACTGGCCACAAGTTTTAAATTCATGTTTTTTTAAACTAACAACTCCTGGCAGTTCTTTGGTCTCCAGCTCTTGATTTTCATTCGGGACATGTTTTTGAGATGGAAACCTCTAATGAATGTTTTTCTAACATTTGCCTTTCATCAGCAAGAATATTTGACTTTCTCCTCTTGTTTTCTTATGTTTTTAATTTTTAATTTATTATTTTTTAAGCAAAGGGGATAACCAGATCTGTGACAAAACTCTCGTTTTAAAACCACCATAGAATATGAACTGAATTTCTATTTCAATGCATGAGGTTTTTATTAAACAAGTAAATCATAGTCTTGTTCACTTCAACCATATCCTGGGCCTGTTTTTCTAAGCCTCACAAAGCCCAAACAGCATGGAAGGAAAACCAGCATGGAATATTTTTACCCTGTCTGACCTAAATTTATGTATTTGTTAGTTCTTCCAAGAGAAAGAGAAGTGGAATAACTACTCCCTCTTCTCAGTTTCTTTTCAGCTCTCATATTTTAACTGTGTTCTCAGCTGCTTGCATGAGTCATGGAGAGCTGGAAACAAGAACCCCCCACAATATTATAATAACTGCTTCCCTAGGAGGGAGCCTATGTGTATTTTGGGGTAGGCCACTAAAAAGTCACAAAAATCTCCTGAAAGCTTCTTTGTGCCAGAAACCTCCATGGGAACTAATAGAGGAAGGGCCAATATCTCAGCTGCAAAAAGAGATTACTCATGAGAGTAATAAAAATGAAGATATTTTAGGATTTACATATCACTGTCTTGAAATTCATGTAATTGTTCGTCAGTGTTTGCCGAGATTTCAGACTGCTGTTGACTTTATGGATTGTTGTGTGTAATGATGGTGTTGAATTTCACTGGTCTAGGCAGAATTTGGATTTGGTCCTGTGATGTTCCAAGAAACTTTAAAATCCACAGGCTTTTGTAAGAACTGGGTGTTCAGTGCTTGCCATGCTGATCCACACTATTCCAAGTTAATATGTTCATCCATTGCCTGTTCCTTCCTATACATCCAAACTGAATCTCTGCTTGAAGCTACCTATGAAATATTTAGAAACAACGGGGGAAGCTCCTGCAGAAGCCCATCCTTCATTCTGAAATGCTGTAAGTTTGTTGAGAACAAGCCAGATCCCTCATCCTTTGGCACATGTCTAGGCTGAGCAGAGCAAACCAGGTCAAGGATCTTGTGCAGTAAGAGAGGAAACAGAAAGAAAGGTCAACTTCTTCGTAAACCAAACCCACTGGCAGGTCAAACAGATTCATACAGTGAACACAAGAGGAAAAGAATGTTGTGGAACATATTGAGAGAGGATGTTGGTATCAAATGTGCCTGTGAGCTCCACGGCATTTATAGGCAGGTATCATTCTGCCTTCCACTGCCCTGTTTCGGTCATGTCAGCTCAGGCTTATCTGTCTCTAATACAGAGCTTCAGTCCTAAATTCCTGCACAGCAGGTCAGACAATGAAATCACATCTCCCTATCAGAGACTACGCTCTTCCTCACTATCCCTCCTCTTCTCAATACACATTCTGCTTTCACAGCCCTGTTTTTGCTGTCATTTCACCATTTGTACAGGTCTGACTCCTCACCCTTCGCTCCCTGCTTGGTGCAGTTTACTGAGCCTCTGCACAGGAACAGTCTGACTTTAATCAAGACTATGCAGGAAAAGCCTTTCTTCTCTGAGAAAGCTTTTAGACATTACAAGTCTTCAGGATTCATTTACAACATTGGGTAATGAAGCAGAGCTAAAAATACCATATGTTCCTTTGACATTGCCCATTCATTGCTATAAATGACTGGAATTTCTGTGACTGCAGAACAAAACATGTTTTATGTTTTTGCTTTTAAGTGAAGCTGTGTATAAAGCTCTTTGCCACTTGGAATATCTTAGTGTTTTACATAAGAGGATAACAAAGTTTATTTGGAAAAGGCGGTGAAGCCTACACAGCTTGTTTTCCTCTCATTTCCTTAAATGAATGAGGAGAGATGTTAGAATGTGAGATCACAGGAGTGGAACTGGCCAAATTTTCTCAGTTATGAGAAAATATAGTGAGGAGATTTGCTGAGACTGCCCTCCAGAACATCACCTCTTATTGGCAATTCTCTGCCCTGGATAAGCAGAAGGCTTTTCAATCAGCTCCAGGCCTCCTGTGCAATCTGTTTAAGGCTGTTTCAACAACGGAGATGAGATTATCAAAGCATGAGAAAGAACTGACACACAGGGCCAGATTGTTTGAAGATGTTTATTTTAAGTCATTTCACATATTCTTATTCACTATTTTTATTTTTTGAACTCAGAGAATTTTTTTCTCCCTAGTAATTAAAACTCTGAAGGCGGATGCTCTTGCCTGCACAATAAAAGGACTTATAATATTTTTAAAAGTATTTAAAAAAAAACCCTATAAAAATCTCAACTAATTTCTTCCTTTCAAGTGCTGAAATGATCTAATGCTATTAATAGAAGATTCTTTCTCTGTGGAAAATTTATTCTTCTATTTAAAGCTACTGGGGAAAAGCTTGAAAGAACAGAAAAATATGATTCTGACATCTGGCTATCAGTGTAGCCTTCGGATGATGAGTTCAGATAGTGGCTCTAAAATGCATACATTTGTTTGGAGATAAGGCAGGATGACAGACAAGGCATCATCTGCCCACACAGTTGCATGTTGTCCCCACATCCTTGCTAGAAGCCCACCCAGCTTGTGCTGAGGGAAGCAAATTTGAGAATCCCGGGTTGACAGCCCCAAAAACCACAGGTCTGTCTTCCTGCCCTGGAACAAGCCCAGCTAAAGCAGCAGCAGAACCTCCCCAGCTGCTGAGCAGCAAAGCCTGACCCTGACCCAAATCCCCCACGATCAGCAGAGCAGGTGTCACTCTGTCCCCAGGATCTTCCTGACGAGGGAGGACACTGATACTGGCTGGGCTGACATTTCATGTGGGCACAGGACTGAGAATTCCTGTCACAATAAATCAGCAAACTGAACACCTCCCCAGGAGTTTACAGGGACATTTTATACTGAACAGCTCATATCCTGCTTCCAGGCACCTGATCCATGAGGTTTTACTTCCTTGATATGTGCTGGCACTTGGTGATTTCCTTCACATGTTGACCACGCACCTGGGTGCCGTTCTAGGAATTCACTCCAGAGTTAAGGGAGTTACGTGTCTTGTGCATTCCTGGTGGGATCACCCAGAGATCATATTTGCAAAAACACATGGGTGTGTTGCCCAAAACATGTGTTTCACAATAAACCTTCTAAAATCCAAATAGAATGCTTAAAACTGAAAAGCAAATACATCTTATGATTTTGTTCTTTCTTTAATAAGGAAATGGAGACAAGATATTCGTAAAGTGAACGGGGGCACTGTGCTAGAGATCTCTGAGTAACCCAAACTCAGTTCTGCAGCATTTGCATGGCTGTGAGCTCTAAAATGGAGAGCTGAGCAGCACTCTCCATCAGCAGGGTGCTGGATGGGAGGAGGTCTGTATTTCCATGATGCTTGCATGGCATGGAATTAGACACAGCAGCTCAATTCCCTGACACAGCTTTTCTTCTACAAGGTACATAAACCCTTAGAAGATACAGACACAAGTAGGCCTTGGTTTACAAAGTCTTGGGCTGGTATCCAATAAATCAAGTTTCAGGGTATTTAGTATCAGATCAAAAAGATCATGGTCCCAATGGTACAAAATGCAGATCCAGTAGAAATTCACTCTGCCTTCCCAAACGTGCTTAAAATTCGCTGATCAGTCAACCTGGTTCCTGCAAGGTTTTTGTGGATCAGGTATCATTTGCCTGCACCAATTGCACATATCAAGCTTTGTCTGTCATCCCACAGTTGGCATTGATCTGGCACAAAAGCACAGAGCTGGCACCGAGTGTATCACAGCTCTGGCTGATTTGACAGGAATATGGTCATTTGCCCATGGGGGATGTGCAGGAAACCTGCACTGCTGGTACAGGCACTCGTGCACAGACCTGGTGTGAACAGCAGAGCCTGGCAGGGCCAGAAGGTGATGTGACACCAACACAACTCTGCCTGAGCCCCAGCTCATAGGTCTGGGTAGAAAGAACCAAAATGAGACATTACATGGTGGCTCCAGCCCCTGAACACATCTCTTCTGCTTGGTGATCTCAGCTCTCAACAGCAGCTACTGCTACAAGAGCAGCAAGGAGAGGATTTTCGCAGGGCAGGAGCCTGTGCTGTGCAGCCACAGCCAGCAAGGCTGGTGCAGAACAGCCCCATTTTCAGAGCAAAACAGACCACCCTCTCCTCATGTTTGCTTTTCTTTGGGCTTTTGGCTTATGCACTAGAGCATGCATGCTCCACCCTCCCCAAATTCAGCAGATATTCTCTAGCCTGTATCTGTGTATTATATCTATACTGTGTCTATGCAGTATTACACGCTGTATTACGTAACTACATGTTGGAAATCTAAAAAAAAAAGCGTCAAGGAGCCTGCTGGTAATATGGATTTGCATTAGAAAATAGCTACTTCTCATGTAGGTCAGAGTGAGAGAGGGTTTGGGAGCTTGATTTTAGGGTGGCACCGTCGGCATCAGAGATCTTGTAAACCCAACAGAGCTCCCCAGCAGCCAGGGCCCAGCAGAAGCAGTGCCTGGCTCAGCCAGGCTGCTCCTAACCCCTTCTCAATAATACATCTAACTCATGCTAGGAGCATGTAAGTTGACTTTCAAAGAAAACAAGAGAAGGCACAAATTAGAAGTTAAATTTTGGCATCTCTTACAGTGCTGTCTTGAACGTTCATATTTCTAATGCTTGAGTGCCCAAATGCACAGTGATAGGATTGTAAACAAGAGTTAACTGCAGTTCCCACTAAGGGTTCTTTAGCTCTCCTCACCTCTCCTGGTATTTTTTTCCCTCTGACTTTTTTTGTTTGCTCTCTTTTTTTTCTTTATTTTTGTCCCCCGCCTTGCCCCCCCCATTAGGCAGAAGGGCAAGGGGAGAAGGGCAGTGCTACTTTGTATTTAGGCAACATTAAAAGTGAAAAGCTTTGACAGTTAAGCATCTCCCAAGCCAAAACTGGCAAAGCCAGCTGAAAAAAACACCCCACATGTTCCTGTTTAAATTGCAAACTTCTTTTATTTGTTGAAAACGTTCCAGGGTGGCCTCAGGATACACTGAGCCTGCCTAAAGGCAGGTTTAACTTATGTTTTGACCATTTAAGAAGGAAAACAACTCTCTTCTTCCATGATGCTCTTTGGCACTCAGCAAATAAATTTTACCGTGGCAACTGAAAAGCCACTTTAGAGACACAAACTCTTCAGTCAAGTGGTCCTCACCATCTTGTCCTACACACCAACCTGGATGCTCTATGGTCATTAAGGGTTATTTGAAAAACCCACATGAAATAGCTCAGTATCATGTATTTGTATCATGTTTGCAGTTATTAATTTAACTTAACAGCCGAGTCTTACATAATATTGTTTTGTAATGATACACCCAAGTGCTTTACAGGGGAGGGAAGTTAAAGCAGAAGGTGCAGTGTGACCTGTCTCAGGTTCATCCAGCACTGGAAGGAGAACCTTCACCTCTGAATATTGATCCAGCACTCTGCCTTTAGGTTCTTTAGCTAAATCCTGGACCCAGCAAATTCTGACTGTGGTCACAGGCTGAGGGAGTTCCCCAGAGCTGCCCAGTGACACAACACCTTATCCTGCTCTGAATATGATGGAGGTTGTGAGGTCTGGAGAGCGAGCTGGAGGTGCACAAACAGGTAACAGGGGTGTTCAACAAACGTGAATGGGGTGCAGAATGTCTGCATTGACCATCAGAAGAACATCTTCAATGATTGTAGTGTGCAGCTGTACACGAGCACGCGCATATTTAGCCCAAATTTGAGCTACAGTTGCCACAGCTGTAGGTATGAATCATATAATAGCTGCTCTTGGGCAGCTCTCACTACGTGTGGAACCGCTCAGCTACACCAGCAACACCAAGCACTGCCAGTCCATGCCTTTGTGCAGGCTCAGTTAATCATCCCTCTTTGACACTGTGGCCTTAAATTAGAGCAAGCAGAAGGACAGTTCCGCGCTTCTCACAGTTTGCAGAATGAGACCTCGCTAAACAAGCATCATTTCTTGCCATGATTCTTCTCAAAATAGATTAATCTTTGCAGAAAAGGGAGAGAACAGGCTAATGAGGGTTGAGGCACAGATGGGATGGCACCAGCAGCTACTTCATACAAACACAGCAAAGTAATAGTTTCTAGCATGACATTTAATAAAATCAAGCCCTACTAGGATGCACAGCTACAGGGGAATTTAGTTTGAAGTCAAACATGCTGCTGCCTGGCTATCTTCAGTGCAAATACACGACACATGGTCCACCTTATCTTGCTCCTCAATTTAATCACACTTTTAATGAGCAGAAACAATAAAAAGCAAACAGCTCCTTTCTCTTCTTACAATACTAATTTTCTTTCTATGCTGTTTAGACCCCTGTTCAACATTTCATTCAAAGAATTTCACGAGCATCTTTCAAATGCTGTTTTGAATCTCCAGCAATGTCCAGTGCAAATTTCCTGGGGTTTTCTGCCCTCTCAACCTGGGTTCTGTCTTTCAAGGCAGGGGGAGAGCTGTTTCTTGCTTTGCTTATGAATCCAGCTCCATTCCCAACTGAGAGAAAAGTGAGAACTAGGTAGACCAGAACTATGTAGACTAGACCTATGTAGACCAGAATACAGATGACAATGTGGGTAATTTATATATTACCCCCCCCATTTATAGATGGTCTCTAAAATCTAAATGTTATTCAGGGATGGAAACTCGTCCAAAAAAAAAATAAAGTAGCCCAGTGGAACAAGCATCAAACTGTGTTTCAGTAGTTATGGAATGACAGATACATATTTGTATCTGCATTGATAATGGTACTTTAAGTTGCTGTGCAATTGTATGCTCAGAAGAAAATAATATGGTCTGTCTTTTGGGATAAATTGCCTCCTCTGGATCTGCAGATTGTTGCAGTTGCTGGTTCGGGGGTTTCACTGTGCCGATCTCTCCAAAGTATCTCACTTCTCACCTTCCAGATGATCGTTACATGCTGGATTGAAAGGGAGTTACCACCTATCTTTCATCTTCCTGAGACAAATAAGAAAAGCTGGGAAAAGTTCGAATTATCTGGGGTAATGGGAGAGGTGAGAGGATCCTGCTGGTTTTCCCCACTTTGTGCAGTGTTTTTTGCTGACTTTCCGTGGCAGTGCGGGGGTAACACCCAGGTAAAATCTACTGGGCCACATAAATAGGCCCAGCCTGATTTCTCTGGCACTGAAAAAAAGGGAGAAGACTTTTGACTTGCAAACATGTGGAAAAAAACTCCTTTAGCTTTATCACCATTGCTAGATGTCTGAATTGTAACGTTATCTTGAAAATTCCAAGTATCCCCTCCATTGTTTTTTTTTTTACAATGGAAGAGGGGCAAGGGACAGAGATGGATCTCTTTGGCTGTCTGGTTTTTGAACCCTTAGGTTGCACGTGGATCAAATTTTCAAGGCTTATTCTCCAAAAGTAAAAAAACAGAAATTCTGAAGGTTTCTGATGCATGAATATATTTGTTCACCTTCCAAAGTGCTGCCAGGTAGCGGTGCCTGGTGATCGTGTCTGGATAATCTTGCCATAGACTAAGATCTAATTTTGGCAAAAAAAAGTATAGTGCTGCAAAAATAACATTAGGGTCTGATAGCTCAGTTTTCTGTGAGTGACAGAGCTCATTTCTTCTGGAAGAACATTAATAGATTTTGCAAATAGACAATAGAAATTAATTAAATTTTCTGGCCCACATGGTTATTCAGCAGAGCTTGGTAAAGTGAGTCATAAAGGTTCAAAAACCCATGGTTTAATTTAAGTTACATGACTTCTAAGAAAATCTCAAGATTTTCTGGGCAGGGAGATGAACTTTGTGTAGAAAGAATTAAAGAACAGAGAAGGGCCAGGGAGTAAATCTGAAGGACTCTGGTGCACAAATCTAAAGAAAGTTGGCACAAGCACCTCAAGGGAACACAGGATGGAGAGACCCATCCTTCCTATGAATTAACCCTGTCCTTTGTCTTAGATTTAAAGCAATGGTTGTAGCAAAGTTATACATAAATAGATTAAGCAGAAGCAGAAGGTGGAGAGGGGGCTGGCTGCAATAAATATTACAAGAACTGTCAGCTTAGTCACACTTTCCTCTTCAACCACTGTGCAAGGGGTGAAGTTGAGCATTGGTTGTATATTGAACAAATCATGGGATATTCCAACAAATTAGTACTTTCATCAGGTCAAGCTTCCACCATTTCATCACATTACTTTTAAAATTGATTTTATCCTGTAGGCCTATATATTCCCTGAAATATATCCCTCTGCACATGTGGAGCATGACAAATTAATCCATTAACAGGTATTCTTTAACTAGGTCTCCAGAGCACTGTGAGCCTGAATTATGCTGCATTTTCCAGTATCTTTTTAATTTTGCATGTTCTAGATAAAAAACAGTTTCCTTTAAAAATCATTGCCCTCTTCTCTGTAATGGTGACAAGAGGGAAGGAGGATATTGAAAAGTTCCTCATCAGCATAAATAAATTAAAATCCCCACTTCATAGAAGCCAAGAGGAATGAAGCTCTATTAAATGTTTTAAGAGGAAGCTGGAGGCAGAGATGACCAAAATGAAGCTCCCCAGTCTAAATATATTAGCAACTCTCTCCACACTTTTATTTTTAAATGTCAGATAATCTATTAAAACTGGAACATCTTTGAAGGTAGGATGGCTGGAGAAAGGATTGTGGTATTTAAATAATGGGAGATCACGTTTGCAGTTTTCAAACCTGTATTTGCAGGTTAAAATTCATCTTTGTGTTAATAAGGCCAGTCTCATATTTCTGTCTCTATCCAGGCTTCTCCTCTCTTTGTCATCTCTTTCTGTGCTGCCTGATGATGCCTCATTTTGCAGGATTTCAAAGAGTTGCAAAAATTTCCCAGCAGTAATCCTGTGTCATCCAGCAGGGGAGATCCATGGACACTATTTATAAACTGATACAGTTCTACTGGCTGCATAACAGCAAACTGATGCTTAATTAGATATTTTTGGTTTTGGGTTACCCACTTTGCATCATGGTCCTAACTGTGCCCATGGGGCAGGTTCACAGCTCAGACATGCACTGGACTGAGGTGTCTGTTTGCACAGCTCCTCTGGAACTTGGGAGCTGAGATGGAACAGCAGGTACTTCCAGACAGCCCTGACAGGGATAACAAAGCTTCACGTGCACCTTCCCTGCAGAATGAGAGCAAGAATCCCCCTGCTCTGGCCCTGTTGGGAGCTGAGTGACACTGAGGAAAAGAATGTCACTGAGAGTCCAGGGCAAAAAAGAAGGGCTTCCAGGAGCTGCTGTGGCATGAGGCACACGGTCCCCTTCCTCAGCCCTTACTGGTTTTCCATTGCACCACAGGCAGAAAGGATGTGGTGGAACAGCCCATGACCTCTCAGTGACTTCTCATGGATTTATTAGGGAATTAACAGGTTTTTCTTTGCTGGCCATTGTTATACTGTTAGGTTTGTGTTGTTTGGCTTTTGATAAGCAAAAGCCCTCTGACAAAGTTAATTCCCAGTGCATTCCAGGCTGGAAGCAGCTCCATTTGAGCCGACAGCTTGTGCACCCTCACCCAGGCTGGGTCACCTGCCAACCTGGGGAAATGATTCCAACAACTCCTCATTCACAATGCCCAAACCTGACACTTCAAAGATGCATTATTTATTTGTAATGACACGTGGTAACACAGGTGTTGGTGTGGCTGAGAGAGCTCCATGGCAGAGCTGGCTTGGGTGGATGGAGCAGGGAAGGTGTTGCTAAGGGGCACCTCACTTATTTTTCAGTACATCCTTAGCAGAAAAAAATTATTAATCTTCTAACACACACAGCATTGCCAGCTCAGGATTCAATCACAAGTTTTATGGGATTTATGTTTCAGTGTGGGGTTTTTTCAGACAACAATCCATAAATTGGACATTATTTACATTTCTTGTGTCACTGTTCATCAAGACTGTCTTGTGCGTGGGCCAAGAGATCCCAAACCTGGGAGAACTGCTGATTTTTTCTTTGTGCAGTCCTGCCACTGGCTTGTCTGGTGGCCTTGAGCAACCCTTCTCTTCCCTCTGGGCTTCATTTATCCTCTTGGAGCAAAAGGGATACAAGAAATTTAATTTACTTTGAAAGGTATGACTATCATCTGCAGTGTCCATTGGAGTCTTAAGATAATGGATGGATGAGTGTTTAATAGAGAGGACATTCCTGGCAGTTACTTTGGCAGGAGGCTCCTTCCCTGTCACAGGAGCTATTCAGCACCATTTCAGTGCTAGGGAAGGGGAAATGAGAAAGATGCACAGAGCTTCTACCTTCATTTTGGCAAACTTTAATTTTTGAATACCAGCCTTTTCCCTCCAGTATCTCCTTAACTTTCCCATTGCCATTCCTTGTGTTTTATAACAGCTCTATGCTGAGTTATGGGCATATATTTCACCTGGGTTTCAAATACACTCTATTTTTATCATCTTAAAGGCATCTTGTAGGCATCTTACTTTTTGGAGTGTCTATTTTAGGGTTTCCTTTTTTACCTAAAAACCTCATTTTTACATAGTTCCTTTTCTAGAAATTCAGCACAGGGATGCGCTGGGCTCCTATCCCCCCAAAATACAATTATGTTTTGCCTGTTACCCCCTTACACCCTTTTGAACCGAGCCCTGGGCACCACTCCAGATGAAATTCAGGATTGTACCCTTTTTTGTGGGTTCTAAGGTTGCTGTTTGATAAAGCAGTCATTTACTGAGTCCAAAATTATTTATCCCTATGCCTTGTCCTGAAGACACAGTGATCCAGGTTATATTAGGGGAACTGTAATATTCTACTACTGACAGAGTCTGCAATTTACAGCTTTTCCTTAAAATGTTTTCTTTCATTGAGAACCGAAATTTCCAGAGTTACATTTAAGTCTCTTTTATTCACTTGACACATTTTTTCACCGAGATGGTTATGCAAATATTAACAACCTCTGTAAACAAGACCAAACCACACAGGGGAAACTCCTCCTTAACCTGGTCCCTGAAGAGCCATTTGGAACAAATGGCTTTGCATAATACAGCTTTTTCCAATTAGCATCTCTGGCAATAAGCCACCGGGGTATATTTGATATGCTTTTATCTTAAGATTAAATTTACACTCGCTGCTAGGTAGCTCTGACATCTTCATTCTTGTTTTACATCTCTGTCATAACATGATTATTGTGTGATCACTGCTCCCAGCAAACCAGCCCCTGTCTGGATGTGGCTCAGCCTTATCTACACTGATGGGCTCCACAGTCATGCCAAGTAAGAAGGTTGGAGGTTTTTTTGCAATTTGCCTCTTAGAATTCAAAAAATATCGTTGTAAAAGCTGCAGGGCAAGTTTGGGGTATTTTTAGAGCCATATATTAACTCCAAGAAATAAGCTGGAAAAACAAGCAAGATAATAATTAATAAATAAGAGTACTTTTTTCTGAAGAGATTGCAATTTAAATATTTTAAAAGAGGTTAGTCAAACTTTACAAAACAGACTGAGGCCCAGATTTTAATGATTTTTCCAAAGTTTTCAAGAACTGGATAAAGAACAGACCCTTTTCTCAGCCCAGTATTTTAACCACAAAACTTTTTCCTACCACAAACAACTAAGCACTTTCAAAAAGAATTTTTCAAGGGCAGCTTCACTATCAGTGTTATAAATTGTTCCAGCTCTCATGAAATCAGTGGATCTATTACTGATTATATCTACTAAGGATCTGCCACAGGACTCTCCAGTATAAAGCAAGTTAATAAAATATACATCATATGAAAGTGCTTTCATAAACACAAACATAAGAAATACTAACAGTATTTCCTGTGCCATGGAAAATGCAAATAATTTTCAAAAATTTTATGCTAAAATACAATCTTTTTCTTCCAATTCTTGGAAACAATGAGAAAGTTTTCCCAGGGGAAAAAGGGATGGAAAATATCCCACCGTTGCAAAGTTACCTCTCCTAGACATCACTTTTAGAGATTGGAAATAGCAAAAGCAAAGTGCAATGCTGAGGTAAAATGGCTGCTCCAAACCAAACTGCAAACCTAATTCAGTTCACCACACAGGCCTTTGGGATTCCCATCCTTCATGTGCTTAATCAGATTTCAGATGATGCCCATTCATTAAGAAAAACATTTCTATTTCCCCAGGTAAGCAGATTTCTCCCTCCAAACAGCTTTGTACTCCACTCTCTGCTTCACCACAACAGCCTGTCAAGTGTTTAGGTCAAAACCACAGAGCAAGAAAATACTCACACGAAACTGGAAATCTTTTACTTGTTCTCAGTTGAGATTTGTTCACCTCAAACAGCACCAGGAGAGAGAGGAAAAGCATTCCAGTCACACAAGGCTGATGTTGTACTGGGCAATTTTAACTGTGACAAGGCCATGCTGAAGTAAACACTACAATGGTATTTATTTAAACCCCATGAGGTTTACTATAAATCAGCTCCTTTTCAACCCTCCACAATTTATGTAAATCACGTTCTGTTTGCTCAGGGTTGCTTTGTAATTGCAAAATAGTGCCAAATTTCCAGCAGAAACAAGGGGTTGGTGGTGGACAAGATATTTCCACACATTTGAGATCCATAAATTAATCAAGTATAATTTATCAACTCATAATATCAATAATAATAAGCATTCATAGCATGCTCTTATGTATAACAGTTGATGCTTTCAGCATAGCCACTATAGATTATTAAGGTATAAAGACTGGCACTACTAGGAGTTACATGTTATAGATTCAATCTATTGACCAACACCATAAATCCAATGGCAAAAAAATATATTGTTCATTTAAAGGGAGATTACCACACTTTTTCCAGGCTTCCTTTAAAAAGATGTCAACCCTTTAATGTGTATAATTCAACTTCTTTTTCCAAGGGTCCTCTTAACCTGGGTTATTTCAGTGCTACACTTCCCAACATTGCCTCAGAAACCATTCAGTGGGCAAAAATTGAGGACAAGCAGCTGAGTGCAGGATGATGAACTACAAGTGGGAATGGAAACAAACAGCTAAAGGCAGAACAACTTCTTAATTGGCTTTCCCTTCAAAGCATGTGTCCTAAAACTGTCCCACGCTTAGACTGAAGGGAAGAAAACTTCTGCCTTGGAATGGTGAAGTGTAGGATTAGAAATACAAGAGAGAGAGAAAGATCTGGAGCCAAAATTTCAAGAGAGACAAAACTCAGCTGGAGAGATTTAAAGAGAATGAAAAAAATTGAACTCAAAACAGTGTCCTCCAGAACCCCAAACAGAATCCAAGATTTCAGACATTAGTCCTCTACTGGAAAATGCCTGATGGGTGCTGGGAAAGGTTCCCCCTTCATTCCCACCTGCTGGTTCCGTTGGTTACCCTGTTATTCTCTGCAGCAGATCTGACAAAACAGATGTTGATCTTTGTGCCAGAGGGTCTGGGGCTGCTTTAATTTATATTCCAAAGTCTTTACTAGAACTCTTACATGCCTCTTGTGAGCTACATAATTTTAGTGCAGTGTTCTTCAGGCATTCCCTGAGAAAATGTATAATGGCTTTGCTGCAGAAGTTGGGAATGGGGCAGGAAAGTGTGGAAAAAGGAAGATGGAGGTCTTGGAGAACTGGGTTCTCTCTCCTTCCTCTGCCAGACTGCTTGGGGGGGGAAAGAGTAAGTCACTTGAACAAGGTGCTCATCTTAAACCTATAGTTGAGATGTAAATCTTGAGGTAGTTAAGAACCCACAAGAGAATTCAGTAAGACATTATTCTCCAAGCACATAAAGTACTGCCTTACCTAATGGGTCTGGAAAATCACAGTAAACACATCTCAAGTGAGGCAACCAAAATCAGCATTTTTAAATCCCTCTCTGATGCTCTGCACACTCCTCAGGTCTGTGCAGTGGGCACCCCAGCCCCACACTACCCAGAGCTTTAGTGGAGCAGGTACTGCAGTGATGGGCACCACAGAAAAGCTTCAGAATGTCTGAATAACTTCTGCCTTCACAGATTACTGGAGACAAGTGTGCGTGATGTGCACTTTAAGGCTGCATCACAATGCACAAGGAACCAAGGGAAGATTTCACAGACAACCATAATTCTGGTGTTTTTTAAGTGTTTAGTTCTTGCCTTTAAAATCTGAATAATGTGCCCTTAACATAGTGGCTTTCTGGTATATAACACGTGATTATCTGAAAGCACCTATATATTTTCACAATATATGGAGAACATTTTGTTTTGTGCTTTAAAAGGATCCTGAAAATAATCGTTATTTAACTAAAACATCCTTGGCTTTCTTTTCACTTTGCTTTTGTGTGGAAGCCACAGAACAGCTTTTCACATACCAGATGAATAATGTGTAGGAAGAGTGAGAGAGGAAGGGAATTGATGGCTTCTTTTAAAGTATGTGAATTTAATTTCACCAGGCACTTTATTTTAATCATAATGCAGATCCGAATGTATAGAAAAAAAAAACCTCCTGAAAGCTTCAATATGTTGGTTTATAAAGATCATATTTTATAAAATAATACATTTCTTTTTTGATTTTTTCAACCGTAGGTTGAAAATTAATATACATCAATATCTAAGTACTAGGTAGCATAAAAATATCTGCATCTTCAAACTATACAGCAAAATGCAGTCACAGGCACGCTGGACAAGTGTTAGATTATCTGACCAGATTTAAAGGTTTCATAGCAATAAACTTTCTTGCACTGCTGGATTTTTTTAGCAAAACTCTTTTTCTCAGCAGCGCCAGGAGAAAAAAGTTCAGCTATTCCATACACACCTCAACTAAAATGTATTACAGCACTTGCAGTGGGAAAATTCTTTTTATTGCCCCCCGGCTTCTCTGCAACAGAACTGTAGAATAAATCTCTCTCCCTATTGGAAAAGTGTCTCTGTCAACACTGAAATGAAGCACATGTAACTGAATTGTGCAATTAATCTGCCAGCACCATCACTGATTCCTAGTTTGGGAGGAACATATTCATGGTTATGAAATGTGTGATTTGCAGAGCACGGAGTATGAAAGAACAATCTACTTTCTCAGGTGAAACAGAGCCAATGGATTTTTTTTTTTATATTCCAAATGATCACAGAATAACACATTCTTGATTATTGTATCACATGCAAAATATCCTAAGAGTCCTAATTCCTTCATGTTAAAAGCAGCGTTCCCTCAATATAGAATCACAGACATATTTTTAAAATACCCTAATGTTCACTCACCTCAGTTAAAACTCCAAGTAGATATGATGGATCAGTTTAACAAAATAAAGCATCCATGGCAGGAAGGAAGTATTTCTCCATGTTTCTATTCATTTCTTCTATTCCTTCTACTCACCTCTGAGTGCTGCTGCTGCTCAGAGCACACGAAATGCAGCAGCTCAATCCCAGAAGAAAATGGTTATTTCCTTTCCCCTGTTCCTGCTCTCCCTTGAAACTCCTTCACTTTTTCAAGCAGGATGGACCCTTTGGGCTCTCTCCAGGGCTGTGTATCTTATGTAAAACAGATGAAGGCATTGCCTATTTTAACCACCACAATCATGTCTCACTGACAGCGCCGGGCTCATTAATTGTGCTCTGTGTGCAACTGGGAGAACCCACGGAATGCTCAGACTTGGGCTCAGCTTTCTAAATGAAGAACCAGATGAAAATCTGCAAATCAACTTCTCTTTGCTGCAAAAGTTTCTCTTTTTCTGTCCTGTAAAAGAAGCTGGGAGTCACTGTTTAATCAATATCTCTCACTGGAAATGCTGGAGGAGAGCACTAGACTTGGTATAACACCCGAAACAAACCAACCGGAGATGTTTTGGCCATTAGAATGTTTCTAACCTCCCTGTAACTTTTGGTCAGCTACCACATCAAACCTCTGATTCCTTCCTCCCAAAGCAATTTTGTCTTACAGCACTGTCAGCAAACTGCTTGAAAAGATTCCAGCCTAAATTACAGTAGTGAAAGCCTGTCCTGGCCTTTTCCCTTACTGTTTGTTTTTTTTATAGAATATTTAAATTTCATATTACTCCTCACCCAGTCTTAGCCATATTTCCCAGAATGCAGGAAAACAGTCTTTCCTTCCTGCAATCCTAAATGCCTTCATTAGGGAGACTTAACATTGAAGTGTTTTGGGAAGGCAGATGCTCCAGATTTAAAAGAAACAAGAGAGGACTCTCAGTGAACAGCTGCATTGCTCTCAGCTCCGAGCGAGCCATATTTCAGAATGGTTTGGTACATTATTTTGTCACTGGGAACATATTATTACCATCTAAATTTAAAAACACTGGCTTTCTCGCACGAAGGCAAAAGCAGGCTTAAAACCACAATGACTGTTCTGTGCAAGTATTCCATGCCAATGATGCAGAAAACGAGATCAAAGTGAAAAACGATTCTTCTTTTCGAAGGTCTTTGCTTCCAAGGTGTCTGCACAGAACTGGCCAGGAACCACAGGTACAGGAATTCTTGGGCACTTCCAAATTAATCACTATTCACAGCTCTGTGTTGAAATTTCATTCCACGGATGCTTCAGCTCAGAAATACCTTGTCCCTGCTAATGAGCACTATTGTATTCCAGCTGTAGTAGACTGAAATGCTGGATACCAAACCCATGTTCCAAAGTTATCGTTTTTCAGTTCTAAAGGAAAATATTTTTAAGAGAAACTGAGCACTGTCTGCTTCTGTAGATATTAAGTCATGTAATTCCTGAAACAGTGTTCTGGCAAACAATTCCACTTCGGAGCACTGGGCACAGCTCCTGCTGGTGAACTGACAAAATCCAGGGAGAAATTCTAAGTATATTTTCAATAAAATCTTACAAATTTAAAGTAAATCACAATCGCTTTTTTTGCCCCAGGAAATACATATTAACAGATTTTTCTCTTATTGAGTCTTCTTATGCATCATCTACAACCACCCACGTGTATTTTCCAGAATAGTTTAGTGGGTGACTAAAGGATCCATTGCAACTCAGGTAAACTGCTGCTTCTGGAAAAATGCACTGATCATATGGATAATAGAAAATTGATAACAGAAAAGTGTTTTAATTCAATGAACATATGTAAAACAGAGGCATGGACTTTCAGTCATAAACAGGACTTCAGTGGACAGCCCATTGTTTATTCCCTGAGGGGTATTTTAAGGAAAAAATTTAATGAAGTACTGGTTTAGTGACTATTATAATTGGGAGTCTTATAATTAACATCAGTGGCATAACCTGGGTCAATTTTGTATACACATATACTATATATATATGTTTGTTTGTGAGAGTGTGCATTTGTGTATGTTCTAGGTAAGGACTTTCTTATATTTCCTGAGTTTGACTTTAGCATTTCAGAAGAATCAGATTCTCTCTAGAGGGAAATCCAGCCCAGAAAGTTGGGAAGTTTTTGATAAGTCTGAGTTTCCTGGTTGTTTTTATGTAATTCCATCTATATTATCACGAGAGATGAATACCCCACAGAATTAAACACAATGATAAGCTGAAAAAAACCACTTTTTTAGTAGAAATTTGCTAGTGAGCCTTATCCTGACCCATCAATCAGCATCTGGCCATCAATCTAATTGTTATTCATTAAGTTCTTCCATTAGAATCTCTCAGGCATGTCCTGCAAAGTCTAATGATCTTTGTGTTGTATCATAAGACAAAGGAGGATGTTCAATCATCTTGTCTCTTCACCTTGTTGTTGGCAACACTAACCTTTCCCTGAATTATTCCTGAATGGAGGAATCCTAAAAATTGGACAGATAAATAATATAAAGTAGGGAAAAGTGGAAGATAAAGTCAAACAGAGAACAGGACAAACATCCTCTTATCTAACAGCGCTTCCTTGGTTGTGTTGAAGTCCTTAGTTAATTTTAAAAAAATAAAAGACAGTGACAATCTGACCTTCCAGAATTCATCCCTTCTACTTACTGAAGTTCTGGAAAACACTATGGCAAACAAAGGCCCAAGTTTCAAGTGTAAATAAAAAGTATTAGGCGAACTCTTTATTAAAAATTAAAGACTCTGACCCAGCAGAGTTCCCAAACATGTGTTTGAATTTAAGTGCTTAATCTTAACAAGGTTAATAGGATTCATCTGTCGGGGAGATGCCTTATGTGCAAACAGGCTTTGGGTTCTAAAACCATGTTTG
Source organism: Neopelma chrysocephalum (assembly GCF_003984885.1). Taxonomy (NCBI): domain Eukaryota; kingdom Metazoa; phylum Chordata; class Aves; order Passeriformes; family Pipridae; genus Neopelma; species Neopelma chrysocephalum. The sequence continues at coordinate 4,338,063 of NW_020897781.1, forward strand.
CTAAGCTTCTGAACACTTGGAATTTAGGCACTCAAGTTTGAAAATCTGGCAAAAGCTTCTTAAATGTAAGAGAAAAATAAACAGATCTTTTCTGGAGCCGAAGTTCGTATGAATCACTGGTTGTTAACCAATGGAGGAGTTGTGTCACAGCCACCCAGAAAATGCTGGAGGGTTTCTGAGGCTGCAGCAACCACTGCAAGTTTATGATATAGGACAGAGCTATGAAATGAATAAACATACTGAGATAGTTGATGTCTTGTACTCTTGCTGATGGGCAAAATTCCCCAAAAGCTTAGAATGGCTTAACTTCAGATTCAGGTTTTTCAATGCCATAAATAAAATAGAACTTCTCCTCCCTAACAGGACCCAGACTTTAATCTTCCCTCTTAGCCTGAGACTCAGAACTCTCATTTTTATACTTCCATATATGAAGCACCTCTGGCTACTTACACGGCAGGAATAAATAATCTCTGCAGTGAATACAATCTTTTTTTAAAATATCTGTTTAAGAATCTGAACTCCACTCAGAGTGTGTTTGTCTGGAGAACAAAGCTTTTGTTAAGCATTTCTGAGCAAACGTGTTTCAGGTATGTGAACTAAAGCATCCTGAATGACTCACGTTGAATTCTGTGCATGTGGCAATAGTTTTGGATATAACAGTTTACATTTCAGATGCCAGTGTATTTCTGGTTTAGGAGATATTAATTTATCTATGAGATCACAGAACTTTGGATTATAGCTAAAATATAAGACTTTGCTGGTAATAAATGATGACTCCTTTCAGTGAAGCTGGGCAACTTTCCATCTTCCAGGGTTTTATTGTTTAAAAGTCTTCCAGTAAAAAGAGATTAAATTGTCAAAGTTACCAGGTAATGACTTGAGCAGTTGACATAGGATGAACTTGGCACCCAAAACACAGGTGGATACTGAAAAGCTTGTTTCCTCACTGAGGAAGGGGTTGGTGGGTGCAAATTGTCTTTTACCTCTTGAAAATCCAAGGTGTTTTGCTTCTGATTCCCATTTTTTAGGAAAAAAAAAATTATCATGAGAAAACTTGTCTGTGTATCAGAATGCTGAGTGCTAATTTTAGAACTCTTCAAATAGAATCAGAAGACTTCGAAACACACTGAGGAAAAATTGGTATTTGAGGAATCTTTCCTAACAGGTTTTAAATTAGGCGAAATTAGGACTATAGCATTCAGTGTTTCTTAAATAGTCATAAATTGTGCTTGGACTCAATCTTGAGATTTTTTTTCTAACAGATTTAATGAATACCTATACAAGAGGCACACTCACAAAATTGCAAACAACTACACTTTAAACCAGAAACTTTAAGATTAGATTTAGAAATACTGCAGAATGAAGCATTTGTTCTCTTGTTGTCATGAAGCTGAGGAATCTCTCTTATCTTAAAGTATTTTTCATTTGAATACACTTATCATGCTTGGAGTACTTTGTTACTCTTCAGTAAATAACATTTGTAACCTTTGCTGATTTGGAATTAATGTTATATTTAGTAGAAAAAGAGAGAGCAGATATTCCAATACATTCCTGGAAGTATGTTTAAAATATCCTACGAATAATTTTCAAAAGCTACAAAATTCATATACCATTATCCCTCTGTGTCTTGATCAGCCTTAATTAGGATATTTGGGGGGTTTAAATGTGGCAATAAGTTCCTTTTATTTTCTCAACAAGGCCTTTTTCAATTTTTATTTTTATCATCTGTCACAGAAATCTGTTGTATGTGTAAGCAATTTAACGGTTCACTGGAAGGTTGTTATGCAACTGAGTTGTATAAAATCCTGTCCAAACCCAGAAATTACTGTAAGGGGGGAAACAGCGCAATGGTGAAAGGCTGAGAATTTAAATATGTTTTCTGTTGGGTTTAAATCTTTTCTCTGTGGTTTTGTAAAGCTCTCCTTGATATGCTGTGAGTGTAAGAGGGACAAGATTCCACACCTAACGTTGGGATCAGGAACAGAAAGCTCCGATGCCTGGCACAGGCAGGACTCCAGAGCCACAACGTAGCCAATGGGTCTGAAGTGATTATTGAACACAACATTTCATGGAGAGTTTTCCAAACAGAAGCCACTCAGTGTAAAGCTGAGCTATGATTAAAATCATTAAGCCTGGTTTGACAGTGGAGATGAAAAATGATAAACGCAGTCCTACTGCACTGGTGTCAGAACCCGAGGGCTTTCCATCAACACACATCATAGTCCTGTCAGTGGATACAGTGCCTGGGAAATGTTATCCATTGGCAGAGTTTATTGCCCCTGGGACAGCACACACAGCTATTCCCAGCGGGATCAGGGTGCAGATAATGCCAAGGGCAGGTTCTGTCAGCAGTGCTCATTCATGGCACCACATCCCACCTATTCCTGTTGACCATTGCTGGGATTATCACACAGCCAAGCACTGCTCTGGGAATGAGGGCTGGGGAATTTGACTCTAAACTGATTATACATAAGTACTACTCCAAAGGCAGTGAAAGACCCAACACTGTTGTTTTTATTTCCCTGGCACTGATTTCCACAGGAATAAGAGCTCCTCTTAAGGTATGTGAGAGAATAGAGAATTACAATCATGTTGTGCACTTGTTTCTGCAAGACATAACTTCATAATTCAGTTTATTTTCCAATCATAGCATCCTCTGAGAAACTAGAAACTCTTCCTTGCAAAGACCCTTTGTATTGGACTAAATGATCTTCTGTGATCCCTGCCAACCTGAATCACTCTGTGATCCTATGAGCAGTTTATGTAACCCTTATAAACAAAATCCATGTCCACATCCATCAATTATTTACCTATATTTCTACACATGTCCCAAATATATGTTTTTGACCTTCAGGCAGAAACACTGAAGCACAACAAAAAATTCCACTTGGCCAAAGGTAGAAAAGATTAGAAGTCAATAAATTATCCACTCTTCTGGATTGCGAGAGTAACTTTGGTAAAACAAGAAATTGTAAATTATGTTCATTTTAGCTCAGTACAAAAAACACAACCAGAAAAAAGGGACCAGTTGTTGACAATAAACACTTGGTATTGTCTAACTTCTTGGGATGAATTTCTGCATTTGCAATTGAAATTATTAGTTTGAGCTCTAAAGAAATTTTTCAAGGAAGCTTTTCAGACATTACTTAATATCACACACAATGTGTATTTCCCTTCTCACTTGTTAAAATAAGATCCTTGTGACTTCTAACATTCATCACTTGAAGTGTATCACTTGAAAGGGGGATGACCATTTTTTCACCAGCCAACATCAGAGAAAGTGAAAGGAGTGATGTCAAAAAGCAGGAACACTGAACTGTAATTCCCTTTAGGATTTTCTCTCATCTCTTCTCACATTATATGAGCCTTACTTTACAACTTCCCTTGCCTTTTCACTTGAAATTGTGATGGTCTTTCAAGAGAATAATCAATGAGAGGGCAATTTCTGCACTGTGTAAAAGTAGGAATTTTGATTGTAGTCAGTTCTGAAAACATGGGTTTCTGTCCTCCCCATACAGGATAAATCATTTAACATGTTAAAATATAAGCATAGGGTACATGGTACAGGCCTTGAAACCATATTTCCATTGCCCTGAGGACTAAACTGGCTAATCTTTTCTTCCATAAAAATAGATCCAGATCAGCATGTCATGAATTGTTGACTTTACTGTCTAATAATGCTTTTATGGACTGCTGTTCTGGGCCTCTCTTCATCTCTCCCTCAAAAACTACCACAAGAATTTGAGGCTGGCTCTACATTAATCAGCTAATAAGAGTAAGGTACCCCAAGGTGATCTACATCCTCATAAACACACGTCTCTCCCTCACACCGGGAGTACCAGTGATGCTGTAATGCAGACCAGGGAGCACCACGACAGTGTTCAGCACCAAGGCCAGCTCAGGACTGTGCACAGCCCAGGAAAAAAAGGACCTTGACTCACCAAAAAGTCAAAACTCCCATCAAATACATAGAAAAATCTTGAATTCATAAAACACTTGTTGAAATAGAGAAGATTTTTAAAAAGCTAAACCTTATATTTTATTCATTAACCGCGTTCTTTATAGACCATTCTATGTGGAATATAATGCAAACAGTGAGATGTGAGACAGAGTCTGTAACATTATTTACTTTCAGTAATGCACAATGCAGCTGCAGTGGAAGAACAGGCAGATGAATTGTGCAGCACTCACATGTACTTTCCTTTGAACTCTCTATGTACAATATGTGGGCTAAATCGTGCCTTTAGGCACAGTCTTGAACAAAGATCATAAATTGCACAATCTCCAAAGACATGATATCGTAGCACAACTCCCTCTTTGCTCCATGATAGGCCAGCCACAAATTGCCTTTTTCTGAAGCAGTTTACAGTGTGTGTGCAATGCCTCAGACCCACCCACCAACCAGGGCAGTGCAGAGGCACAGGAAAGCTTATTTCTCTTTCCACTTCTTGTCAGCTCCTCAAATACATCCCCCAGGGCATAGGAACCAGATTTCCTGTGTGCCCCCTTGTATGAGACTGAGACAGACACCCATTTTCAGTCCCTTAGACAGATGTAGGAATGTACCCAGAGATTCTTTTTGTGTAGGTTTAGCTGAGTCATATTCCCTCTGAGTGTGGACTTGAAACATGGAGGTGCATTGGGTAGACTGAGATTAATCTATTCCTGACCTTAAACTGATCTAGAGGCATGTGAGATGCTCACTCAGAAGGCCTCTTAATATATTTTATACATATAAAAAGGCAGAAGAGGTCCTGCTGGATTTATTATGTATCAAGCCAATGAGTGCTTTAAGATTTAGAGAAGGAATTGTCACAGGTTCTGAATAAGTTCTTTGGCCATCTACTAGTGACAACAAAGCCACGCTGACAGTTGGAAATTCCCAAAACTTCTAAGTGTTGTGAGTGCAGCAAGGTCAAAAAATCTTCCCAAATAAATAACCTGTAGTGTAGCAGCACTAGAGAGAACATGGCAATAATATGGGAAATCCCAAAACAAAGAGAAAAGTCAGTCACTGCACATTTACTGAAGTGACCAGACTGATACTGCACACAAAGACATTTCAGCCTAGAAGTTGTCCTTTACATAAATCTCAAGAGCTTTTTGACATGGAAATGCTTACAAAATCTAATCCAAATTACCTAAGTGCGTGAGCTTGAAGTAGCTTAATTAAACCACACTAAATTTGCATGAACACTCCATCCTAGAATTAAAGTAATCTTAATTCAATTTAGGTTCATTTACTTTGGAACAGAATAAAGCTAAATTAAATCAAGCTCACTTTAATTCTCAACACGAGTGTCCACACAGATTTTAATAGTTAATTAATCCATTGCACTTTCATAAGTGAAACCACGGAATTTCATAGCCCATGTTTATGTAAACAAGCTCTAAACACACTCTTCTGTTATTTCAGGACTGTTCTATTTTCTATTACACTCCATATGGGCTAATTTAACAGTCACTAGGAGGAGCCAAGTCTTAGCAGATTGTTCTTAACCAGGACTGTATTTTTCAGCACTGTATATAAAAGACAATTTTTTTATATATTCTCTTAATTACAGTCCTTAATGTAGCCTTTTGGACCCTAAAACCTACTGATGATGAACAAAACAAGCTAGGTATGATTTGATAGAAAAAAGAGTCTTGAAATTCCAAGTCTAAAAATTATGTGCCTAAAGATGTTCCTTTGCAAAATAGATTATAGCATAAGAATTGGATTTTCTAGATAACAGATGCACTAAAACCACAACTTGAAACAATTTTTGGACTCTGTCCCAGCACAAATCAATCTTATGGATTCTGAAAATGCTAAGACAGATCTTGAAATGGTAATTAATTTGATACGATTCTGATGTCAAAGAAGAAACTCCGATTTATAGCTGTTAAGGCTCTAACTCAACAATTATAAACAATGTTTTTCTAAGTTTCACTGTTTCCAAAGTTGTTGGGTCTCCTCATTAGTTTCAATTTTTAAAATGTTCTCCTGTTCCTGGGGTGAGAAACTATCTTTGGCTGCAGCTCCATTCAAATCACAGCTTGCTGGGCACGGCTCGTGTTAGCTGTGATTTCAGTTGGCAGGGCACTGGATTAGCTGTTGACATCAAGCCAACATTTAATTTTGTTTTCTTGAGTCATCTGTTGCCAGTTCCCATGACAACTGATCTTCTAGCCTTCAGATTTACTAGAGAAAGCCATTAAAATGGCCAGGAGTTCAGATAGAGACTCTTTGATGTAGATGGAAGTTCAACTGTTTTCCTCAATGGAAACGGAAAGATCTTTTCAGCTCTTACTTCAGCAACAGGGAACTTCTGCTCATGAAAACACAGATGTTCTTGTATTAGAAAAACAGACTGAATAGTAGTTTTTAACAGGAAACCTGTCTTAGCATCTTTCTACTACAGAATGAAGGTCTTTGTGCCTAAAAATCACGTGGTGCAGAGGAGAGGCAAAAATATTTTTCTATTCTTGCACAGCAGTAACAAAAGATGAAATGTAAGATATGGATTCTTCTGATCTTCACTGAAGTCCCTGTACATTTCCACTTTTTGTTTCACAAATGTGTGACTTAGGCAAAGGAAGTACCTCAGGAACACATCATTAGTGTGCCAAGTCAGAGGAAAAGGCCAATCACAACGTTATGAGACCTCAAATCAAAAATACCTTTGGCTGAAAAGAGGAGTCAGCACATATATAATATGAAAGCATAAGAAAAAAATAGCAGAATGGATCACAAGTACTCCTTCTAGTAGAATGTTAATACTTAGTGGTTATTTCTAAGACCCATCTCCTGTTGACTTGCACTGGACCATGCAAAGCCTGAATTCCACATTCCTCTTACACACTGGCTGTTCAAAACCTTGCAAAGCACTAAGTACCCTCAAATCCCCTTGAAATAAAAGGAAGTATAAATATAATAGACAAACGTGCACAACTGGTTCAATCACTGTTAGAGAGTTCAGAGAAAAGCCTGCATTTCTTCATTAGGCAAACACCTGCCTCCAGTACCCGGGCAGAAAACAAGCAGCTGCACAACTCTGTCATTTGATGTGGGTGTTCCCCACTGCCCAGGAGCTTGTTCTAACAAGCACTATTTGCAGGAAGATGTCCAATGACCCCAGACTTCACCAGAAAGTGCAAGCAACATTTGCAAGCTCAGATGTGGATCCAGCACTCATGTCTGTGTTCTAAGAATTAATGGCCCTCTGCTAAGGCAATACACTCCAGGGTTTTCTGCACCCCATTTAGTTTATGTTTCACTAGACATATCTGGATGACTTTTTCAGGCTGGTTCTTCAACAGCAATTCAGGATTGCTTTCCTAAATGTTAGGATACATAGGCCTATCATCTCAATTAAAACTGAGAGAACAAGGCAATTACTCTGACAAAAAGCTACCTTCTCTTCTCCTCCTCTGCCTGGCTGAAGCAGTTAAAACATTTTAAAGACAATGGGGGTGGATGTGGGAGAGAGTGAAAGGGAAGGAAAGAGAACACACCAGTTCCCCAGCCTGAGTTAACTCTCCTGAGCCCACTGGAGACAGACATTTCCCACCAGCTGAAAATCCATCCCATCAGAGATCAGGGAGGTCAAGTATGTTTGGTACCAGTCACACTGCATGGACTCAGTGGCTTCCCCTTCCAGCTGTCCCTCAATTTTGGGTATAAAAGCACCAACACTAGATTATTGTGACTGGCAAAAATTGGTGTGAATTAATGACAAAACAAAGCACACGTGATTGTCCCAGTGTAACAATGGGGATTAAGCAACCCACCACACTAAATCTGGCAGGTTTTGCTGTACAGGTTCAGGCTGTGGATCCAGGCTCTGTGGGATTGTTTTAGATGCAGTTGGCTCGTGGATGCCATTGATGCATTGATTCAAAATGCTGCGTTTCATGTTTTGCTTTTATCTTTAAATATATTTGAGTAGGTTTTTCTCTCTTCTAAAACAGCTTCACATAGGTAGAACTAAAAATGATCTAATAGCTCCAGTGCCTTAGAGCTACTGCCATGCATGAAATTCAAACTGTGACTATAAAAAGAAGCAGGGAGGACTTTCTTTCCAACTCGCATTTTTAGCTATTTCTGTATTTTCTGAGAAGGATAGAACTTGTTCATGTTTCAAGTCAGCATCAGTTAAATAAAATGCAATCTGAAAGTTATTACAGGTCATCTGGGGAACTGGAGGCAAAAGTCTGGGGGTTTTTTGCCTGGTTGAGAAGGCAGTAAGTTTAGCAAGATTAGGAGTTACTAATTAATGTGATAGCATGACCCAAATTTCGTTTTACAGCCCATCCTGTTTTAGTCAGATGCAATGCCATCCATTATAGCTGAGCAAGTAGTTCCTGAGGGGTAATACTTTTGCACCTTCATACTTTCTATCTGCATGTTGCCTTTGACTGTGTCTTTGAAACGTGCATTGTCTGAGTTCAGCAGCCAAATACCAGTGGCATTGCTCAGTCCTAGTCCAGTCCCTCATGTCAGTTCACTCTATGACTGAGTGCAACTCTTAATTAAGTTTATTTGCATGTGTGCAAAACATATGCTTGGCTATTCAAACCTTGCTTTGCACAGATGTTGCCTAATTTTGTTAAATGGGAGAGACCACTATAATTTTTAGGAGAAATTACCCAAATTAGAATAGATTGAACCATTTGAGTGTGTTCCCAGACTAACGTGACCATTTGGTACCTTGTTTGTGAGAATTTAAATACTTTATCCATTTTCAAGCGCTGTGAAACGAGAATTTGTGATTTTCATAAAAACAGATTTTTATTGGGGTTTACCACGTGCTTCATCCCAGCACAAGCTGACTCGGGGAGTTCTGAGACATCAGCACACTGAGATGTCCTGGAGGGTGTACATTGAGACACTCCTGGAGACTGATTTTAGGTGGAATCATAACCCTTATGACTTTGGATGAGCCCACTGAGGCTGCACACTGTGGGTGGCTGGTCTGTCCACTGGAGCATGCTTTAATTATGTCATCAGAGCCTTGGGTCATACTGGGAAGAGGTAGACAATGTCATATCCCCTAAACGTGTTCTGACCATTCAGGCATTTAATCAGAGACTGACATATTTATTACAGATAAAAGGAACAGGAGCATACTATGAATTGCTTTAAAGCGGCTTAATTGACAGTGCATTGGGTAATGAATAACTAATTAATAAAATGAAAGCAGAATATAATGGATTTGTACGTTGTTTGTACACAAAATGCATCATTAGGACTCTTCAACCATCATTAGCTCTGTCTCCTCTGCAGTGAGTCATTGTGCTCCCTGAAAGAAGTCTGGGGTGCATGACAGAACTGCCAAACCATACACTGATGGAGCTAAAGCCTCCTGTGCAAGCTGGTTCTCTGAATTTAGGGGATTCCTTCCCATTTCTTTTTTTCCATTTCGCAGTGAAATGGGTTCTGCAGATTCCTCAAGGCTGATCTCATCAGAATTGGGTAAAAGTGAAGATATACAGAGAAAAACCCTCACCCTACCAACGAAACAGCCACAGCAGCTGTGGGCTTGTGGGGGACTCTGCTTGGCTCACTCTGGAAAGGAACTGGCACATCTTAGGTGTGGAGAAACCGAGAGTAAGGGAAAGTGGATAAGCTTAATGACATGTAGCAGCATGACTTATTCTGTCTTCAAAAAATAAAAATAAAAAAGGAACGTTGAAATAATGAAACAAAACCAAAGGAAGAAAAGCACTCTGGCAAATTCTGGCCTCTGTGCTGTCTGCTGCAGTAAGTTCATTCTCAAGAAAGGCCCCAAGACACATAAAGGGATTTTCTCAAAGTTCAATTAAAATTTGTGTATTTCTAGTAAATAAGACAGCCCTTGATCTACCAGACAACTAGACAAAAGAATCAGCCTTTGATGAAAAAAAAAAAAAGCATTATTCATCCAATCTGGTTCAGCAGTTAGTCAGTCGTAACACATATATCAGTGGGAACTGTGGGCTTGAATTCTTTGAATGTTTAGTATAAAATGCTGTGCAAAATGAAATAGGCAACAACATATAAGGGAGTTCCTTTACATACAATGAAGAAAATTTGTACAGAATATACAAATGATTTGTATGCACAAAAATCCCATGAGTGCCTATGCAAAGCACTTCATTTTGCCTGTTAGTTACTGTAATTGCCATTAACATGCAATTACTTGCTCTGCATCACAATTCCAGGTGAATGGTTAAATCAGCTGCAAAATTATGAGAGCTGAAAAATCCTGTTTCGAATCCCACATCATTTCATTAATCTCTTATTGTAGAGTAAACAAAGTGCATTTCATGAACTAACAGATTGCAAGCTGTATTATTTCCTGAAGTGACTGCAGTATTCCCAGAAGAACTGAGGTGGTTGTTTATGGAACAAGAATTCCCCATGCAATAGCACTGAACTTGTCCTTCCAGTCCTTTCCATCAGGACTCAGTCACATTATCAGGAGGGGTTATTGGGCCTTGTCAAACCTGGGCTGTTCTAGGGCTGTTTTTTTATGCTGTCTGTGATCTGAGTATTTAAACACTTTCTGCATAAACCCATTAGTAACAACTTAGTTGCTTACATACATAATTGTCTGGCTTTTCTCTTTTTTGGGAGATCAAACTTGGGTTGGGGTTGGGTTTTCTGGAGTCTTTTTCAGGTAAGGGGAGGACTAGAATATTACAGCTGTTAAAGTAATTTCTGATGGGAAAAATTGGAAAGTGAGGATGGTTATGTAGTATTTCTTAAGGACTATCAGACTAGATTTGTCCAAGCACTTCTACAAGAATGTTCCACAGTTAAATCCTCTTGAATCTAAAAGCTTTGTTCTCATCTGTTATGATGACCGAAAGGCTTCATTCTTGGCTCTTCTAAATTGAGAGGAACAGCTCTTACAGTAGTACTTCATCAGCTGAAATTCAGTCCTAAATATAGCTGAAGTTTGAGCAACCTCTTATATATGGATATTAGGGGCGAAATTGGTGCTCTAGGTTGCCCTCACAGAGGCTCACTCCAAGCTGCTTTGAGAATGTGACTGCAGGGATGACAGATTTATAGAGACAAGAGCCATGAAGGAAGAAAATGTCAGAAATCCAGACTGGGTTGTGCTTTTCACTTAATAAGTTGACAGGAAAACACACCGAATATAAAGCTAAACGGTGATAGCTGCCATCCCCTCCTTACCTCTCCTTTTCCCACCTCCCTCCACCAACAAAGGCTGCAATTATTATTTTTTCCAGCAACAATGGGGAAAAATGAAAAATGAATAAAACCTGATGGCGACTTTCTCTTATCCCATAGATTGCCCTAGAGCTTGCCCAGAGCTGCAGTGCAGAAAAATCCAGCCAAATACTTTTAAAATTTAGATTAAAGCAACAACATCAACAACAGCAAAGCCCCAAACCCCACCCCCTTGCTCTCCCAGGACCTGGAGCACATGTAGACTGTAATTACCAGAGTTACTGCTGAGGAGAGAACATACAGAATGCAATTATGCTATTAGGACAGGGGAATCAGAATAACTTGCTTATTAGAGAAAACCATATACTTGTTCTACACCATTATCTTCACTTCTATAAAACAGCTTTCTTAGGAGATACTTTAATTAAACAGTGATTATGGACGTCAAATCAATTTTCAATGGATATGGATTATATGATAGCACAAGACCTGAAAGGGAATCACAGTTTCGTGTCCAGGCACTTAAATTGTGCAAAGAGTTTTACAGTGATGCACCGGTTTACATGTGCAACAGGGAGTTCCCATTAACCTCAACCAAAGTGATGGTCAGTGCTATCAACACAGATGTGAAATGCCCATTAAAAATGCATAGTTAGAATGGTTAAATTTCAGACAAAACTCTAAAAAATATATAATTACTATTCAAACATCATGGATGTTGGAGCCACTTTGAATTCATTGATTTGCAGATAAATGGATTAAGACTAAAGAAATCCATGTGATGCTCGGGATCCCAAAGCTGCCCACAATTTATGAAAATACCACTATGTACATCCTTTGGGATACAATTGCTGTAAATAACCCATCTGTCATGAGAAATAACCCTAAATAACAAGGCTGTCACCTCAAGCACACTTAGATGGCAGTGAGATAGATGGAGTTTTCTTTGCATCTCAGAAGGCAGAGTGTGTTTTGGGCAGAACAACAAGGAAATAAAACAGCTGCTTAAAACCACTCCAGACATACTATTTTGGAAGAGTTGCTTTGAAGTCCTACCTCCTGAAAGCTCTCCTAATGACAAGATGAGAGCAGGAGCACTGGGTCAGTCCTGCTTGTTGCAATGGTAAAATGCCTACAAAGGAATCTCAGTGCCTTTTCTGGAGGTTACAAAACATCCAAGTTATCAATGCTCCTGGTTTTGCACAGATCTATGTTACACGGGAAATGAGGGAACAAAAAATTGGGCTTTAGAAGGTATAATTAAAAATTTCACAGGAACAGTCATGAATTTAAAGTTTGGAAAATGACTTGGATGTTTAGTGGCCCCTCTGAGATGGGATTATTGATTTCTGACATCGAGGGACTCTAATATCTGACCTGGAAGCTGTAAGGCAGGAAATACAGCACTGCCATCAGCAGCACATACGTGGCAAATTTTGCAGATTTCAGCATGTAATATTTGTTATTCTCAGGAGAATCTCCTAGTACCAGTTTTTTACCTCTTCTACATAACTTTAGCTGCAAGACCTGAGTATACTTGAACTCTGGCTCTGTAGCTTATCAGTGTCCCAGTGTCATCAGCTCTGACTCTGCAGGAGACATGAGCCCGTGGAGCAGTTACCCAACGTTTTCATGACTCAATACCAACACCTGTAGAGCCGTTAGAGGCTCCTTGGAAAAGTCTTTGAGAGCTGTATAATGGCAGAGCAGGATTTCTGTGCTAAAACAGCTCCCAAAAAGCTGCCGACCACAGCAATGCGAAGCAAAAAGGCAGCCACTTACTCCAGCTACACAGACCTTGCCTGTAGCCTCTTTCAACAACTCATAGATGCAATTACACATCTATTCACCACCACTGCAGGTGCAAGATGAGCAACAGCACGTGTAGAAATGTGTGTGGGTGTGCAAATGCCTCATTATGTGATTTGTTAGCACAGTGAGTGAGGCTTTGTGTCCAATGAATGTGTAAATGAGGTGCTCAGCCTACTTGAGGGAAAAAACATTCAACTTTGCCTCCTTAGCCCATCAACACACATTGGAAAAGTAGTTTCATTCCTTGTCAAAGTAGCAGCTTCCATCTCAAACCTAATCCTGCTTCCTTGTGCTGTCCTGGGGTTTCTAACAATGAAGAGAAGTGAATCTTGAGGAATTAGTCGTGTTGAATCATATCTTAATCATATGCATGATATGCTCTTATGTAGCATTAGAGTACCAGACGTCACATCTTGTGTTGTCATTTCTGGGACACAGAACTGGGCCTGTTTGCTGGCTTTAAATCACTTCTGGCATTAACGAGATTCTGACCAGAGGCTTTATTTCATGTTCAGGAAATGTGCTGCATTATTTCCTATTATATCACAATACGTTGCAAAGGAACTGCTAAGTTACCAAGACTAATCCTTTAAGTCTTTCTTTCTTTACAATGTCAGACAAAATAAGACTATGCCATATTTCTGTAATCTCTGTTGTATTATGAGAATATTATGATCTATAACAACGACAAAATCTCTAAACTGCAGGATTCCCATTGGCTCTGATAGGCTTAGTTTCATCTCTTTCTGTCAGAAAAGATATTTCTAAGTCTGCATGATTTCATTTTAACAGACACTATCCGGCTAAAAATCAGATTATTCATGTAAAAAGTTTTCTTCTACTTAAAAATCAGTATTTCTGAAAAAACATGATGTAATACCCAAAGTTCTCTTTCTTCAAGAAACTACTTAAAATGAAAGTTGGTTTTGAAGAATCAGGGTATCTACTGCCTCTTTTTTTCTCCTTGGATATGTACATTTAGATTAATCTGTTCAAAAGTAGTTTTTGTTCTCAGACAACTTTACTTCAGCTACCAAGATGTAAAAAAGATTCCTGCAATGCTCTCCTGGCAAATTGCAGGGGAATTTCTTGAGGGAGAATGGGAATTTGAATTAAAAACTAATTAATTAAACCCACCAGAAGTAGACTTTCATTTCTTTTAATAGGATGAGAAAATAAATTAAAAAATGTCTATAAAGGTGTATCCTCCTTCTGAGAGATCTGCTCTTTTGGACAAAGTGAAACCTTCATTCCACACATACCTATTCAGAAAGTTTGGGTGTATTTCTCTGCTGATATTTTATGATGTCTAAACCACTAAAAACATATTCAGTAGTTTATCTCTTTTATAATTCCTTCATTAAAGCAGCCAAAACAACCTTGCTCTCAAAATGCAAAGCTCTTGGCAACATGGGTTTTGTTTGGGTTGGGGTGGTTGGGGGCCTGATTGAGGTTTTTCTTATTGATTTTTTTAATAAGTTACCGCAAAATATGTTTAATATCCTCAAAAAAATAGATGAATAGATAAATATTAAATCCCAGGATGGGGAGCAGAATAGATTTTCTGCAGGTGCAGGACACAAACTAGCTGATTATATAAAAATCTCCTCTCCCAAATAAGATAGATGAGTAATGCTTCAGGTCACAGTGCAGCTTTTTTAGAAGAGGTTGGTAGAACTAGAGACCTTTGATGTGTTGGAATAAAGCCTAAACACATCCTAGAAGTTGTGTGAGGAGAACAAGAGTGAGAAAAATATAAATGGAACAGCAAGTTACTGAAAAGGGCTTCTTCTGGTTTTTGCTGTCAGGTTCTTTCAGAAACAAGGTTTATTTAACCACTTTTCATCTCCTGTCACCCACAATAACTTTGGAGCTTACTGGCAACTTCCAACAAAGGATTTAATTCATGAAAAATGACACTAGTGACCCTCATAAGTCTCACCTGTAGGAAAAGCCTCAGTGTGAGCTGAGTTTTGCTTATACACCAAAGCATCCACTCAGGAGAGACGCTGTGAGTGCCCTCAAGGGAAGAGAGTTCAGTCAGTCTGACACTTCATTAGACAAGAGAGGAGCCAATCTCAAGTCATAAGTCTCATAAATCTGATAAATGAGATTTTTAACAGTTTAAGGTCTCATTAAGGACTGAAAATGCTGGAAGTGTAGGCAGGCAGGCTTTGTTGGCTTCTCTGTTGTTACAGTAGTAACACCCATCCTACTTCCAGAAGAATCATTTGGGACAAAGGCCTCTGGAGCAGGGAGCTCCTGCATTTGCCAAGGCAGGAGAAAAGTGCAAGCTAATGGAATGGACTTAAACTAGATCACAGGAAAGTGAAAAAACTGTAGAGAAAACAGACTGAAAAGTAAAAAGAAGCAGCAACAAGTTCTACTGTCTCACAAGACAACAAGAGAATGTAGGGAGGCACCAACTCAGTGAGGTAGGAGGAATGTCAGTTTTCCAGATCGACTTGTGTTGTCTTCAATGACAATTCCTTGGACTAAAGAAGAGAGATACAGGATAAATTTCTATTGCGAGTTAGGGCCCCTTCTTAAAACATTTTCATTCACACACAATATTCTGGATTTTTGAAGGACATTTCTTTGTACTTTTACATGTTACTTGGCTTCCTTTCAGTTCATTCTTCTGCTTGAATTACAGCAGAAAATGTACACCACAACACTACGAGATCCCTCTGCTTTCCATCTTGACAGCTGTTGTTCACATTCCCCGTGTTTGCCTTAAGAAAATGCGGCTCTGATCATGTCATCTGTTAAGTTAACCACTGCTGTGAGGGTCCAAGGCAACCAGCCTCAGGCCAGGGCTGATATTTGCTCCTGTGATTGAGGAGAATCACAGGTTTAGTCAGGATATACATTTTTTTGTATATTTTGGTTCATTTTCTTGAGTTAAACAAGAAACGAGGCTTTTAAAAGTTATGGTGGATGAGTGGAGAATTTGTATGAGTGAAAGACCAGGCTCCATTTTCTGTTTTCTAGAGCTTTTTCTGCATAGTTAGGAGTCTAATATGAGTACTTATTCTCTGCTTCTAGGCATTGGAACATAGAGCAAAGTCAACTGTCAGGGAAGGAAACATTTAAGCTGAAGTTTAGCTGAACTGCTGTATCTGAAAATAGGATGCTTTTCTCCTTGAAACCCCTGCAATCCCAGAAAGCTGCTCCCAACCTACATAGCTCCTAGAACTAAAAAAAAAAAAAAAATTACATTTTTTCTTCTATCATAAATGCAGAGCTTACAAAATTACCAAGTCCCATCTGCAAAGCATAAACTTCAGAGAAACCCAATTAAGTCAGTGTTGCATACACTATCATGTTTGCTCTAGTTAAATATTCCACACAGATTCATCTCATTCATGATGAAACAATTAAAAAGTACTCGCAGGAGCCAAGAAACTCTCTTGGAGACTGATTTCTACTCATGTTTTGTCTGAGCTCCCCTAAGAGGGCAGGACTGGTTCTAGATGCTGAGCAAACTTGCCCAAAGCGTCACCACTTGTGTGTGTTATTTGAAGGCAGACACAGAAGACTCACCCTGACCATTCCATTTGGAGTTCACGTGTGTTCATTCATCCACCTTTCATTTGCTTCCAGCCTGGCTCAAGCTTCCAGGCTGGGCAAGCACCTGCTCCCTAAATAGCATCTTCTCCTGCCCTGTCAAGAACATTCCTAGACTAGACCACAGCCCTGACCCAGCAGAGCATTTCTTATGTTCTTATCAGGAGAAAAACCTAAGTTTGGTGCAGGCTGGTTAAGAGATAAGATGCAGATTTCTGCGAGCAGCTGAATGAGATGTGACAGCCATTCCAAACAGATCAATATGGGCAAGGCACAGGGAAGAGTGCATGGCCTGAGGGACGGAGCAGCCCTCAGAAAATGTTGAAGGCTTCACTGGTTTGATGTGATGCAGTGATCTGCATCCAGCTGCTGGTTATGCAGCAGCAGAACAATTTGAGGATGTTAAAAAAAAGAATTAGATTAAGAAAGTTAACACATGAGCTGTCTCTTGATTATATGAACAGTCATGAAGTGCTTCATGCCTTTCTTCAGTTCTAGTCACAGGTCCACATTCCTGACCCACATGTGATTACACAATTAGTGTGCTACAGAAAGCAGGATAAGATCCCCTTTGATTCAGATCATCTTACTGAACTATTTATGCAGACTCAAGCATGGAGCTATTGACCTGCATCAAGTAGGTATATGATGTTCTCTCTAGGGCATGTATAAATTGTGTATACATTAGACCATAAATCAACTTGAATTTCAAACAAAAGTATGGGATTTAATGGGCACAAAGAATCCATTGTATTACATACGAAGTCTACCTCTATTTTGCAGCTAAATCAAGGTATCATATTTAGCTTTACTTACCCTTGGTATTTATAGATCTGACCTGCTTAGAGAAGCCACGGTAATTAATTCTACATATTAAGTTTTAAAAACAAAAAGCCACAAATTTTGTTAAAAAACACCATGTTATAAATAAATAAATGGTGGAGCCTGTTCATTTCAGCACAAATTGGGCAGTCTTGAAACAGAGTTCCCAAACTAAAGATTACGAAAGATTAACACTGTTATTTAACTATTCACTAAAATATACAGTTACATTTCCAGATAAATACCACTCCCAGCATTATGTAACTAATTCCATTTTCAAAGTGTAGTGCAAACATTAACTGAATGAATAATCTTAAACCATCTTCATTCATTGCTAAAGGGTGAAGTTTTTTTTATTATTTGACACACATGAGTTTATCTTATTTGCACAGAGAAGCAACAACTTGTGTGCACAAGTTCTTACGTGTGTAAATTAAGTCTGAGTAATTTGTACTTAAGGTATGCAATCAAATTTGGGGTTTACTTTTGCTTTGAAATAAAGCCTGTATTAAAGACACAAAGATAAACATAAAACAACACAAGGCATTTCTGATATGCTGACCTCACTCCCACAAATCCAGTCTAGGTTATGATGATGCATAATCAGTACTTCCACTTCTTGGATAAAGAGGTTTTAATGGTTTAAGTGTCTTTTCATCAATATTCAAACTACCTGCCAACTTGGGATTTAGGAGAAAGGACAACTGTAAAACTTTTTTCCCAATTAAAGGTCTGTATTTCCTTTACAGAACTCTAAGATTTGTCTAAATACAAATCTCTAAACACTGGGAACAGTCAAACCTTGGAAAAGCCTAAAACCAAGCCTCAACATGAGTAGCATACTTATTAACTGACCTCATTTAATTTCTGCAAAAGTAGCATTAAAATATAACTTCCTCAAGCTCTTTCTTGAATCCCAAAAAATAAACTAAGGAGAGTTTCAGCAAGTAAAATGCTCAGACAAGCAGCATAAAGCAGTTTGTGTTAAGTGTGCACAGTGCAATGATACCCCTGCACTGTCACCAATCCAAGGGTGTGCAGGACCAAAATTATGCATTTGGAGTAACATAATCCACAGCTACCAAGTCCCACCTATGTAGGTTGTCCGAGTACACTGTGCCCATTCTCCTCTCCAGAAGTGGAGAGATTCCTCTCTTCCCTCCTGGAAAATGCTGGAGAAGAACTGCCAAGTGTATGAGATGAGTGATGGAGCAGGGAGGAGGGGTGCTGGGGTAACAGGAGATTCTCCACTGCAGGACAGAGAAAAAAAGGGAGTTCTGTGCTGCCAGTGAAGTTTCTCTGCATCACTTGGGGTCCAGTTAGATCAGACCAGCAAAGGGCTGGGAATTTGATGAGAAAGGAAAAGACCTTCTCAAGAGCACAGTGGACCATTTCCTAAAATGTAACTCCCATTGTAGTACTTGGTAATAAGGTGATGATTTTTCAGGTGCTATATTATAAAAAACTCTACATTCACACAAATAACAAATGTCTTGGGAAGCCTTACAGGACTTAAATTTGGATTTCAATGTAAAAGGAAATGGGTTATTAACTAGTATCCTGCATGTTTCTTGTCTCTGCCATGTATTCCTGAGTACACTCCCCACACTAAATTTCTACAGGGAGCCCTTGGGTTGAATTTGAACAGGAACATTCTGACTCTTGGTGAGAGAACCTCACAGAGTTTCATATACATTAAACACAGGGTTCAGTTATAAACTGGAGCAAAAGCACTGGCTAGCTTATTTAATTTTGTTCATAAATTAATAGGGGAAAAGATGTAGAAGACCTGGGTACACTTCTTGTTTCAGAAGAAATACGATGCAGGCAAAACAAACTCTGTTAACAGAACAGACTTGTTGATACAGGAAAATGAAATGGAAACCAAATCTTTCTGGTGGAAAAAAAAAACCCTAACAACTTTTTCTAGGTGGCCTGACTCAAGTGTTGGGATCAAATTTGAAAATTTACGCAACAACTAAAGACATCACAGATAAGCCTTTAAGTCCCTGATTAAGCTGCAGTGATCCAAATGACTGCAAAAGGATGAGAGCACCAGCCAGCTGACAGGCAGGGCACCAACAGCATCTTTCTCTGTCCCTCTGCTATCAATTCCCTTGTCTTAAGCACATATTTGAAGTTCAACACACACATTTAAAAGATTTTCTGAATTATGGGCCTGGAAGGAACAGATTTGCAGCAAAAAGGACTCGATCAGATTCAGAAAGCTGGCACCAATCTGTCTGCACTCCAGTTGTACCCCTGTTCCTCTTTGCCTTCCCTTTGCTCCCTACAAGCATCTGCAGCCCAAATCTCCTATACGTCACTTTTGAGTTTCCAAACCTTCCCTGCCAGTAGCTTCTAACATCTCTGAGTTTTCCAGTACCCTGTGGTTAAGGGGGAAAAGCACAGCTTCCCAATTGCTCCCAAGCTCCCTAACGCTGCACAAGACTCAAACTGAGCACACTTGTTGAAGGAACAAATATGTCAGTAACAAGAGTCAATCAACATCTTTAGCAGCGTCAATCAACCCCAAAAAGTTAAGAGAAAACAGTGACAGGCATATGGAGTCACACAGCCCATCCAGGGAAGGTTACAGCTTTAAAACAGAAGAAAGAAAAAGCTGTAGTAAAGAGTATTCCTATACCTGCTGTTTATTGACTCAGGATTTTCCATGGGCATTACTTAGAGGGCTGAGTCCTTACACTGCCTGTGAGGCTCTGCTGGGTTCAGGTCAGCCTTCAGCCCAGAGAGAGATGATGTAAAAGGAACAAAACACTTCTTAGCATCCTAGAAGAATACTTACAAGAATGTTTCCTGCTACAGAACTTTTGAATTATGATAACTAGAAACAGTGAGGAAGGAGCTTTAAGTCTTATGCAGTTGTTCTCTCCTTGAGTTAATTCAGAGCACAGTGCTGCTGATCACACATGGTATCAATAGAAATAAAAGGGGAATTAGTGTCTGGCACAGACATAGTTGTACATCACTAGAAAACAACTATTCTGAAATAGCTTTAAGTTATCTGAACTTGAAGCACATCACAGCAAATAGTGTAGAGGCTGAGGAGCCCCCTCCATCAGCCTTCTCCAAAGAGAACAATAAGAAATTATGACAGAGCTGTTAACAACATCTAACACTGCTAATTTCACCACAACAGCTCCTTGCCTTGGTAGAGATCCTGCACTGGAGGAGAAGGAACACACAGCAGACCACTGGCAAGGTCTGCTGGAGAACTCAGAAATGCCCATCCTGAAGCAGCATTCATTGATTGCATGGTGCCAGGAGGGAAAAGTAACATCACAGAGAGCAAAACATGATGGCACCAGTGTACACTTACACAAATCCAAATGGATTTTCCCCAAATTAAGGAGGGGAGGGGTTGACGTTTTCACACATTGTCATGGTTGTCTGTATCTCCTCAAGTAATACAGAGTTTTGACATGGTGTTCTTCTTCAGTCTGTGCAGCCCTCTCTTTTATGACTACAAATCAAATGAGGTTGTCAATCTTTCCTATGGCCTGTGACTGCTGGAAGGATGTAATGAGAGCAATATTTTGGCTTTGTGCAACTGTCTCTCAATTAGATGGCAATACTGAAATCTGTTCTCTTCAGACTCTCCTTTCTCTCTTGATCCTTATCTGGAAAGATGGAGGAGGGGAAAGACATATGAGATGTAAGATATATATAAGGAAATTCTTGACATCCCTGGAAGTGTTTGAGGCCAGGTTGGATGGAGCTTAAAGCAACCTGGTCTAGTGGAAGGTGGACCTGCCATGGGCAGGGGGGGAACAAGATCATCTGCAAGGTTTCTTCCAACCCAAACCATTCTATGGTTCTATGAATAAGAAAGATGAAATTCTCTTTTTTAACAACAGCTTGGTCTAGAGACAGCCTGTAGCTAAGCAAGATGTATTTTGATGTGTGCTTCTCAAACTGAGGACATATTTCTTTTTCAAGGCTTGCACTCAGTGTGACAGTGAGCTTAAACAGACTCAAACATGAAGTCCAGTCTTTGTTGTACTCTACTAATTCTCATAAAATACTGCTCAGTGGCCATAAAATAGTTCACTTAAATCCCAGGCTGAAATGCATGATTTTATCTTAAAGGAGATAAATTAAATTAAATTAATTAAATTAATTAAATAAATTAATTAAATTAATTAAAACAAAGAAACTTTTATTCCTTCTTATCTTTCTTATACTATTTCCAGTATTCTCCACACCACCAGGAGGAACCCTAGGCACCATTTATTACCACATTTTCTACCTCCATGTACTTTCCTCAGTAGACACAGCCAAATGAATTGGTGCAGAATAATCCTTGACCACATCATGCACTCAAAAAAACGTTGCAAAACAAGAGTGTCTCTCCAGCAGGAATTTGGCATCGTTCAAATGCCACGTAAAAGTAGGAATGGTTTTTGCAGTGATCTGTATTTTCGTATTGCTTTATTTGTCAGTATGATTTAAATGCATGGCCTAAATGTTAATAAAAATTCATTTAGTTTTTAAATTAACAAAGAATCCTACATGTTGACAGTTACTTGTCTACATGGTTTGTCTGCCAGCAGGGTTGGGATGTAAACACAAACTTTGTCCATATCATTTCACACTCCTAAGTCTGTCTTTGGACTTGGAGTCCATGGAAGGTTATATTGGTATTATAATGATAATGAAAACATTATTTTCCAGGCTAATAAAATAAGTAAAAATTACAATTATGTCATCTAGCATACATAATTCTTACAACAGCATAAATTTTATTCCACGTTATGAAATTGCTCATAATGATTACTCACAACACTGTAAATTTTATTTAAATTAAGCAATTTATGTTTACTTTTTATTATCATTTTGAGTCATACAGATGTTCAATACTATTTGACAAACAAATTTAAAACATGAAAAGCTCACCAAACCTGCTAATTCTGCTACTGACTATTTATACCTACCTAGACAAAAATCATATGTATTTATCACCCTTTGTTTCTCTCCACATTTTGTCTGTATAACACAACACCCTAAAAGACATCCTTTCTTGTATTTCAGTTTGGCTTCTGCAATGGGACACTCATGAAGTCTGTATTAGGGGAAAAAATGCTACTTAGTCTTGATAGTTCTTTCTCCTAACAAAAAGCATAATAATGTTTATATCTTTGTCTATTTGTCGGACATGTTGTGTAGTTTCTTTGTTGCCTTTCACGAAGGCCAAAATAATTAATTAGCAGAAAATAATATAGAGGAATTAAAGCTGAGATTGCATATGCCTGCCTTCCATTAGTCACTTGTGCTTCCAGAAATCAAATGGCAGAAACATACATTCCTCTTTCAGTCAAGATTGCCCCTTTGGGAGTGAGTCGAGCAGTTCATGTAAGAAGAGTCCTTTGTTCCCTTCACTTGTGGTATTGGAACAGTTGGTAATCAGAGATAAATCATCTACTGTTTGCCTTAATTTAATTTGTCTTTCACTCCAGAGCAAGGTGCTCAGAATTGCTTGATAAGACAAATAAATAGAAGAACGTAAAATAGATACAATTATTAATAACCTCATAGGCTCGGGAGGAAGCAATAGAGCAGGTGTGTGAATAGAGCCTGGAATATTTTATTTACTCAGTAATCCGAGAAAGGTTGGAATAAAGTTCAACCCGAAATTGCATTCAGGGACTGTCTCTTGCAGGCTCATAGTGCCTGACCCAAACCCCAAGATTCCAGGCTTGGAATTCAGTGTGGTGGGCAGTGATGATCAACACCCCATTCATTGTCTTTATGCTGTTTTGGCTACTCCTTTTCTCATAAAGAAGCCTGCCAGCTCTCGTGTGACCATCATCTATTCTGAGAAACTGAGAGCAAACTGGCTCTTACCCTTTGCTTCCAGCTTGTTGTTGTGCTTTCCCGTGCAATCACATCTCATCAAAGTGATGTGGCTGTTTGTTGGGGTTTTTTTCCTAAAGGTCTCATCACTGCTTAGATTCTGACAATCTGAAATTACTGAGTCACCACCAACAGACATTTAGAATAACTCCTCAAAGTGAAGTTAAACTGAAAACACCATTAGCCATTGTTGAAGAAGAAAAAAATCTCATCACAATATTCTATTTATATCCTAACGATTGGGCTGTGTCCCCTCAGCACCACCCTCTGTGTCTCCATAAGGAGATTACGCTTCTCCCTATGAAGTGAAAATTACCTTCTTGTGGGCAGAAAGCGTTTAATTATGACTCTGCTTCCCTTGTCTCCATGGCGATCCCATGCAAACAGCCTGCTTTATTAGCCCTCATTTCCCCCACCCCTCCAAAGTAATAAATCATCCCTGCGGGGGCTCGAGCGTTCCCGGGGACCCCCGGCCGGGACCCGGCTCCGGCCGCGCCCCCCGCGCTCACTCGGCGAGCGGACACTGCGATCGCCGCGGGACGCGCTCCGCTCTAATCCCGTTTGGAGCTAAGAGGCTGCATCATTTCAGCACTTACCGCAGGAAATATGTTCCCAATCCCTGCCCGGCGCGCTACAAATTGGCGGATGATCCCGGCGCTCCCCCGCCCGCCCCCCGAGCGCCGCCGGGGCCGTTACCTGTGCGCTCCCCGGGGTCGGTGAGGATGCTGGGGTCACTCTGCGACCTGCCTCGCGGGAGAAAGCAGCCGGTCCCTTCTTCCGATGCAGCCATGAGGTGGAGGGCGGGAAGCTCAGAGGAGGGGGGAGGAGGAGGTGCTCATGGAGCCGGAGGCGGCCGGGGGACAATGGGGACGGGGGTGCGGCGGCGGCGAAGGGGCGTCAGCCGGGCAGGACCAGCCGCGGCAGCATCTTCCCCGGCGCCGTCGGCAGGGCTGCGGCGGGCGCTTCGCCGGCACGGGGAGCTCAGGAGGCAGCTCCGGGCACCTCACGGGGGTGGGCCATGCTGCCAGCCGGGGTGGGGAAGAGCAGGGGCGCGGGCCGCCGGCCCGGCCCCCCGCCGCCGCCGCCGCCGCCCCCTCCCGGGACGCCCCTTCCCGGGACGCCCCCTCCCCCGAGCGTCGCTCCCGGAGTCGCCTCAAGCAGCCGCGCTGCTGAGCGCATCCGTTGGAAAACATTGGGATTCTCCCATGGTGCCCCGCGAGCGGCCGTGTGACGTCACGGCGGGGGGGTGGGCGCCGCACCTGCACTGCACAAAGGCGGGGGCTCCGCAGGTGCGCGGGGTCCGCCCCGCCCGCGCCTCGCCGGAGGGGGCGTGGGGAGGGGCCGCCCCGCCCTCGGCGTGCCGGGGGAGCTCCCCGGAACCCCCCGAGCCCTCCCCGGCCCGACCCTCAGGGCGCTTCGTGGCGCGACCCTTCGGCACCGTGGGGCTCAGGGTCCGCTGCCGAACCCATCCGCGGCTGGAGAAAGAGGAAGAAGAGGAAGAGAAGGAAGAGGAGGGTGTCTTGGGGAGGGTCAGAAAGCGCCGGTTCTCCCGCGGCAGGACGCGCGGGGGTCGCACTGCCCGTGTCCGTGCCCGTGTCCGCCCCGCCGGGACCTTGTGCGGAGCCGGCGGGGCCGCGCTGGGGCGGGCGGGGGGCTCGTGGCAAAGGAGGTGTGGCACGGAAACCCCGGGAAAACGGGTATTCCACCTCGACTGAGTAGCTCCGTTTGGGAATTTGTTTAAAGCGAATATCTGGTTTCACAGGTTTTTATTTTAAATGCAAGGTCACTCCTGCCCGTCCTGCGCAACTCGGGGCTGCTTTGCTGTTCCGGTGATGCGGGTCGTGTTTCTTTGGAGTTTTGACCTGTAAAAGCCAGGGATGCTTTTTAATCGCTATCCCAGTCCTGTAGAATGCTCAGACGGCACTTGGGATCGTGTGGGTTCTCCCCTCGTTTCTTACAGCGGGGCAGTGCCTTAAACACTTCTTTTGTCTTTGCACGGAACTGGTGCTGAGGAATGCACTCACAAGCACGTTTCCTAGGCTGACTCGAGCAGCGGTTGTATGTGAAGCTGAGCAAGCTCCTGGGGTTAGACAGGTATAAGTTTGCAAAATTTTAGGGATGAAACTTTGTGTCAGAAAATTTTCCATTAATGCAGTCCCTCACTCACGTACAGAGTCACCGAATGAGTGACGTTGGAAGGGACCACAGTGAGTCATCTGGTCCAACCTCCCTGCTCAGGCAGGTCATTCCAGAGCACATGGCACAGGATTGTGTCCAGATGGCTCTGGAATATCTCCAGTGAGGGAAACTCCACTCACCTGCACAGTAAAGAAGTTCTTCCTCATATTCAGGTGGAATTTCCTGTGCACCAGTTTCTGCCCATTGCCTCTTATTCTATTACTTGGCACCACTGGGAGGAGCCTTGCTCTACTTCTCCAGAAATACATAGAAAACATTTTGCTTATCTTATATAAAGAAAATATGCTTTAGCCATTTCTGAAAGCAGTTGCAAACAAAGCAGTTCTGTGGGGTCGCTGGGTGGATTTTACCCCAAGTACATCCTATCTGTGACACTGAGAAGTGTGTTTGCCTTTTTTCTTTATCCACCTGCACCACATCTTGTTTGTGAGTCACCTTTGGGCTGTGTGTCTCCTGAGGTTTGGTCAACTTAGTGGCCTTTTGGGGAAAGAAAAAAAAGTCTGTGAGCCTACATTTAATGGTGGAGCTTGGTAAGAAAATTCTTCAAGACTCCATTTGAACAAGGGCTGAGTGTGGCTGTGGGGGTAACCTCCACCCATGGCTGGGGTGAGGGGCTGCATCTAATGAGTGGGAATATTGCCATGAGAACAGAAACTGAACAAAAGATTTAAAGTAAAATATCAAAGAGTTTCTCTTTCAATGAGAACTGTCCCTTCTTGCTGTGTATAAGGTAGACCCTGAGGAAGAAGAAGCATGTGGTTGTGTAATCTAAGCTGTGCCATCATGCAATGGAATACATACATGAAGGTGCCAAGTGAGATAATAGCCAAATCTATTTTTAGTCCCAAAAAGAGAGGAAGTAGCAAGTTTTAAATGGTTTTCTCCATATAGCTTTTAGGTCATGCTAGAAAATGTTGATGGTTTCTAGTGAATTCTGTGAAAGCCTGTTTGCACTAATCAATAGAGCTGCCTTCTGAGACAAAGAACGATACTGATTTCTTGTTTAAAATGTAAGGTTGAAAAGCTCAATATCAGATTTAAAGATTTGTACAAGATTGAATGTACTAAAATATTTTTCAACCCAAGAAAATATCTCCAAGACAGCTTTAGTAGCTATAGAAGCACAGAAGATGAGATGGATATATTTTTAACCAGCTGACACACTGGTTGCCTCTATAAAGGACACTTTACAGAGTTCCTTTGGATCAAAAATATTGTCTGGTAGAAAACAGTCAAGACTGGAATCTGCCTTGCTGTTTTCACTTGGATAGAGTGTTTCACTTGTCTTGCCTTGCTGTTTTCACTTGGATAAAGTGTTTCATTTTCTCTCCCTCCTGCCAAACCAGGCACCAAGAGACTCACTGTGGGAATAAATCCCAGGTGGGTTCCTGCCAGCTGAGCAAGCTGCTCCTGGGCCACCTTGCTCTTCCCAAGTGAACCATCATCATGTTTGGAGGGGGTACCAGAAATAAGAAGTGTTAAATTATTTAAACCTATGGTGCTAACTAATCTTGTGTAAAAAGTATTATTATCTGCATGTCTTTTACTTTCAAGTTGCATAGATGATGATGATTGATGATGATGATGATGATGATGGTGATGATGATGATGAATCTATTTGCACTTTTCACTACCTTACCTTAAAACAGGCTCTGCATTCCTCCTGGGGCAGAGCTTTGGAGAGGAAAAATCTGTGTGAGGCAAACTCTAGTCTTCATGTTGAAAGACCAAAATGAAAGGAGCATTTTCACAGACATAAATCAAAGCTGATGAAGGCAGGCACTAACCAATATATTCCAAGTATATTGATTTGTAAATCCCTCTGAAATTGGAATGAAACTAAGCCTGGTTCTTCCTGTAGATACAAAGCACCTGACAAATTGTCCTCAAGTTTCCATTTACTACTTGATATGATTCTGTGTCACAAACAAAACTATTTTCAGGATCAGAAGGCTATTAGTAGAAACATGACCCTTCTTTTATTTGGTTTATTTTCTCACTCTAGCAGTCTTGTGGTAAACAAGTTTGCAGCATTTTCCCAGACAGTACAATGATCTGATATGTTTAGTTCTCTCTCAGAGGATTTCTAGCCTTTGATATTTATGATGAAAAGTTATGATGAAATTTTTCTAGCTTAGTAGCAGATATTTCTGCAACTGGCATCCATTCAGTTAGAGGAAAATACTTCTTAAAATGAAATATCCACACAAGGAACACAAGAGGGAAAATAAAATTTATGTAATTGTATTTATTTTGATGCATAGTCCACAAGCAAACCAATACATGTCCATTTGATACTTCCCTTGATAAAAACTTTTAAAATGCAACTATATAAATGGTGTGCATGGTTTGATTAATTTGTTTTCTCTCAAACAGCTGAATGCCTGTTTTATGAGCTAGTTATATAAAGAGAAAACCAAACTTGTGTTAGAAAGGAATGATCCCCTGAGGAGAAAGGAAAGAGGTGAGTCATGTCAGTGCCGTTTTTCTCGAATCAGCAGAATATTAAACAACCTCGTGTTCGTTAGTCTGAAGCTGCACGTGATCTCTGAGCAGAACTGATGTTTCTTTTCCTGTTGTTGTTTAGAAAAAAGAATTCAGGGTACATTTGGATTGACAATATCAGCTTTCATGTTCAAATTATTCTGATGGCCAAGGCACAAATAGCCTTGCTAGGAGCAGTTTCTTAGATGCAGCAGCAGAAGGCATTTGTTCTGTTGCTTGTGAGTCTTAACCTAGTTTTTGAGATTTTCCTGCCCGCCCGTTGTAGTTCAGCGTGCTCCCCGTAACAATAAAGAGGAGCATTCCCATGTTCTAAAGGCTCTTGTCTCTATTTAATTGTGGGGTTTTTTCCCCTCAGATGCTTTCTTTGTAAAGAGGACACGGGGCCTATTTTGAGCCGTGTTTGTCGAGACGATCCGTGCGTGTCACTGAGAAGAGACAAAATGTCACCCAGCACTCACAACTTCGGCACTACAAAGACTTGAAACGTCTTCTCCAAAGCACGGTGATGTTCTACTATGGCAAGCAAATAAAAAATGAATGAGCATCAGGGACTTGTTTGTTGGTGGCCTCGTGTGCACGCTCACACTGAACATCTCTGATACTCCAGAGCTGTTCTAGGAATCGCTGGGTTCCACGTTTGCTTTGTGTCACAGCTCCAGTGCTCATGCTGGCATTTTACAAGGGAAGGAACAGGAGAGGAAGAGGTGGGAAAAATGGAAAGGAAGACCATCAGAATCACAGAATATGCTGACTTGGAAGGGACTCACAAGGATCATCAAGTTCAACCCTCAGCCCTGCACAGGCCCATCCCCAAGTCTCACACCCTGTGCCTGAGAGGATCATCCAGACACTTCCTGAGCTCAGCCTTGGTGCTGTGCCCACTGCCCTGGGGAGCCTGTTCAGTGCCCAACCACCCTCTGGGGGAAGAACCTTTTTCTAATATCCAACCTAAGTTTGATAACTTGTACCCATATCAGAGATGTCATTTCTCTTTATTATGTATTGCATGCAAACAGTACATTCTGATTCAGATCTCATCTTGCTGCCAAATCTGGAATAATTGTGACATGTAATTTTTTCAAATTAATTCAAATAGTGAAGATCATTCAGTTGTCAGCAGAAGTGGAAAGGGAAAAGTGGTGTTCTGTGCTAATTGGATGAGAGCTGAGGAATCTTTGATGCGGAGCTGCAGGGCAAAATTCTGATTCAATTCATGTTGGTGTTTCAACATTTACTTCAATGGCATTTTGTTATCATCATCAGTTTCATTTCTTGGGTAACACAGGACTTCAGCTGGTGTTTCACACACTGACCATGATCCCCAAGAAATTCGGCTGTTGGGGAGTTAAAATACTTTAGGGGCCAGTGAAACATGAAATGAGTGACCGAGGTTCCTTCAGTAGGTCACAGTTTGCAGTTCCCGAGGACCTGAAATCTAGTGCAGATCACAATATTCAGGATTTATGATCATCTCACAGAAGGTACAACCTCATATAATTGGGAGCTAACTTGGACTTCAGTTCGTGGAAGGAAATATAGGAAGTCTAGAGTTGATCAGCAGCTGAAGACAAGAGGATGAAAGACCACATTGATGAGAACTCACAATAAACAAGGTCCAGTTTAGCAGAGCAATATCTGTTTTGAGACTGAAGTCATGTATCACATGACTCCCCAAAAGTCATGGTTCCAGTTCCCATATTATTATTATTATTCCCTAATAAAACTATTATTTGGGTTTATATCCATCTGGGATAGAGTAATCTTTGGGATGGTTCCATCTATTCAACTTCCTGCTCACCAACTCCTGAAGCAAGACTTGAGAAGGGAAGAAGAACAGCTTCAAATTCAGGAGTTTTTCATTTCATCTTAAGGAAAACTAGGACTTAATAACATTCCTACACAGTAAAGTTACTGCTTTCTAAGAGATGAAGTCAGGATTTATGTAGTGCTTTACATCCTCATTTAGGCAAAATATGTATGTACAGTAAGATCACTGCTGTGGGAGTTGTGCTTCTGCTCTTTTGCAGATGCAGAGTCTTTTTGAGAAATTATTCTCCAGCAAAGACTGAGCTAACTTGTTTTTCTGTTGAAGTATAATTTCTTGGACAGTTGTGTCATGACAGCTCCTCACCTGTTGTATTGCAGCTCAGTGTGCTGTTTCTTAATGGTGCCAATGCCATCTTGCTGCAGGCTTTGGAAGGTCAGGCTGCTCAGCAATTTAATCCCAATACACCTGATGGACAGAGGCAGTGGTTGTTTCTCTGGGGTCAGTCCTACTGGTGAACTTTTAGCCTGAAAAGTGAGCCCAAGGCAGAATTAGATGGATCTCCTGTTCCATGACTCAAGGCTGGAGACTGACACTGTCATAAGCAAAGTCAGAACAGTTTCATCATGGAAATTTCTGTGCTATTGTCAAATACACTTTGCTTCCAAACAGCAGTAAAACGTAATCAGGAGAACACCTTCAGACTATGCAGCTGTGATCTCATGTATTTTGGGATCAAACCCTTTAACATCTTTATCCAACAAGTAAAATGCAGATCTTGGCTGGCACATTCTTCCAGGGAGGTCAGAAGTCAGATGGTTTCTACAAAGAGTCCCACTGTTTTCACTTGTCCCTTATATGTGCTTCTCATTTTTATATAATTGTGTCCTTTTAGGGCTGGACACAAAAAAATGCATTGAAAAGGAATTCCCAAGGTGAGTTTAACACCATCTGTGAACCACCCAGATATTTTAAGCCTCTCTCTCCTACAAATTACTTCTGCAGGGCCAAGTCCTTCAAGTTTCAAGGTCCGGTTGCACGGACTACATTTAGACTACATTAACATGTAGTCTAAAAATGTTTTCTTCTACCCTAATGGGAAATACAGAGCCTTGGAACACAAATCTTTGCTAAATATGCCATTAATTATTTACAAGAATGAATCCTCAGTAATCTTGCTTGTCCTTTGTAAGCAGGTGTGTTGGAAACGAATGTCCACGCAGCTAAGGATAGTATGACCGTGGTATTTAGAATTAGGTAATCATACTGTTGTTTAATAAATTGCCAAACAGGGTTTTTTTTGCTGATGTTGCCTTTTTCCCCCCTCCTAGAAAGAATAAACTGGAAATAAGTCCAATTAGATCAGTCATGGAAGATGCCAGTAGGTTTGCTGCTTCAAAATCATTCAGAAGTCATGAATTATTTTAACATTTCGTCTTCTTTCTCCCTTGGCTTCATGGCTGTTACAAAAACTCTGTTTATTAATGCACCATGAACTGAAGCTGTCAAAATCAATCTCTTTCTCCATTTGTAAAGATGTTATATATGTGCATCTGAATGGTACAGTATGTACTTGTTAAATTTTCATGTGAGCTCTGACTGGATTTCCTGAAAAGGAGACCAGAGACACTGTAAAAATGCCACAGCTTGTGCATTCTGCCCAGTGCCAATGTCACCTACACATTGTTTACAGAGATACATCCAATTCTGTAAAACACAGTCCCTGGGACCAGCTTGGGGTCCATTTTATATTACTCTTGGGTTTTAACCTGCATTTTCCTATCCAGGGCAATGAAGAGCTCTGCTTAAGACCACAGGGAGCTCAAATTAATTATAATTGGCAGCCTGCAATCCTTTGTGCTGTCAAGGAAATCCTGGAGCTAATGGATGATGCTGCAGACCTTTAGTAGTGGTTTTACACTCAGCAATTTGTTCTTTATTTGGCTGAATAAATATCTGATGGAGCTGAGAGAATCTACTGAGGAAACACTGAGGAAATTCTTGCTGTGCCTACAAGAGAGCCACAGGAATTACTGAATTATTCTGAAGGGTAATTTTGCCATCCAGCCTTTATTTATGCATCTGAAGGAACAAATACCAATGTATAACTTCTCATTAATAAGACATTTTACAAGAGACTAAATCTTTGGGCCTTGATCCCACAGAAATACCATGTTTAACATAATGTGAATAATTCTTCTCCCTGCAGCTTGTGTTCTAGACTGGAATTTCTGTTTGGTTTTCCTTCAGGACTGATCCTTTAGTGCTATTCCAGCCAAGGGTGCAGCTCTTCCCAACGTTTTACACACAACTCTGGGGTTTGCAGTTTCACTTACAAGGTAGGTTTTGATGGATTATTTTTTCCCCTCTGCTTTGAAACATTTGTGTAGCTCTCCACAGCACTCTTGGAAATCATACTGATGTGGTTCTTGATTTTATTATCTTCTTGGTCACAAGGTTAAGTTCAACACTACTGGTAGCAGAAATCCCGTGTTTTTAGGTTTTAGTGTTGTGCTACTCTAAAAATAAGGGTATTTTTTATCCGAGTACATCTCCCTGCATTCCCACTCTGCCTTGGCACTGTCATGGAATGTGGGTCAGTGGTTGTCTGGGCTGCTTCATATTTCAGCACTATGGTTGGCTTGGATGCTCCCAGAATCTGCTTTTCCCTCAGGGCATTCTGACCTGTTGTACTTTTTGTACTCAATACAAATACCATGGAATTCTTAGAGACAAATATCTGCCCAATGAGTTTTGAAAATGTACCTCTTTTTTTTTTTTTTTTTAAAGAATCCTCACATAAGATAAAAATTCAAGTAAGAAATTTAACAGTCCCTTTTTGTCCTGCTTTGGCTGGGGTGTAGAATGTGCAGGTTCCACGCAGCTGCATTTGCTGGCTGTGTCCTGCTGAACTTCCTGGAGAGGGTCAGCCCAGTGAACCACAGCTCTCCACGTGCATCATCCCTGTCCTCAGCCTCCCAGGACTCGGGATTTGCCCTGGGCTCTGCGTTGTCTTCATGTGATGCTCTGATGTGGGAAGCTCGGGGAAAGGGAGAAGCCTCAGACCTGTTTTATGACCTGTGTTTTAAGCTCAGTAAGATAGTTTTAATAGCCCAAAATAGGCACCCATTTTGCAATGTGATAGTCCCAGCTGAGAAGTCCAGATGGAGCAGAAGGGAATGGTTTTCCCTTCACACCACCATTTGTAGGATGAGGAAGAAATCTGGCACAACCGGAGTTTGTTCAAGAGTCAAAGGGTCCCACGTTTTGATCCCAATTTGTGAGACACCTCATACACTTAATCATCATCAACTGTGTTCAATTTGTTCTATGTAATTTCAGGCACATCAATATTTGCATTTTTGTTATGGAATTCAGTCCTTAGGAAAGAACAAGCCTTGAGCCAGTGCAGAAGGCTGACACAAACACAAGTGCCTTCTCTCTCCCTAGACTTGATAATTTCTTAATAGATAATTTTACATACTCTGATACTAAATCTCTTCCTATCCACTGACCAGCTCATGTACCTGGAAAAGGTGATAAAGTTTGGTTTTGAAGCAGCTTCACAACAATTTATTAAATATGCAGGAATGTGATCACATTTACCAAAGGAAAATTACCTTTTCCTCTGCATCTGACTGTGCCTTAATTCACTGTCTGCTCCTCAGTGAGCTGGTAAATACGTCAGGTCAACGAGTCTGGAGACAAAACAGAATCTGAATTTGTTCTCATTTAAACAGATTATTTTTTTTTTTCACTTTCTATTCACATTCAAAACCTCAGCTCTGGTTAATTGTAACTAAAGGTGTTTCAAGCCCGTTTTTACAAGCTGTTGCAGAGGGGCTCCCTGTGCCCTGGGTTTGATCCTCTTTGTCAGGAGCACGATTTTTTAAGGGAGTTGTGGCTGACTACAGGGGCAACTGAATATTTTTTGTTATTTTGTGTATTTTTAAACTTGGGAGCACAGCCTACAGAGGTTTTTTGACTGGCAGCCACTAGAGAGCACTCCGGGATTGTATCTTTTCCAAAGTAGGGTGTGGTGAACTACAGTGTGAAGTTAAATATGAAAGGCTTTTTTTTCCCATTTGTAAAGAATCCTAGTGTGTTTTGTACAAAATAGAGTATATTAAACCAAGATTTTAGCACTTCTGGCATTTCATTTTACACAATTATTGTTATTCTTGGTGACTTCTTTCATCAACATTTAATTCTTGCTCAGTTGAGTTTCACTGGGATCTGTACTGTAGCCAGGAAAAGTCCCCTATAGTAATTAATGTATGGGCTGTTTTTACTGTAAGACTGAATGCTGATGCTTTTCTGCATTCTGTACAGATGACCTTGGGGAATCTAGTTCTGGTTTAGCTTAGTCCTTAAAAAAACTTTTACCTCGAATCATTCTGATTCAGCAAATGATGAATGGAGTGGATCTATGTAAAATACATAAGCAAACTCTGAGAAATGGTGATTTAAAGGGAAAATGCTGCATGAATTAATGTGTTCATTTCCTTAGATGATGTTTCCTTATGTGATTGACACTGTATTTTTCTAGATCTCATATGGCCCCTCTTCCATATGCCCCCAGAAAAGAAAATTGCTTTATTTTATTTTGAAGTACCTGTACCTTGAGGTGGGTTTTTTCTCTCTTTTCCTACATCCTTCTGAAATCAGCTGTCAGAGACCTTGGTATGTTGGTGCTTAGTCCTTTTAAAGCTCCTGTGTGCTTTTGGGGAGGACTTTCTCAGCGACATCATTGGTATCTTCCAGCAGAAGATGGAAAGGCTGTAGCTTAAAACGTGGCAGTGATTGGAGAAGAAAATATATCCTCAGAAGATAATGAGCAGCCCAGAAGTCCAAAGTTTTCCTCATCTGCTGTTCTATTTACAGGGAGTGATTAGTGCAGCTGTGGTCAGCAAAGGGATTGTCTCAGAATTGTGTTTCCTTGCTTAATAAATTGGTGCTGAGAGGCAGAGCCACTTGTTGTACTGCACTAAAATGTTACTGTCAGCATTGAGTCAGAGCAGCTGGAGGGGAGTGAAGTGGATTCTGAGGAGATTAAATGTTGGGGCCAGCTGTGTAAATGGGATATGTGGGGATGTGACAGACCCTACTCATGACAATGGTATTCATCACATTAGAGCCTAAATAGACCAGGCTAAAAAAACCCTACCCCGAGTTGCAGATCCCAAAATTAGTTCACCAGTCTGTTTATGGGAGCGTTAAACTTGAAATCTTAACCAGGATTGGTTTGAAGTACTTGGTGATAAAATATTTTATTTTATTTTTATTGCTTCTATGACAAAAAATAACTCACAGGTGTCCCTGTACAATTGTTTGGGGTTTTCTGTAGCTCTTTTCCTGAGTGATGAAGAAACTTCATAAGAGAGACTCCATTTCTATTTACCTTTCCAGTATAGGAATGCTCAGCTGGGAAGTGATTTGGCCACATGGAAACTGTTACTGGCTTTAAGTCAAGGGATGAAATGTAAAAATTACTCGACTTGTTTAAGCAACTTGGAATAAATAACATTCAGGCTACAGTCTCTTTTGAAATTCTGGCATCTGTAAACTTTTCTGGAATATCTAGAGTTTTCTAGGAGTTTTTCTGGACTTCCTGGATCAAGAGCCTTCCCAGGAAGACCTAGATTGAGACCTATACTATGATTTACTTCATTGAGAAATTCTCAAAGAATTTCCTAGGACTTTCTTGGAATCACTTGATCTAGATCTTTTCTAGGAATTTCCCTGGCCTTTGCAGGTATTCCTGAATGTATAATCTTTCCAGGAATTCCTGGACTGAGATCCTTTCTAGATTTTACTGGACCTACACCCTTTCTTGAGATTTTCTCACTGTCATGGCGATTCCTGCATCTAGATCCTGAGGTGCTTCCTGTGCTGTTCTAGTAATTTCCCTTCCTAGGAATTTTCCCAGTTTTCTAGAAAATCTTGGATCTAGACTCTTTCCAGGAATTGCCTTCAGAAGTCCTTAC
Organism: Neopelma chrysocephalum; assembly: GCF_003984885.1. Lineage (NCBI taxonomy): Eukaryota > Metazoa > Chordata > Aves > Passeriformes > Pipridae > Neopelma > Neopelma chrysocephalum. The sequence goes on from NW_020897781.1 coordinate 4,373,761, forward strand.
AGGAACTGCACAGTTCCTCACATCCCATATGCCCTGATTTTGCTTCAAGGTCTAGAAATAGTTGTTACCATTTTTTGCTATCAGGATAAGCTGCTGTCATATGCAGAGTTGAGTAGCTGTAGGCATTCTGTAAAAAGAAAGTGCTTGAATTCCTGTTTTAAAATTAAGTACCACAAAAGGAACTTTTTTTCTCTCTCCTAAAATTCACCACAGTATCCATTCCTCCTAGGACTGATGATAAAACAGCTTATGAGGGCTGCATTCCTTCCTTTCTCTGACTCCTGTGTCCCTCTCACAAAGCTGCTTCCCCACAACTTCTTCAGAGCAGCATTTTTACCAGAATTTTAAAAGAATTGTAATTTAAACCTGCATCCTATCAGAAATAGTCCCCCTTCCTGCAGTGCAGTCCCATCAGTCAGACCCTGGGCAGTGACTTTAGGATCATGGGAGTCTGTCCCTCTTCTGCCAGCGAGAGAAATTTGTGCCTCTGAGCAAAGCACATATTTCAAGTTACCTGACAGGAAGAAGAATATATAACACTGAGGTGTTAGAGCATAATAACACAGCATGTAATACATCCCGTGAGGACAAGTCTCAGCAGTAGGAAAGTATCAGCATGCCAAATTTACACACTAGAAAAATGACTCACATTGACGTTATTAGTTAATAAATGAACTCCTAATAGGTAATCCATGCAAAGGCAAGTTATAAAACGTTTACTCTTCTCCTTCTGCCAAACACTTGGAGCCAAAAATGTTAATTGGACTTGAAAAATGTGTTGATATTTATCCCTTTAGGGCACTAGAGTTTTAAAGTGGTGTATGGCTGTTGTCCTCAATCCCCAGTTAACTTTTGTGACCTAAGTGAGAGTCAGTCCAGTCTGCCCAGAATGGGCTGTTGCAGAGGGGATTATATTTTTCTGAGCAGGAGAACAATGCTCAGGACACAGGGACATTGTGGGGGTGTCTGATCAATGCAATGTGTCAGAGCTACCTGAAAATTTTTCATGTTAATGGCTTTCTTTTAGCACAAAAAAGGTGAAAACCTGTGCACACTTTTGCACAGGTCTCTCACCAAGCAAGGTGTGTTCTACAGATGCATGTGTTCTGCACCAGGAGGTGCTGGTCCCTTATGATCTCAGCAAGAAAGGCACTAAGCTTCTCTAAAGTATCCTTAAAATGGTGTTTATTACAGTTAACACTATAAGGAAAGAGTAGTATAGATAATCTTATGGCCCAAATGAGACATGAACTGGGGTTTGAACCTGTGTGGACCATAATGATAAAGGCTCCCACATCCACACTGTTGGTGTTTGAGAAATGTCACAGCACTTAAATGTTTCATGTACCTCATGGAATGAGTCTGTTGGCTTTTAGCTTAACATTCACTAAATGTACCTTGTACCTACTGACAGTAAAATTGTCAGTGGATGATCATCAGCTGAGCTAAGGTACCTTTTCTCTGCCCAGAACAGACCAAAGCCTGACTTATGCCACCTTAAAGGGAAAAAAATGACACACTTGGGACACTGCTGGATGGAGCAATGGCACCACCTGTCTTTGGGACTCTGGTAGTCAAATAACAGCTTGCTCAACTGTAACACCAGCTGGTCGTGTTCAACACACCTGAGACTTCCCAAAGCCACTGTTCAACTCCGTTTCAGGAAGGAATTTCCTGACATCGAGGTGTGTCATGCTGCAGAAATGCAAGTAAAATAACTTGCTTTAATCACTACAGAGAGTTAGAATGGAACTGCAAGACAGAATTCTATAAAAATACTCAGCAGAGGAAGAATTAGATAATTGAGTGGTCTGCAACTTGAGCATATAGGATTCAGGAACAAAGTTAGAAAGTTGTAGTTTCTCCATTCCCTTCCTTCCTTCCTTTTCATGTCACTTTGTTTTACATCAGTTTAGGAAAACCAGCCAAAGCACCCATTGCTGTGCCATCACTGAAACGAAGCAGGTGTGGAACCATTTGTTATTTTGTCACTCTTGGAACAGAACTGTATTTTTGGAAATGATAGTGAAGAGAACAGTCTACATGAGCCAGTTGTTAGAGCTTCACACTGCTGTGAGTTCAGTTTATGACTCGAGCACGTTTCATAGTGTTGTGTCGAACTTACCTTGCTTCCCACTAAGCATGAGTCATTCTTCTTGGTTAATTCTGATAATAAAAATACACATTGGAAGCCCTGCAGGATGAGAAATAACCATTGAGGCACTGTAGGAATGAGGGAGTCTGCTGCCTGTGTAAAATACCCTTTGGAAACTACAAAATGCCTCTTTCATAATCATTGCAAACCATTAGTAGCCAAAAAGCAGCATTTGAGAAGAGCTTGAACTGCAAAACTGGCATGACAAGTTAGAGAAGCCACTTTTTTGTGCCTGCCAGTGTAACGTTACATTGAATGGGTGTTATGTCAAGAGATTTACTACCATCAGAAACATGAAGAACTTAAAATTAAGAACTAAATGACACTGGCTTTGTAATGCTTGTAAATGATGTTACTCAAGCAGGCTGGCTTTCATCAAAACTGGAGTTCATTTGGTCAAATTGCCAACACATTTCTTTTCACAGCTTCTTTCAAGCCAGCTCTAATTATAACTTTAAAATAGCATCTTTACTGGCAAAAAAAACCCCTAAATCCTCAGACAAGACATGTGAAAGCAATCTATTTCCCTTAGCTCAGATATCTTATTTAATTTTTTTATATTTCTTTTTCCCCAAGAAAAGCACGTTTGCTGAAGTAGCTGTTTCAAACAGGTGCTTCATCTGACTGAATTTTTTTGTAACTTCTTTGGCTAGACTAAGATTTAAAAGTTACATACATAAAAAAAAATTTTTCTCCCCCCCCCCCCGTTTTATCATCTAGTGTTTTCTCTTTTACTTGCTGCAGGCAGGCAATATCTAGCAGCAAACTGGAAATTAAGATTCTAGAACTCTCATTCTTGCTTTACATGAGCTGTTTGGACATGTCGTGAACTAAACAAATAAAGCTAAAAGGCCAAGCAAAACCTATATTTTGCCCATATATTATAAAGGCGGGAAATATTAAAATTGGATAGGTCTCTACTCTTTTTGATGTGGATTTTTTAACCGAACACTAATGGTGCTGGGAATTTCATATTGCAATTAACTGCTGCTGATCAGTCCAGCTGTTTTACTCAGCTCTGTAGTATCTGCTGTAACATCACTTTGCCTTGCAAGTGTTGAACTTTTCATCTTCAAAGCTAACACAGATGATTTCCATAATTTTCCATTTGGGAAAATACTCTTTGGGATGGAGCTTTTCACTTCTGAGCGACTAATGGCTCCATTTACATCTGCCCAGTACCTGGAACAGGGGGGTTTGCTGTGAGTTGTGCTTCTGTTCACTCTCAGGCAATGAGGTGGTTGTGAACACCAAAGGAATAAAAACTGTGCTCAGAATGTTGTGGCTCAGTAGTTTCACATCTGAAACTGTATCAGTTACCTGCAAACCACTTATTAGTGTCTTCTGGCTGTAATTGAAGAGAGAATTTTTGATCTATTCTCATCATCTGTGTGCATTTTACTGCTTCATGTTCTTTCAAAATGCACCTGAAAGCTGCAAAATGTCATTCTTGTAGGCCTGGGGGTGTTGGACTGAAGGCCTGTGGTGGCCTGGAGCCAGTGATCAAAGAGTATTTCTCAGTCTTTGAATGCATGACACTGAGTACAATGTTTAGTCAGAAATGGTAAGAGGTTACACAAAGTCAAGAATTGAATGTGGTTACTGCTCCAGATTTGGTTTGGTCACAGTTTTTAGCATGTGGAGTGTGTGGACTGTGAGATGTTTGTACCTGGCAAGATTTTACACTTGGGTTTACTCATGGCAGAAGGAATCAAAGAGCATTGTCCAGGAAGGGTTAAAAGCTCTTGTGCTTAGTGGACTGACCTGAAGCTCTCAGAGGGTGTGATGGTGTCTGTAGGAACACAAGGGACACATAAAAAGAAGGGTTATAATGACACTGAGAAAGCAAGTTTAAATAAAAACCTGAGCAGACACTTTATTTCTCTTTTAATACCAGCATATGATGTGTTTGCTGCAGTGAAAGGTGAAAACTTTATGACGAGGTCTTTTCTGGTCCTCTCTGGAGTAAGATGTAAACATGGAGGTTTAAACAGCTTGTGGAAAAAAATTCCAAAGAAACAGGTAGCTGTGACCTCAGGATTGAGTTTTGTTCCCAGTATGGGAGCCAGGGCCTAATTTCTGCAGCAGAAGGTTTTGCCTTGTGAGGCAAAGGATACTAAAGTTCACACTTTTCTCATGACCTAAGACAACTTATCATGACTTTGGGCCAAAACCTCTATAGTGCTCAGCTGTGTGGTAAGTGCTAGTTTAGACACTTGGCCTTTTTAAGAGTTGAGGATGAAGCAATATCATTTAAACCTACTTTCCACAAAGCTAAATTGTTTACTTTAGTACTCTTCATCCTCCTTTTCCATATTTCCCATTCTTTTCTCCATCCAGCTGTTGAAGCTACTGGAAAAGAGATCAAATACCTCAAGAGCAGAATTTTTTATATCATTTATGTTATTTCCTTTTTATAAGATCCCTATTTTAAAATCTTTTTAATAAAATAACAGAGATGGGAATCATCTGATGGCAACTGAACTAAAGACCTGCAAAATTTTCTATCCATCACAAATGTACAGTAAAGCAGTTGCTCCATTAACTACACATCTGTGCTGGTCTGTCACATAAAGTATCTTTGGCATTTCAGTTTGTAGGTTTATATGTAAAATATAATTTTTTAATTATGCATGAATTAGGAATTTCAATTAAGGCTAATCAGGCAACTTCTAAAAATAATTATTTCTGATTGCATTAAGATTTATATCACAAAAATTTTCAGTCGTATGGGTATGAACTACATTGACTAAGGCTAAAGTGATGGAAATTTTACACCCTCTTGGCAACCTTTCATTGTGCATAAAACAAGAGATAGATCTGTAAACAAAGTTTTAAAAACACCCTCAGATAATGCCATAGGAAATGGTCTCCAGTGTGATGATGAGAATTCTTGAAATGTCCTGAAATTTCTTAAAGGTAAATGAAAACTAACTGGTGTTAGTTCCATTATTTTCTGGGAAAGCTGTTGAAAAAGAAATTGTCAGGTAATACTGATGAACTCTGTATAATGTTTTTAAAACTGTAATATTTGGCCCAGTGTTGTGAGAAACATTCAATGGGGCACAGGACAAAGGGCAGATATCATAGAATCACAGAATGGTTTGAGTTGGAAGTGACCATCTAGTTCCACCCCCCTGCCATGGGCAGGGAAACCTTCCACTGGACCAGGTTGCTCCAATCCCTGTCCAACCTGGCCTTGGACACTTCCAGGGATGGGGCATCCACAGCTTCTCTGGGCAACCTGTGCCAACCTGTGCCTCCCTCACAGGGAAGAATTCCTTCCCAATATCCATCTAACCCTGCCCTCTGGCTGGGGGAAGCCATTCCCCCTTGTCCTGTCACTCCAGGCCTTTGTCCAAAGTCCCTCTGCAGCTTCCTTGGAGCCCCTTTAGGCACTGGAAAGCTCCTTTAAGGTCTCCCCAGAGCCCTTTTTTCTCCAGGCTGAACAGCCCCAGATCCCTCAGCCTGTGTCCACAGTGGCTGCCCCGTCCTGTCCTGGCTCTGTCACTGAGCTGGGACAAGTCTCTTTGATCCAGGACACACAACAAGTCACTTCAGGGCAAACTGTTGTGTGAACTTGAAAAGCATCAGCTTCCCGGCAGCTCTGCCAAACAGACATTCTTACCCCAGGACAAGGAGATAATCCACCTCACATTCACCTCCTGAGGTAAGAAAAGAATTTACCCCTTTTTGAAATAACTACTTGTTCGGATAAGGATGTGCATGTATCTATTTCTCGTGGAATAGCTGGAGGTCTTCAAGATAATACCCTTGCTTGCCCTGCAGAAACTTCTTTGTGTGTTCCAATCCTCTGAATCATTTTTGTGGGCATAAAGAAGAAATAATGTTTTTAATAGTTCTGTTGAGTAGTGGTAGCAAATCTCCAGATAAAAGTGGAAGAGGTGTAATAATCCCTTTTTTACATATAAGATAAAAATGATTTGTCAAAGGATTAGGAATCAGAACAGCACACTAGGCTGGCTTGTTTCTAGTCTTGATTTGTTACAACTAAAGCTATGGGAATAACTTTTTTTTCTGGGTCCTCAGTTGAATGGAAAGATCAGAAATCAAAAATACATTGTTTCCAGTTCACTTAAATTAAAGGCCCTTATATTTTTTCCATAAATTGCTGTGCAAATTAACTTCTGAAGGCAATTTTTCTAGAAAAATAGTTTCAATATCACGTAAAAAAATATTTTTTCCTTTACATAATTTCCTCAAATGAATACAGATTCTTCAATAATTCAGTGAACCTAACTTTATTTATTTCATTCTATTCTATTTCAGAAGGTGAAGATTAGTCCTTTTGGCTGAAAGTTGGTATTCAATTGATGTAGCAGTGCCATGGAACTGCACCTTCAGTTTCTCCATTTAAGAGAAAAAAATGCATTATTTAAAATCTGAGATTCCTTTTATGAATCTTTTTTGTAGACTGAATGCTTTTTGCTCATTCTAACCCAAGCACAGACTCTATTTAAAAGTAAGAAATTACAGATGTAAACTATGACCTGAGCAGTTGGGGTTCGCCTCTTTATGTGTCTTCATTGATATTTGCTTTATTCGTGTTCTCAGAGGGCCCTTGTTTGTTTGGTGCTGCCATTTGGGTGAATTCCTAGAGAAAATGTTAATGGAAGATCCTAGAAGTCACACCTTTTCTATCAAGAGGAAAGGATGGCTGGAATCCACTGCCCCTCAGTGCCCCTGGCCTTGAGCCTGACAGGTCTGAAGGTAAGAGCAGGACCACTCCCATGTCTTCTTAATGGAAAGGAGTAGGTCTTTTGAGCACAAATTCCATGCCTGGCACTTTCAAAATTTGCTGCTACATTAAAATAACCCTCTGCACTGAGTACACATTGAGCAAGCATGTAAATGAAGACAAAATGGAAAGTAAAGTAACTTGGTAATGTTTGGATACCACAGAAATTTATGGGCTGCACAGTCTCACCAGAAGCATGTTATCTTTTCCTCTGGGCAAAATAATGTGCTCAAGCTTCTAGTTAATAATTTTTAATCCCTTCAGTCTACACAGCAAGGGAGGAGAACATGTTTTTAGCAGGATAGAGCTGTTAACCAGCTCATTTCATGTTACACCTGACCACCGATTGCTTGGCAAAAGGAGCGTGTGTAACATGTCTCAGCCTGCTGGGTCTATACAACTTTCTCCCTCTTCCCTGCATTTTCCAGGGAAAAGAAGGTTATGTTGGTGAGGAGACCAGTGGAAGAGCCTGGTCTGTTTTCTGAACTGATCTTAATTGGGGTTTTTTTTTACAAAAGGGAGAAGTCACTGAGCAGAAAATCAGTCAGTGGAAACTTCTGAGACGTTTCTGAAAGTGTAAATCTTCCTTGACTGCCTGGCTTGGTTTTAAAGATATGTAAATTTTCCGCTTATCCAGGCATCTTACAGAAAACCTATTTCCTGAAGTTTCTTTTTTTCTCCCAATGTTTCCATCCAGATCCTATTTACAAAGTAGATTTAGTACTATCCTTCAATAGCACTGTGGACAAACAGCGGTTTTGTTGTTTGTGCTCATTCTAGCGGAGTAACAAAGAAACCAATTTCACCTGTGCAGGCAGAAGTGAATTTTGCAATCCAAAGCCTGAGGGCACCTCTAATTACCCCTGGCGGGTGGGGCTGGCTGGGGCAGCAGGACAGAATTGGGCTGCTGAAAGAAAACGGGGTGGAAAAGGGGCTGCTTCTCTTTTTTTCCTCCCTCCCATCCCCAGTCACTGCCCCCTGTACACTCAGACCCCTTCTTCACTGACAAAAGCTGCCCTCAAGGTTCTGCAGGAATCTGGTGCAATGAAATGGGGCACAGTCCCTTCCCAGGCCTGTTTTGGTGTCAGCAATCTGCTGTCTTAGCAGATACCACTGACAGCCATTCCTAGCAGGAGCCTCGTACCTACGCTGTGCACGATGAGGAGCTGGCAAACCTAGGGCAGAAAAACAAGTTGGCAGGGAGAGGTTTTGCTGGAGCCTGCCATGGCAAGGCTGCTTCTAATTCTCAAGGCAAGGAGGGTGAGAACAAGCAGTTCCTTAATAATACAGTTTTACAGCAGTGATTCCACACCAACCTGGAAATGTTTTCACAGTATAAAGGGTTTGGGATGATCCTTGTGAAAACAGAAATATGAGTGCCATCATTTCATCTAAATGCCTCACCAAAAGCTAAAAGGTTTAAAAATCTTAAATTGAAGGCAGAGTTGGGTTTATTTGTCACTGGGATTTTAAATGAGGATTCATCCCACTGCTTTTTAACTCCACCATGAGTGTGACCAGCTGCATTTCATCCCGTGATTTGGTTCAAGTGGCACCTGGATCCAGCAATTAAGTCCTCATTCCGTGCCCCTGGGCACATGATACACGTGTAAGGAAAACAGAGGAGGAGGAAATGAAAAGAGTGTCCTGCAAAGAGAGCTTGAAAATATGGTGAAAAGGAACTCTGGAAAGATCTGATGAAAAGCCTAAGACAGATATCTACCTGATAGAGAGCGTGGTGGCTCTGCTGACAGCAGGGCCTGGGTAGAGCAGGGCTTTTCCCAGGATGCCCTGGTGCCTGCCATCAAATATTCCCTTCTAGCTCAGCTTCAGGGGGAGTTGATGTGAGGGCCAACTAAACTGCACCCAGAGCTTGGAAAAGACTTTGAGGTATAGTGATTTTTTTTTTTTAATACATTTTCACTTCGCTGTGGTTGGTGTTTTTGCTCTTGTCTTTTGATTATGTGCATGATTAAGCATCTAAATGCTTGTTGTCTTTGTGGGGTTTTTTTGTTCTGTTTGAAGTTTATTTTGTTTGTTTGGTTTGGTTTCCATTTGTGCCAAGTGAAAATTACTGCTTATATGCTTGTAAATAACTCAGTTAAGATTTAAAACCAAAAAATGGAAGGGTTTTTGTATCCGTGTCCAGCTCCTTTAGGAAACCTGGTTTTTATATTATAAATTCCCAGTGCTTGCTTGTAATTTGGAAGTTCGATACAGTAAAGTTGACTGCCCAGAAATCATGAAGCACACTTTGGCACAATCAGTCACTTCCAGTTACTGTTAAAAGGTGTATCTTTGCAGAAGAAACTGGTAATTGCTGTTAAATTTAAAAGAAAAAATGGGATGAACTATGTAGTTTGTTTTTTTTGTTTTAATCCAGCCTTATTATATTTGTTCCTGTCTATGTTTTCAAGTCTTCATTGCTGTGACTGAAAGAGTAACAGGAGCAGAAATTATGCCTAAATTGGATTGTCTTTTTAGGGCAACTAATAATTAAATCCCCTGCAGCCTGTGCTGTTTATAGGCATTGGAAGTAATTGTTAGGTTTGAAAGAAATACACTAATTTTGAAAATGTTTGCAAATGTCTCAGACATAATAGAGATAAAAACCAGAAAGAGGTTATTGCTCTAGACAACATAACGCTTTCATTTCATTTAGCTCCACAAACTGATTGTTTAGATTGTTGTCTGAGGAAGGCTTCTGTTCATCACTTTTCATTTGATTTCACTGTAACAGAACACTGGCATTTTAGATGGTTTTGTAGATTGCTATTGGCAAGGTTATGAACTTGGTTACCACCCTTATCTTAAATGGCAATTTTTTAGAAGAAATGTTTCTCAATGTTCTTCCTTCCCTTGGTGTCCAGAACTATTCGATATAAGTGGATATTTTCCTTCTTTGTGTTTTTTCCTTCAGTCATATCTTCTGGCTTGTTCCCTGAGCTTTCCTTACTCAACTGGTGGTCTGGCTGTTCACAGTTCTGGTCTGTCTGTATCTGTTCTTCTGAAAACAATGAAATTCTCACTGTGAAAAAGTTTCTATTTGAAGTGGGATGGCAGCATTCCTCTTCAATGTCTGTTCTCTGTGTTCCAACATGGCTTGCCTCTGGCTGGAGTTCTGCATGTCTCCAAGGATATTACTAATCCACTTTGGAAAAGAATGGAAAATCTGTTTTACAACCGTTTTAAGTCTTTTAAACTGATTTTGTTCCAAAATGAGTCCAGTCCTTCCAAATTTAAATTCTTGTCTTGAAAGAAAATATTTTTGCTTTCCACTCTGATAGGAAAAAACTACAAATAAAAATCCCTATTAAGATTAACAGTGATGTTCTTAATTAGTTTTGAATGAAATAAGATTTCTTTTTTTTCTTGCATAGTACTGGAATTAGTAGCAGGATTATTTTTTCCCCACTTGGAAAGGAGAGATAAGTCAGTAACATTTTGTCTAGGACTTTAAATTTAGCAAAATTACAGTAAGTACTAAAGAATCTGTCCAAGTGGGTTATTTAACCTTGGTCTGGTTACCCAACCCTTTTGTCATTTATTATCCAGTTATATACTTGCAATGTTATTCTACTTCCTTCCAGCCCAGTCTAAGCCAACTTCACTGCATCTCTTTTCAAAGCACAATATTTTTTTTTTTGTGTTCTGGTGTGACTAAAATTTTTAGCTTTTTTTTCTGTTTGGTTGAGGAACGTTTTTCTTTTTTTTTTTCTTCTTTTTCTTTTTTTTTTTCTGGCTATGAAAGTCTTGTAGATTGGATCTTAACCCTGAAGGAAAATATTCCAGATCCATTGTCCCAAGTATACCTGTCACTGGTTTTGCTTTATCTTAGAAATAAATGCCTTGGAGGATGAAAATGCATCAAAATAATTCTTGAATTGTGAAACTACAGTGATCTGTATTGGCTAATGATCCATCCCCCAGTGTGTGGTAGGAATCTGCTCTTTCCCTTTCAATCATGGAACATCAAACTCACTTGACTTTGGGGCAATTGCTGCATATTCTTTTATTTAAATGCACATATATATGAGTGCACTGACAAGTATTTCTGTTTCATAATATCAGTACTTAATTTTTTCGAAAGAATGTTCCCTCTTCACCTTTAGGTAGAGATAGAGATCTCTTTATTTGCAATAACTTTTATTGATTGGTCTTAATTACTTTTTGAAATTATTCCCATGAATCACTGAGGTCTAGACTTTTGCAAAGTCTAGTCCAGCAGACTCTGTGCATTCTTATTCCTTCCTTACATGCACAAGGTCTTAGATGTTCTTCCCTCTAGTCTATATAGGGAATAAAATAGATAAAGATTCACATGAGTTGATAATGAGGCTGGATTTCTTCTGCATGAATAAGGAAGTAGAGACTGAGCTACTGAAATCCTGGCCCTGCTGCAGTCACTGGAGCTCACCCTGATTCCACCATGGCAAGGGTTTCTCTGTGTCTTAAGGGAACTTTGCATGTTACATCCTGGTACATGTTCTGCAATGTTCACTCTTTGTAGCTGAGTCTGGACACGTTGGCTGTCCCTAATTAGAGTAATCTAGGAAATTTAAGCAGCTGAGCTTAAAAGTTAGCCTTGAATGTGGATGTTGTATACAGATAATAAATCTCTTGTAATAGTTATTTAGATACTTGCCAAGAGTGATGCTGGCTGAAATTGTTTGAACAATATATTCTCTTAAGACCATAGAATTTCTTTTTTTTTTTATATATGTTTTTCCCACAATAGAAACTATTGCACATACTCTTCCATAAAGCAAACCTTTATCTCTTATCATTTCTGTATCTCTCTTCAGGGAAGAGACATAAGATGGCAATCATTCTGCAGAATGGTCAGCGTGTGGGGTAAAGAAAAATAACTCTTGCCTATATAAGAGAGAAAAATTACTTTTCTTTTTGTGAGACAATAGTAATAGTTCTGCCCTTTTGCCCTGAGTGGCAGAAGGTGACAGTGAAAGTGGAGTATTGTTCTAGTAATAATGGAACTTCTTTTTAGCCCAAGAAGGAAGGAGGGCTATGTGTAACATGTATTTTTTTTTTCCAGGAAAGACAGAGAGAATCTTTTAGACAAACCTTTGTTTTTCCTTGTCTTTATTACCATACGTATTTCAGGGAAAGACTAGGGAAAATTCTGATGTATAGCTGTAGTTCAAGTTGTATTTGATTTCTGGATTAAATATCTAATTTACCAGATAAAAAATATTAAGAATTTGAGTTTCACAGGAAAGAAAAAGAAATACCATGGTTTTCAGATCAGAGCATTCACTAGGTGACATAAAGGTACCTGAAGAACACAATGGAAATTTCATATTTAGAAAGTGCCTTGCCATGTTGGTGATGAATCCTGTGGTTTCAGTCCCTTGGTCCTTCAGTTACCATCCAAGAAGAATTGCTTGATGCCTCTTTTACTTGTGTAACCTTTGTATTCTATGTTGAGCTGCTCAAAAACTATTTTAATGTTATTTAACTCATCCTAATTATTCTCTTTTGGTGGTGACAGTAACCTTTAGTCTCTTCTCTGTAATACTAACTGAGGCAAGTACACATCCAGCAGTAACAGAGCTACCAGGCTTCCTTCATATTCCCCTGTGTATATTCCGCTTTCAATTGTGAGAGTTCAGGAAATTCTTATCCCTTCCCAAGGTGAATGTGCACTGTGCAATGCTTGGTTCATACTCTGGAGATTTGGGTCCTATCCTGCCCTGTGTCACTGCAGTTGTGTAAATGTGGATAAGCCCTTTGCCTCCCTCAGTTTTTGGACTGTTTGGCTGGACAGCCTGAACCAGGGGTTACTATTTAACGTGTGGCTTTGCAGTGTATGTGCATAGACTTACTTCAGTCTTGAAGGAGCAGATTAAGTCCCATCTACTTAGAAAAAAAGTTCAGGAATGTATTTTGTGCCATTAGTATAGTTGGAGCAGCTGGGGTGTGTGCAGGGTGTTAACTGAGGTGAGGTGTTCGCTTCAGCTTGAAAGGCCAAGACTTACCCTTCAGCCAGTCCTTCCAACTGAATCAAGAACTTTCCATAGGAGATCAAGCTCTGCACACCAGGTATTTGCTGGCTATAGGGATGGCTGAAGATTGTGTTTGCAAATTGCAGCCCAAGACAGGGTAGAAAATGTGGCAAAGAACTGATGCTATTGTTTATCTTGCTTATGCTTGATAATGGAGAAAATAATCTAAAATCTGTGGTTAAAAAAAAGAGCAGTAACAGCATTATTTTTTCACTCTTGAATGTGCTATATTCTACAGTACAGAAAGCAATTAATATTTCATAACAGTGTGGAATTGGATCATGCAGGTGTCATCAAATGCAATAATTAAACCTCAGCAAAGTAGTTCAAACATGCTGTTACTGGTGTGACCAGTTAGTGCTGAGACAGATGGAGGAGAGAGGCTGACTGGGGAGCCCGTAGGCAACTGGGGTTAAAAGACCAATGTCAGCAGCATCTTAACTAGCTGGGGAAAGGCTTTGTGCCCAACATGCTGCTTCTTGTGCTTTAATAACTACTCATCACCTGAGACTTCTCCTTTTGACAACCAAGTGTGTGTAAAGGTGATAAAAATATGAGCTCTGAATAACATACTTCAGCCACAATTTGGGAGGCTTCTCCTCATGTTTTAAGAGACTGTTTGTACAGTAATAGCCAGATCATGTGAGTTCCAGAGGAATAGTATGGACCCCTTGTGGAAGAACCTTGGGTTTATAAGAAATAGTTTGACTTTCATTCCCCTCTGGTTGGGAATATCCAAGAACAGTTATTCTAGAAAGCCAGACAACGAATTCAAAAGATTAAAAACCCAAGTAAGACAAAACTCAGCTTTATTAGAGTCTGTCTTACCTTAAAATCAGTGGCAACATTTGTGTCTGGAGAGAGTATGTGTGATTGCTGAGCTGTGGCTGTGGACTTTGGATATAGGAGACAGGCAAAGATAATATTGGAACACTTAAGATTCAAATGATACTGGATCAGGGACTCACCTTAAGAATTGCTCAACCATCAGCCCTAGACATGAAGGACTTACCTCTACTCTCTAAAGACTTATTTAATTTTGATTTTATTGTATACAGTCTTCCAGGATGACCCTTTAAATGAAGTCTTATTAATTTGTCTAGAAAGTGGGAAAATAAAAGCAAAAAAACACCCTCAAAACAAAAAAATCTCAAAATTAAGTGGCTGCTGGGTAGAGGATGGTAAACCAAAAAGATTGCTTCTAAATTGGCAAGGGAATTTATATGTTATGCCAGATATTTGTATCTGCTCTGGTGAGATGAGTTATGATTAGGAGAGTGGAAGATGAGAGCCTTAGGACAGACTGGAATATGGAGAGCAAGGCAGCTGGGAATTTTGGAGGATTTCTGTTCCAGGTGGAAGGTGTTGTCTCTAAAAGGCAAGTGAAGACTCCCAGGTGAGGGAGGTAGCAAACGTCTGGGAGAGCCTTGCACTCCAAATGGGCAGAATTAGAGACCAGGTTCAAGGTGGCCACTGGGAAGTTCCTCTGAGCCTCTGCAGAACTGCTGTTCCCTTATGTGACAAAATGCCATCACCTGTTTCGTGACTCTGGGAAAAAATCCTTCCTGCATGTAAGTAACGATTGGATTTAGATCTGTAATGTGGGAATGCATCAGTGTTGTTTCTTTCGAAAATACCTGGGCCGGTTGAGCTCTCACTGGAGATGCAGTTCAGGGAGAGCTGATGTGAAACTGCAAAAATATTGCTGTGGAAGAGCTGGAATCAAAGACACTTGTGATACAGCACAATTTGGATTATGATATTTTAAGGAGCTTGGAAATGTTTAAATCAAATACTTGGATTTTATTTTTTTTTAAATACTGGCTTGGTAAAGCAAAAATTGTACCAATTCCAGTACACTTTCACTAATGATCAGCTGTGTATCTGTCAGAAACTTGCTTGTCTTACAGAGTGCTAAAAATCATAGATTTTCCAGTATTTGTGACTTCTTGGCCAGAATACTGTAAATATTCCATAATTCTGTTTCTGGAATGGAAATGAAAGAGCCAATAAGCCCTGTTAAGTGAAGGCCCACGGGACCTGCTGGTTCCCTGCCATGCAGTTCAAGGGCTGATAAAGGTGCTAGGCCTGGCACCTTTAGGATGAAGTGGGGATGTTGGCATTTTGTGCTCCCTGATAACACTTGCCCTACCTTTAAGAGGATTTTATGGAATGTCCTTATCTTTTCTGGAGCAGTTGAGGCTGTTGTCAGAATTGGGACCAGCACATGCAGTTCCTTTGAGTCAGAGCAATTGTCTGTCTAGTTTTATTTTGGAAATAAAGGTACTATTTAAAATACTTCCATTTTTTTTTTTTAAGCTGTATTTCTCAGCTGGATTTTTTTACTTGAATGTGTGTCGATGATGCTGCTGGTGTAGATTTTTTTTTTTCATAATGAAATTTACTCAGCATTCCTGGCTACTAAGATAGTATTTTGCTTCTAAAGATAATGGGATTTCCTCAAGGCACCAACCAACCAATGCCACCTTCTAATGCTTCTTATTCTCGAGACAAAATAAAAGAGACAAAGTATAGCTATTCTGGCACAAGTGCAAAAATATTGCTAAATAGGTCCCAGTAGAACTTGCTTTATGTTATGGCAGCAACCTGGTGCACGACTTGCTGTGCTTACTGAAGCTTCACAAGAACAGTGTGTGCTCTTACCTGTTTTATTAATTATGATGTTTTCCAGCTGCTGCTTTTGACTTGTTTATAATATCTGCTCAATCATCTGCAACACTGCTCCTTTTTATAAAGTAACAAAACCCTATGAGCTGTTCTTTGGATGAAATTTAGCCATGTTACATGTGTAGCTGACAGGCCAAGACCTCAGCCTGGAATACATCAATAAACATCTTTTTCCTTGCATCACTTTCTCATAAATCCTATCCTTGTGTAAGTACATGTTTCAGTTGGGACAATTATCTTCATAAGTAACGCTGGTTTCACGTGACAGTCACGGGATCTAAAGAAGCAAACAGACAGGTTTATTGGGTTCAGGCCCCTTGGAACTGAAATACAGGGGGGTCAACTTTAAATCATGAAATAAAACAACTGTTTTCCATTTGTGTTGTTGTATACAACTGAGTCATGGGTAGTTAATTCAATGACTTCTGGAAAAATCACAGTACAACAGTATTTTGGCTCTGCAAATGTAATTACGTAGGTGTAATATGTTGTGGGGGTTTTTTCCTGGTTCTTGCCATGAATGTTAGTCTGTGTTATACTTTGGACTAGGCTGCTGGCTTTATATGTGGTTGGTTCATGCTTTCTTTACTGTACATAATATGTAATTCAGTACTTATTAAGGTTTTATGTGCTATGGGATCTTTCCACACTCCAAGCTTCACTTGTGGTAGTTGTTAAGGATAAAATATAATTGTACAGTAAAATAATTGTGATTTGAGACAGAAATGCTGCTAGGAAAGAAATACCAACATCCACTGACCCATCCGATTTCTCTTCCCTCTTAAAAGTATCTAAGACAGGAGGAACCAAAGGCCAAACTGTCCCCACACCAGTTGCATTACAGGCTGACAAAATATTTAGAAAAAGTTGTTCCTAAGTAAATACACACGCTGGGAAATCAGATGAACCTTTGATGGATCTGATAATGAACACAAAATAAGGCCCCAAATTGCTGAAGACAGCCAACCAGCCCTCCAGCTAAATGAGCTGCAGCATGACTGGAGACACAGATTGGAATGGCCTGGTGGCTTTTCCCCCACACACCTTTCAACCACTCAAGCTGCTGTGACCATTTGTCCATTCCTTGCAAATCCAGCTTTTCTGTGTATTTTCTGCTGTTATCACTCATAGCAAAGGAACTCTTCTTGTTTCTATTGCTTTGCCTTTTGGAGCTTTTACACTTGTCCCTTAGCAATAAGTGAAGATGGCAACTATCCTGTTTTCTCACATCTCCTTTGTGAGGTGATTTTTTTTTCCATATGCCCAGAGAAATAAAGCAGCAAACCAGCCTCAAAAAGGAAGTTTATCTATGTTGAGTCTTATTCAAGTGTTCTTGTTGCCATCAATGTAAGAATTTCCAAGCTCATTTTCTTCACTGGTAAAATGCCATTCGCTTTCCTCTGGGGAGACAAAGGTGAGTGATAGAAGTGAATCAGAGGAGGTAGAGGTGAGAAATAGGATTAAAAACAATAAAGCAAGGGGCAGTATGTGTTTAGAATTATCTTGGGTTTAATGCTGTGACTCAGTCATTACATGTGAGTTGACTATTGCCCTCCCTCTAGAACTGAGGACAAAGATCAAAGAAGACCCCCTACATGTACACAGAAAAGCCCAGAGGGCTTGCAGAGTATTGCCAAGGTGAATCCTCCAGGGAGTAATGAAGTTGGAATTGCTTTAGCCACAGTTGAAAGGTTAATGTTTTTGTGATTAATGATATGACAGCATATAAATTACTCTGCTCATTTCTCAGTCTTGGGTGTTTAATTGTCTAAATTGGCCAACCAGCACAATTTCTTTTTGTTTACTGACAAATGCAGAACTGTCTGGATCCCTGTTGTCAGTGCTTAGGCCTGGCCTTGGTGTGTGTTTAAAAAAAAAAAACAAAACACCAAACACACAAAAAACCCAAACAAACAAAACCAGCCCACAAATTGCAGAACTGTGTAATGAAAAGCAGGAAAATACTAATGTCTTACCTAATTTTGAAAGGGTAAAATTTAATTTACTGGGATATGCATAGGGTAATCTGTGTTAAAGGGAGAACAGTTAAAGGCAATAAGCTTGCTTTGTAAAACTCAGAATTTATCTGCTAAAGTTGCATTCTAAGATCTGGAAGCTCTTATCAGTCAGTGACTCATTTCTCTAGCAGGTCACCAATTCTGTGTATTAGACCTCCTGCCTGTAGAACTGATTTTCTTTGTTCTGGTGGCACTTACCGACTTTTCAGCCCAAATCCCAACAGGGTGAACACAGCAGCGAATTGCTCCCAAACCAGCAGGATTAGCACAGGCCAGTGTCTTGTTGAGTTTTGCTCTCGCCATTTCCACACTGACTGCATTATTGGCATTACCCAGATCTCTGGCCTCTCATTATCAAATGCTTTTCACTTCATTGACCAAAACCCATCCTGTTTTCTTTGCTCACACAGAGATTTTCCCCACTGCATCCACAAATCCCTCTGTGTTCCCAAACCAGCAGGTGGGCAATAAGCACCGGCTGCCCAGCTTTGTTCCCCTGTGACCTGCACAGACTGAAGTGTTCTCCTTCACACAGAACCCACACCCATTTCTGGCACCTATGCTCATGAATTGGTTTCTGCAAACCTTTAGAAACAATTTTTTTAAAAAATCTTTACCACCATCTTAAAGTTGGCCAAAAAATCCCATGTTGTTTGTGGGCGGTACATATGGACAGCAGGATTGGGTGTACATTTCGAAGAGCAGCCCCAAGTTTATTTCATTCTTTTATATATAAACTTTACAACAGTGGCTGGGAATGAGTTGCCTTTAACAAAGAATGTTATCAGTGTTGTGGTTGTTTTGAGTTCACAGTGTGGTGTTTCACCATTTGCCTTCCCTGTGTTCCATCTTCAGCTCTGAGATTCCCTGCTATGTTCTCTACTATCATCTGTTTATTCCCTTCTTTGCTCACATAAAGGAATATCCCCAATTTGTTTGGCCTGCCAGGAGGGTTGTGCAAACTGATGAGGCATCTGAGAGATGGCAGTGGCTTTGTGAAGTGCATTTCACTGTGGCTTTGTGTGCTATTCATTGTTTCCATCTGGGAAGTAAGAAAGGAGTCCCAGGAACGAACTGATAGTAAAGTTTAGCGTTAAGTGACTCTCTCAAAGCATGGGACGCTTAGCTGTGTTTATATATCATGGAGAAAAGTTATCTGGAGTAGTTTATCTGCCAAGCTAAAAGATTTTTTTAATAGAAGTTTTTGTTTTGCTTTAGTGTTTTGGTGCTGATGAGAGATACAGAAAGTTTCCATTAATATGTACGTGCAACACCATAGTGCTAAATTACCCTGGTACTGTCATGTCCCAGAATGAAGAAACATTTGTATTAGCAGTGCTTTTAGCAGTGTTTTTTGGCACAGTAACCATCCAAATCTTACTAATTTCCTGTGTTACATACCAGCACTAACCCTTTAAGTTCTGATTACCTAACCACAGCTACTTACTTCATGCAGAGCAAACACTGTTAGTTTAGGAACCAAAGTGTAATAAAAACAAACCTGTTAAACTAATGACTTTTCTGTAGATTGGTCTCAGCAAGTCATTGACCTGATGAACATAAACATTTTAAATGGACTGATGAGTAAAGAGTTTGGCTTTTAGACGAGTTAAGAATTTGGAAACAGCAACACGTTAGCATGTTAATAAAGAAATCTTCTAAATTTGTTATCAGAAAGTGAACTTGAGTAATTTTTATTTATGAAGTAATCTAGCACACTGATGGTTTCTGCTTTCATGTAGCACCTTTCTCTACTTATGCATTGTGCCCTTTTGCCCTGGAAACTCAGATAAAAGGGTCAAGAAAAGAAATAAATGCTCTACAGGTCTTCTGTGTGTGACTGCAATCAAATTTTTCCATTGTTAGTGCAAAAGAAAAGAGGGAGAGTGAATCCACAATACAATTTTCATCCCCGGTGTGTGCCATAACTCTGTCCTCATTATAAGAAATGGAATATACCATTCTCTCTATGCCCAGATTATAAATCACTACTTGCCTATGGCCAAGAACATCTGTGTTTGTCCATTCTGGCAGACCCTTGTGCTGAAACAATGTTCTTACCTGGACATGAAAAGGCAGGAACATCCTCCATCTCTAAAAGGACAATAAGCCACTGCTTTTTAAAAAAATGGCATCTGTTATGTAAAGGAAAGGTTAAGAGGTGATCTGTCATTTCTTAATTTTAAAATAGTTGAATACACTGTGTTTTGAAAGAATTTTGGTGATTATTTACCTATAAAGAACTATGCTTGGGCAGTCTAAGGTCTCATGCAGTGAAGGGCTCCATGTTTTAATTGGCTCTCATTGGTTCTCTGAAATGCAAAAGCAGCAATGTTATGATTGCGTTTCAAGGATTTCTTGTATATGTTTTTTTTATTTAAATCTAATCCCTCTTTAGAAATCACAGAACCCTAAAAACATTTAGGCTGGATGGGATTTGTGGAGGTTATCCAGGCCTTGATCTTCCTGCTCAAAGCAGGGCCATCTTATAAGTTAAATCGGGTTACTTGGGACCATGTCCAGTCGTGTTTCAAAAATCTCTGAGGGTGGAGATGCCAGTCCCTCCGAGCAACTTTAATCCGTTTAATTCTGATTTTTTTTTCCGTTTAGCCAATCAAAATTTCCCTTACTGCAACCTTTATCATGTCCTTTCACCATGGACCTCTAAAGAAGAGTTCAGCTCCAGCTTCTCTGTATCCACCCACTTTAGGCACTGAAGGCTGGTGGTTTCTCCTCAGTCTTGTTTCCCAGGCTGACCAAAGCCACTTCTTGGCCTTTTTACACCGTGTGCTCCAGTCCCCTCACTGTGTTAGTGGCTTCTGCTACGCTGGTTTGTTCATCTTTGTCTTCTAATGAGTGTTCCAAGACTGGACACGCTATTCCAGGACCAGATGCAGCCTCACTTGTGCCAAGCAGAGGGGAACAGTCATTTCCCAAGAGTTGCTACTCTGTGTGTCCCGCTGCAGTTATCCTTTGCCAGGGTTCACTGCTGCCTCCTGCTCCTCTGGGATCCAAAAATCCTCCTCAGAACCGCTACTCAGTTCAGTTCCCAGCCTGTCTTTAAGTTCTTGTAGTTGAGGCCTTGTTCCAAAATCCCCTCTCAGTTCCTTTTCAGCGCTGTTGCATCTTACTGAAATCAGTTTTGTGGTAGTGCAAGTCAGCTTTTTGGGAAAGGCTGCTTGAAAGAGATATTGCCTGTATGTTAATTAGGGCCAAATATTCAATAAGCACGTGGTGTCCTTGGTGGCAAAGTAGCAAAATCAACAGATGTCATGTGGAGATTTAATCTGTACATTCCCTGCTCAGCTTGTGGATTTGGGTTTATGTTCTGGTCTGTCTCGGTGCTTGCATGTTTTCTTGGAACAGTTGTTTTACTTTCAAGTCTCTGATTAATCTAAGTCATCTTTACAGTTACGTCTTTTTCTCAAACATGGGCAAAGAGGCTTTTTCTAATTGAGGTGGGGTTTGTGGGGTTTCAGTGCAAAGGACACATAGATTAGCATGAGTTTAGTTTTTCTTAATTTTATGTGCCATGCTATGAGTATAAAAGCACCAGTAATAATAGTAAAATAGAAGCAAATGTTATTAATACCCTATTACATTTTACAAATGAAAATATAGTCTTTTTATTAGCAAACGAGGGCCAGACTCTGTGCATTAAGTATTTTAAAAGCAGTTTGACACTTAAACAGCAAACAGATCACTGCAAAAAATACACACAAGAAATGAGGGCTTCAAGAATGACTCTCTTTTATGTGATAAATAGCTTTTCAGCCTGATATACAGCTAGTGTATCTTCAATCCATCCTTAGCTAATTAACAAATAAAAGTACCTACCAATTAGGAGTTACACTCTGCATAGGTCTCAGTGTTCTATCATTTGTCATATCAGCATTCCCATTTTGGCTGGAATAACTGGTCCAGCAATGTGAAATGACCTTCCCAAGGTTTTCCAGGAGCCCAGTGTTAGAAGTTTGTTGCCACAGGACTGGACAATGTAGAGTTTGAGCTTCTGCTGTACAATTAAATAATGATTATGCAACGTACAGTCCTGAGTATTGTGATGTAGTTGGTGTTAAAGGCATAAAATTGCCAAGTGTTGATTGCATTCACTCTTCATCTCTTTAGAAATTAACATAAACTAATCCCTCTGAAGCAATTAGTATCCTAATGTAAGAAGTTCAAAATATCATTAAAAAAATACTGATTTTTAAATATAAGCCAGCAGAATATTTAAAGAAGCTGAAGAGTGGGTGAAATCCTCTGACCATATTTTTCATTATTTAAAACCAAATAAAACCCAAGCACCAAACACAAAACCCTACAAAGCAAAGCCCCTCTGATTTTTCCATTTACTCCCAAAATGCAGTTCTCTGCCTGGTAAGAAGTTCAGTCTTCAGCAAAAATCCTTTGCTGGTTTTGGACTGAGTTTATTTATATTTGTTTTATACATGTTTATCCTTGGGGTGGGCCCATCAGGGATGAGAATTCCAGACTTTGTGGAACAAAATGCATTTCATAACTGGACAAAGCAAAGCCAGGGAGAGAAGGCGCTGCTCACATGCGATTTTAAGCTCCCCAGGACACGTTTGTCCAAAGCCCTCATGATCTTTAATGCATTTATCATCTTTAATGTTAAACCCTCCATTAAATGTGTATAAGTGAAAGGAGTATGTTGAGTTATTCAGGGGACTTGACCACTATGGGCTTCCTGCCTAAAAGGAGAGATGTGTTTGTGTATTGTTAGCCAACATGAAATTCTTTCAGCAGAATAATTTTGGTAAACTACAGGTGCATTTTATGCAATTTTCATGGTGAAATCCTTTAGAATCAATGAGAGATAGTGAATAGTCATTATTTTTATATGGGAATTACTATATACAGGTGCCAAGAATGTTGTATTGCACAATTTCTACACGGCTCAGCACATAAGCCATTCAGTCACTACACTTAGTGAAGTAGAAATCCATTTAGAGAAAGGGGGTGGTGTTACATTTTGGCTTAGTTTTTAAGGGGGTTAAACACTTGAAATCCTACACATTAATTTGTAATCATTCCACATCCATCCTGCACGTTATGTCTGCATTTTGAAGCATTCTGAAAGGTCTATAGCCATTTTTTTGGTTTAAATTGTGAGCAGCAGCTCTGCTTTTCCAGCTTGGAGGTGTACAAAGTGTGAACCGTTCAGTTCTGTTTTCAGGCTTCATTATGGACAAACTGTTTGATGACTGACTGTTACACACAGGATGATTTAGACCTGGGATGTTGTTTTTTCAGTGAACTGTGTCAGTCATGAGCAACTTCAGAATTTGTGTCAACAACTTTCCTGCCTTACAGTGGTAAAACAGTGGAATGGTGAGGAATTAGGAAGGACAGGACAGTTATGCAAGTCTAGTAGGTTCCCTATTAAAACAGATATCTAGGAGTGATTTAAAAAGTCTACATATAGAGAATGAAGGGTGGCGTTCAGAAAAGTGGAGAAAAAAAGTCTAAAAAGTGTTTGATGAGATGTTTTAAGTACTTTTTGGTCTTGAAGACTGCAAATAAAAGGAAATTCGTTAGCAAACATTCTCGTCTGGAACATTCTTGTCTGGAACATTCAGCTTCTCCTCAAACTTGCAGAAGTCTTTAGTGTGTTAATACACAATTCCAAGAATGCTGAAAAATAAGGATCAGTGGTGGCCTTATGGTGAAGAAGTCAGCAATTACAGTCTGTAAAGCAGACAGAGGAGAAAGCAAGTCTAAGCCAAAGGAGGTCTATCAACTGTTGTTATTGGCATTAAATTGTTGAAGGCTTAACTGAGAGTGCCCAGAATACTTCTTGGTTCAGTATGTTTCCAAATTAATCCAAACCTTGGTAGTCAACATAATGGCTAGGGAAGGGATTTATTACAGGTGTCTCCCTCCCCCTTTTTTTTCCCCTCCCTCTTCTTTTTACAATCTGAGTAATATTTCATATGGAATTTACTTACAGAGCTGAAAAACTATCAGTATCAAGCAAGGTGTTCTGCTGCTTTTTGAGGTTTGGGTTGAAAATGGAGTGTTGAGGGAGAGCTGAGAATTCAGGAAAGGGGTTTAGAGCTCCAAAATATAAATATACACATTATACTGTTGTCAGGTTTTGTAATTTTCTTTTTCCATTTCTTTTATATCACCTTCATTTCAGGAGACCCAGAAAGCTCCCTTGTCACTGTCCATTCTGCCTGGCTGAAGGGATGAAAAACTACCCAGGGGCCAAATGATAACAATTTAAAATCTCTGTCTGCATTCAGTAGGAGAAAACAACAGGAATGGACGTGTCCTTGGTGCTAAAGCAATGGAATGTGTCTCAAGAGCCCTTGGTTTGGTTTCCAGTTCGGGCTCCAAGCAAGTAGATCACTTCTTCTCTGTGCCACACTTTTGTGTGTGTATAAGGAGTAATTACAATCTAGAGACAGGCAATGGCAACAAAGGCAGGACAGGTCTTTTATGAATTTATAATACTCCTTGGAATGCAGCTTCAGTCCCCTCTGTGATAGCTGAGCAATGATGGCATAAGGTAATAACCATGTAAATGGTTGGTTTTGCTGGCTCACATATCATGGATTTGCAGGGCAAAAATTATGGGCTTTCAGCATCTGATGCAGAATTGAATATTTCTTCTTGTCTGTGTCCCCACAGAGGGGTTCAGTGTGGGCCTGGAGCATAGAGGTGTGTTAGGACTGGAATTCCCTGACCTTCCTGTGACTTCACAGGGAGAGAAACAGCTGCCTTTCCCTTCCCTACTGCTATGCTTGGCCAGCTGCTAATGCTGCCTAATTGGAACAACTGCTTGCTAAATTTAATTAACCTAGGAAAACAAGGATAGGCAGGCCAGTGAAAGTAAAAGTTGAGAAATGGCATTTACTTTTGATGCTACAGATATCATTGCATCCTTCTGAAAGGGAATTTGGAATTGTGAAATAGTACAAGTCTAACTCAAATGTCAAACCTGTGTGGCATTAGTGCAACACAGTGGCTCAGAAAGTAAAGGGATGTGTGAATAAGGTGCAGGAACCAAATCATTACAAATAAGTTACTGGCTATGGTGGTCTCTATTGTTACTGTCTGATGACTTTCCCCACAGAATCATGATACAAATGTGACTCAAAGTAGATTTTTTTTTTTCTTGGAGAAGGAAAGAGTAAGTGACCTTGCACTGCTGCAGAGCTGGTGATAAGCAATGCTGTGCTTTTTGTGTTAGACTACATGATAAATTTTTCATTTTGTATTAGAATTTTACTATGCCAAAAATACAGCCTAGTCAGAAAACTGCATGTTTCAAATCTGGCTTTTTGATCTTATTTACATTAACTTGTGCTCATGAGTAATCTCTCTGAAGTCAATGGTATGAATCCAGTCATAATGAAATTATTTGTTGTTTATTTTTTCTCATCTGGTAATTATACTTTGCTATCTGATTCTGTTGTGACCCTTCAAGCAAAAGACTCAAGAACAGAAATAAATTCTTTTTAGCTTCTGCACTGGAGCCAGTTCTGAAGAAATGAAAAGTTCTTGTATCCTGTCCTTAAAAGCAACACACAGCATGGCAAGGAGTGTTCATGTGGTGTTATGAAGGTTGCACAACGAGGAGGGAACGATTCCTGATCTCCTGGTTTCAATCAGTAGGGTTTTTTGCTCAGCAGCAGATACAGACTTGTCCATACAGCTCCAAACGGCTTCTGTGGGAATTGCACGCTCGTATCTGAATGGAAAACGAGGTTTTCTTTCTTCAGTGCGCTCACCCCATGGGAGTGGCCGCTGTCCCTTTTCTGACCCCTCTGGAATTGTCCCCTCGGGGGGTTGCGGGTGCCATTCGGGGGAGGCCGCGAGGTGGCGCTGCGGGGTCGCGTTATCCCTGGATTAGGCGCGGGAATGGGTCGGGATCAGAGAGTGGGGAGGGATTAATCCACAAATTGTTGCCTTGCTGACATACAGGTTCTCTTTCATAAACAGATTTCTTTTCTGCCGTTCCAGTACTGACAGTTCCACCCCGTCTTGGGGGACATCTTTCTTTTATCAGCTCTGCTGACTTACTGCACGTGCTCTGATCGCTCGGGTCCGGCAGAGCCGCCTCTTTGTTTAAGGTCATGTCACCTTAGACGGCAAGGTCACCCTAGATGTTGAAAAGGGTGGAACCTCTGTGAAAGCTAAACCCACACTTTAAAAAGCTGTACTGAGCTGACATGTAAATCCTGCTCTAAACTCTTGTGAAGTCACCCGTTGATTTAACTGAGTCCTTAATGGTGTGGCAGCTATTGGGGTGTGTGCTTACAAAAGGCAAAAAAACTCCAAAACCTTGGCTTTGTATCACTTTACCAGCCCTGTATATTTCCAGGGCTTTCCTTCCATAAATTTTTTCCTGCTAAAATACAGACTTGTCACAGTGTGTTCTCCCAGAAAGCTCTGGTTCTGTTTTGCGTTAAGAAGTTTTGCTTTTCTTTTCTTTGAGTTTGTCAACTTTGATCAATATTGATGGTGATGTTAAAACCGAGGGAACTGTTGCTGCAGGTGCACTTCTATTTTTAATCACACTTGACTTCTGCCTCAGTGCACCTTCCTGGCAAGCAGGGGGTCATTTTCAGGAGACACTGATGATGGTTTACCTGGGAGTCCTTCCCACGGCCATGGAGCAGCAGCTGAAGGCTGCTCTGCTCCATAGCACTGGAGGGAATTGCTCAGTGACAGGCAGAGTTTAACATGTTCAAACTGCCTGAAGGCATGAGCTGACTTTAAAGAACTGCAAAAGTCCCAAAACTCAGTAAGCAAACAGGACCTGGCCCCAAGCCTACATTGCAGAGAGGCTGCGTGACCTGTCGAGGATGGGTGTGCAAGGATGCAGCCTGGGAATTCCTGTTTTATACAAAAGGACAAAATCAGGAAGGCACACATCCAATAGGGATACCCAGAGGGCACACACATATTGCAACAACTCTAGGTAACATCATGAAAATATGGGAAAAAACCAACTGGCTGCTTTCCTGGACACCTGGCAGCCAGCTATTCTGAAAGGTGGGAACTCCTTTAATGAATATTGGATTTTGTGTGTGCTAAAAGGACTGCACTTGAGGAGGATGTAAAGTCAGTGGCCACTTGCAAGTTTTATTTGCCACAGAGGCTGCTCAGTGCTCTGCACATCCGGACTCTGTGACATGGCCACGTTCATTCGCTGTAGAAATCCATCAGAGAGAGAATATTCCAGGGAAGAACTAGGCCTGAAAAAAGTAAGCAAGAGGGTTTGTTATGAAAATGAAGGGAGGGGGATTTAAAAATAAATATCAGAATGCTCTGGAAACACATTTCCCAGAGCAACAACTTCCTCAAGGCCCTGCCCCCAGCTACTGTTTCTGGGATGCACAGCCAGGCTTCTCTAGGTACTTCTTACAGGTATGGTTTGCCAAAGGGAAAACAGTAGGAATATTCCCAGCACTGGCATCATTTAGAGCATTTACCTTCAAGGAAAATATTTTATTCAGTTGTCAGAAATCTCATGATCTGAGCAGAATGAAAAAAAAAAGGCGGGAAAAAAAATTTCAGGCAAATAAACTGAATATTTCATTAGTGAAGAACTTCTCTTGAAAGAGGACTTTTTAAAGAAAAAAGTGAGGAGAAATCAGAATATAAACATGAGAAAAGATGATGCAGTTAACAGGCTTGGACAAAAGAAGGCTGAATTAAAGATAATAAGCTTGTAGAAAATTCCTATTCCAGACTTGCCCCACCACAAAAAAAGAGAATCTTTTCTAAAAGCAAGATATGAAACCCAAGAATGGAGAAGCAACTGTTAGGACTTGGTTGGAATTATAGCTGATTTTTTTTTTTTTTATGTTTATAGTTGCTATCCTTAAAAAAGGTTGAAGCACAGATTAAAAAAAAAAAAAAATTGATTTAAGCTAAACACAATTAAAGCCAACTAATTTTCCGCTTCCTCTCTACCACTAAATTCTACTGAAGAATCTATAGAAGCACTATCTAATTTCATATTCTCAAAATACTTTTGTGGCTTCTCCAGTTCTTGGATGATGGTCCAGAAGGTAGAGAAAATTCTGATGGGTGCTGTATAGACAATACTACATTTTTGGTTGAGGTGAGGTGAGTCTGTTCAAGTCTTCTCAGAGACATTGAACTGCTTGAATTATCTAGCACCGATTCTGACTTTTTACGGTTTTAATCAAGTTTCCCTGCTAAGATGTTTCTCCTTGAATCCATATGTCGTTGCGTCCATAATTCATAAATATTCGCACAACGTAAAACAAACCTATTTTCTCTAAATGCAAAGAAGGCCCTGGATTTCATTATGTAACAAATGTTGCCTTAGGTTATGTGTAGTCTTTCAAAGTGACTGTAACATATTCCAAACTTTTAATATTCCCGTGTAATGTTTCTTTTTGTTATTATACTCTTTTTTTGTTTGTCTGAAGTGGGAGAGATTATCTGTACTCTAACATAAGCCTCCAGAATATCCAAGTCTACAAAGGTTATGGGACTGAGCCCTATTTTTTCCACAGAATAAATAACTTTTGAACAAAAGGCTTCACTATGCTGTTAGGCAGATTCCCTTCCTTTCCTTTCACTGCCACTAAGCTGAAATGGATAATGTTACCTTCAGTAGTCAGAGAGAGGCAGCAGCTCAAGATGTAGCCAAAAGTATCAGAATTAAGAAAATAGGAATTCTACAGTTAGCCAAGGAAATTATTTTCCCGTAGCAGTGGGAATAGCAGCTCTCACAGAGAAACTGCTCCCAAACCTTTGGCAAAATGAGGATTCTGAAAGCAGTTACAGAGCAGTTTCCAACAGCAGCATGACTCAGGGTTTCTGTAAGGGTGGAAGGGCTGTTTAAATGTGACAGCCTGATAAAAGGGCTTTTTGAGTTTGATCTCCCAATAAATTTAGTGATGAACTCCTTGAGTGTTTGTTGAGGTCCATCGGTAAAAATAATTGGGATGGAGTCTACAGGACAGTGTTCTTTTTATTGTTCTGTAATAATTTTCTGACCCTAATTTCCTGCTTGCTCATTTGGTTTGAATTGGACCAGTTCATGAGAAAAGCCTTCCCCATAAGGCATAAATTCTGTGTGTGGGAGAATTCTTTGTAGATATTTGTTCTGCGAATTGGAATAATAAGGCTCCTATGGATTTGAAAGCTACTTTGTCCAATGGCTGCAAGTTTGAAACTTTTCTTTCATTATTGTCCATTTTTCAGTTAATCCCACTGTGCAATTTCAGCTCATCTATCTGCTCTTTTTCCTTTGGCAAAATGCAAAAACTGTCTTGCCCACCAAGTGCACACACACACCATGGACTCGTGTTACTGGCATGTCTGGGCTTTAATTGAAGCTATGATTGAGTGGGTTTATAGCATACCATGAATGTTTTTGACATGTTTCATAAATGTATTTGGAGATCACAGCACAGATGATTCTTGATCTTGAATCAATGAGCTGTAGAACGTCCTGTTCTTCACAGATGTCCTCACTTCTTGACACTCCCAGTTACATAAACTGTGTGTTTTTTGAGTGATCAGATATTGTATATAGTAAAAAAAAAACCAGTTCTACCTGCAGCTGCTTTTGGGACACAGCAGGTTTTTAAGGCTCCCTTCAGAGGCTCTGCTGGGGAACCTCAATGCACTGCCTTATTTATGATGTTAATGTTGTAGTAACATTGGCTTCAGGGTAGGGACTTTTCACAGCTTCCAGCTGCTTAACAGCACAAGGAATTTGTGGTCACAGGTTCTTTAGCTGCTTTTGAATATCCCATCACATGTGTGAAGCATACATACTTGCTTGGGCCATCATTTGGATTAAATGGACATCTTAGTGCAGAAGACAATGAAAAATACAGACAATTTCTGGAATTGAATTATATTAAAAACATTCACTAAGATCTGCTAATATAGATGGATATCCCAAGTGGAAAAGATTTTTGGACCTGAGTTAAAGATTGCTTAGTAAAAATTGTTATTGAACTATGAATTTTCTTGAAGATAATTTAGTTTTCAGATTCTGGTCTGAAGCCCATTGAAATAAAAGGAATTTGGACTCAGCAAGGTCTAAGGCTTGGGGTAGTTTCTCAGAGTCTTCCTTTCGCTGAATAACACAGGTAGTCTCAATGAGGTCTGTAAAATTAGTCATTTAGTGCTTCTAGGGCTGCAGTAATGAAAAACATCCTGACAAAGTAAACTAAATGTTCTTCTCCATGGTGCCAAGCAATAAGATGAGAAGCAACGGGCACAAATTGATGCCCAGGAAGTGCCACCTGAATATGAGGAAGAACTTCTTTACTGTGCTCTGGAAGAGATTGCCCAGAGAGGGTGTGGAGTCTCCATCACTGAGGATATTCCAGAGCTGTCTGGACACAATCCTGTGCCATGTGCTCTGGGATTGACCCTGCTTGAGCAGGGAGGTTGGACCAACCTCACCCATTCAGTAAATAAAATAATAATAATTGTGTCTTTGTGATTAACAAAGAAGCTTGGATATAATCTTCTGCAGGGAATTTTCTAAAACATCTGTTTCTGCAAAATTAGTCACAGCCAGTCAAAACACTTCAGAACCAAATACTGGAAAATAAGTTTTATTTTGCATTCATCCACACATGAGTGCTTTTCTCAGTGCGTGTGTTTGTCGGTAATTCTCAGTAGACTAATTTGAAGTCAGATCCCAAGTATGAAAGAGCAAGACCTTGCATTTTGCATATTCTGCAACATCAAGCGTTGGAAAAATAACAAAACTCTTTTCAAGAGACTTGTAAAATTGTTATATAAATTGAAACTTTTCCATCATTACACTGTATTGCATCTAATCTATTGTAAGTTTTCTTGCTGATTGCTTTTTTAATGAATGCACTTCTCAGTTCGAGCTAGGGTTAGTCTTAGGATTTTAGGAGGGGCAGGGATTGTTACAAACACAGGTCCTTTTGGTTCATAAGTGTTGGCAGCTGCATCTACCATTTTATGTATATTTAAATACATTTTCTGGTAAGAGTTGTTTGTGAAGATATAAGGGTGGGAAGTGCATCTATACCTTGTAACCTAATCAGCCTTTCAGAGTTCAGTGGAAATCAAGTCCTGGAATTCTCATTCCACATTCTGATGAGGACAAAGCTGTTGAGGGGTTCTCCTGTGTCCTGTTAGAATGATGGCTTGGAATTGATACAATGCCAATACCTGTGACCAGTCTGTAAATTCTTATGGATTTGTGTATAATACTTTGTAGGTTTTCCATAAAACTGCTCCTCATGGCCGTGCAGGGCAGTCCCGGTGCCGTGGCAGAGGAGTGTTTACAAGTGTTACACTTGAGAGACTTTGAATTGCCAAACTGATGGAGAGTCTGCTCTACCCCCTGACAAACACTGATCAATAGTGTGACAATTCCTAAACGAATTGGCTCACTGACCCTGCTCATGGTCATCCTCGGGGTGCCCCATTTCAGCCTCCAGCCATCCCCTTTCCCGGTGTAGTGTTCCACAGCACACTCATTCCCACCCGAGGCCTTAGGCACTGACCCTCTGCTCATTGCCATCTCCTTCACCAGGTCAGGTCAACACCTGCAGCATTAGAGTGCACATCTTGCTTTGTAAAACAATGTATTATTTAAAATTAAACACTTCAGAGAAAGCAATATTGAAAAGAGCCCCCACTCTGACGTGTCTCCACATCCACCTTTCTCGAGTCACTCTTCTCCCTGTGTAAATTTAAAGTCCTGTGCAGTGTCAGGTGTTCTGAACAAAGTTAAATCCCTCCTTCAACTCTCCTGATTGGGAGTGAAATACTGAAATACTCATCTCCTCTTTTGTTGGTATCACCATGCTTTACATATCTCAAATGTCTTGGTTTCCTGAAGAAGTCTGTCTTTAACTGTTTGGGAAACAAATACAAATACAATGCATGTTCCTGTAACATTCTTAGAAACTTCTTGTCCCTGAGGGGAGGGATGTGGCTCTAAGGTCTTCCTGTGCTCTCCAATTTCATTTATTTTATGCGGATATCATAAATAAAGAAGATACTTCTTTATTCAAGATGCTAATCCGTTCATATGTTTAAAAAAATTTAAAAGGGAGAGAAAATATAATAGCAAAAAATCAATAGGCTCTGCATCACTAATTTCTTTGGAGTTTTATGAGGTTTATCACTCTCTAGCATAAATTTTGAATGAATGTCTTCCAACAGGTAGGAATCGACAGACAATATGACCTATTGGTTGGTTCTAAAAGTGTCTTGACAAATTGCAGTCTCATAAATATTTTCTGTTTAACCAAAAGCTTACTGTGACCACCTTCTGTTACCCCTTTTCAAAATCTTGCATTAATTTTTTAAGTGGTTAAGTGGTTCGTTCTTTTGCAACAAGGCATGTTACGGGGCTGTGCTTGACTGTCCTTTGTTAGGCCTTTAAAAATTGATATGAACACTGATGTGAGTTAATATACTTGACAATTTCTCTGGATTTAAAAAAAATTACATGGTATAAGAACAAAATACCATAGCTGTAACCTGAGGTTTTCTTTAAACAACTTTTTAAGTACTTTCCACTTTATGATCTTTATGGTACCTCTTCTTTTTTCCTGAAAAAGTACATGATGATGCTTCTGAAAATAAGCAACCTTCCAGTGGGTTTAGAGGGGGGAAAAAAAATTAAGAATATCTCCTTTAGGAGATTGCATTTATCAGTTTTCAATCTCTTTTCAAGATGAAAGGTGAAACAGTCTGACTTGACACAAAGAAATAAACCCCATCTTGCCTTTGAACTGTTTGCCAAGGAAGTAATGGGCTTATGGGTTTTACCTGTGCAATACTGAATTTTGCTGAGAACAGCAGCTTTTCATGAAGCTTACAAAAATCTGTGAAATTCAGTTTTATCTTGGCATGGTGGAGGGGGGAGAGAAAGGATTTTTGTTTGACCAAACTGCAGTTCTGAAATGTGTTCTGCAAACACATCATGGGGGTGCACAGCAAACACCGCCCCGTTATTCCAGGTGTCCCTTCAGGCACTCGGTGTCTCCGTGTCTGTCCCCCACAGGTAGATTGAGCACTGTCTGGCTCATTCCTCAACCATCTTGCTTTCTTGTTATGGAAGGCTATTGAGATGTCTTAAAAAGCTTAGTATTTTAAATGCTCCTACACTGGGATGCTCCATGATTAACAAACCTGCTGTGATTAGCCCAAGTCTGCAATCTTTGTTCCTTTTCCATTTATGAACTGAAAGGCTTCATGCCAGAGGAAAGCACAACAATATGGATTTATTCAGTTTCCCCAATACATTTCAGAAATCCTGTGAATAAAAAAACTGTTTGTAAACTCTTGGGGTGTGAGAAGCATTCTAACATGTGGTGGCCACATTAGTTTTTCAGACCCAGAAGCAACACAGTGCAGATTGAAGCTGTACCAAAAGAGCATTTATTAAAGCCTCCTTGTGATTCTCTTGTCTTCATCATCCCAAGACTCATCTTTCTTCCTCACTTGTTATTAGCATTGAGGTTCATGAGAAGAAAGAAGCCTTGAAACAATATTTGACATGAATAATATTTGTTGTAATTTAAGACTATTCTAGTAGCCAACAGAAAAAACAATTACTGCCTTTCTTTTAGATAGAGCTGAAAACTTGTTCTTTGCACTAACCCAGCTTTTCTCTCCCTGCAGACAGTTTGTGAAATAATTGTGCAGACAATAGTTTTTTAAACTGTGTATGCACATATTCATGCAAGCAAAGCAGAGAGGAACAAGCAGTATTAATTAAACTTAAATTAATTAAAGGATTGTCTAATGTTTATTTGATTGAAAGTGGAGACTAGTATGGGAACATTGCACAATAAGTCCAAGAAACTCTGCATAAGGACTGGAAAATGTGGAAAAGCATGGGCAGAACACCTTCAAATTTTGATGTTTGACCATCTTCATTGTTCTTCTGGGCTCTTTCTTTATTTGCTGAGCATTCTTTTTAGACACAGTCCTGCAGAAAAGGAAAGATGACTTCATGTTATCTCTCAATAAATACTGTTGTCCAAATTATCCATGCTATTGCTGCTGCTGTGGTGCAAGTGTGGTGGTGTCTGTGCCAGGTTCAGTTTGTGACCAGGTCCAGTCCCAAACTCTACATTGTAACGTGCCAACGTGCCCACT
This sequence comes from Neopelma chrysocephalum, assembly GCF_003984885.1. Classification (NCBI taxonomy): domain Eukaryota; kingdom Metazoa; phylum Chordata; class Aves; order Passeriformes; family Pipridae; genus Neopelma; species Neopelma chrysocephalum. The sequence goes on from NW_020897781.1 coordinate 4,407,538, forward strand.
TATTTCCCACCTTGTGAGGTGGCAGTAACACAAAGAACTGCAGAAATCCATTCTATCCCTTCTCCAGTGCCTTCCTATCCCTAGGGAAAAACCCACCCCCTTTTGGGGAAGTAGGATTTGTGGTAAAGCGAAGACTGATAGTTCATTTTGACACATTTTGATCAAAGCAGTTAAGAAGTACTTCTTTTGCTTTGATGCATCTTGTTCTGAGTTAAAGGCATTTGTGCAGATAAGCCCCAGGGTGTGCAGGACCTGGACCTAGTGAGGATCCAAGTGAACAATGGGTAAAGGCAGGAAAGATTCTGTTCTTTTTCAGTAACTTTTGAATTAAATCTCAGTGGAAACTTGTATATCCTAGGCATCCCTACACTGGATTTCACTGCTCCTTCGTTTCTGTCAGGGGAGCTGAAGGCTGCCTGCATGGAGAAAGCTGCCAGGGGGCCAAGGAAGTGGTTATAGCCTGTATTCACTTGTGAGATCACGTTTTGGGGCTTGGGGGGGAGCCAAACTCCAGAAAGATACTGATGAACTCCTACAGAGTGTCAGCTACTGCTTGGAGCCCTGAAATCCTGAACATTCCCAAGGCAGAGCCTGGGAGCCCTGGGTTTGTCCAGTGCTGCATCACTGTCCCAGTGACCTCAGGGGTCACTCAGTGACCTCAGGGTTGTGCAGGCAATGGTGGCTCTTGGGGGCACCAGCAACAGACACAGGTTACAGCAGGGAAAATTCTGAGTAGGTAGAAGGAGAAAATTCTTCCAGGTGAGAGTGGTCAATCACTGGACTAGAGCCTGACAGCAGCTGTGGACATTTTGATTGGAAATTTTCAAAATTCAGCTGGACAACGTCCTGAACAACCTGATCTCAACTTGAAATTTTCTCTAACTTTCAAGTTAGCTGTGAAATTGGACCAGATGATTTTCAGAAGTTTCCTCTAAAATATTGCTTATTTTATCATTCTACAATGAACAATTAATGATAAAGCATCTTTAGAAAAGCTTTTTCCTTCTACTGATCCGGTTCACCATGTGGTCCCACAAATAGCTGTATGAGCACAGACATAGGTACAGTAACTCTGGCATGAAAAACACTAGTCAGGATGAAAAGAGGGAAAAGTAGTAGTCAACGCAAGCCTCCCAGATAGGTTGTGATGCTGGACACATCAAAAGTGGGAGTGTGACACCAGGCACTCCTGGCATTTGTCCTTGACTTTTACTTTGTGCCAAGAGCACCACTACACCACTAACAGTTTGGGGATCACTTTTAATAGACACCATGTGGGAATGGGAGGTCAAACTAAGATCATCCCGTGCAGTACTAATTGCTTAAATCTGCTTAAGCAGCCAGGGACTGAGAGCTCTGTATGGGAAATCAAGAATGGTGTAACAGATCAGTGCCATGTACAGAGATCAGGGTGATCAGCATCAAAACTCTGAGCTTTGGTCCAACAAAATCAAAATCTTAATCCTGACTTCTAATAAATGTTTCCTTGTCACGATTCTATCATTCACACCAGTACTTGAATCTTAATTAAAGCACAGCAGTGTGTAATCCTATAGCTCTGTATTTGAAAGACAGGCAGAAAAAGTATTGCAGTGATCACATTTGGGAAGGGAAGAAAGCACATATGGAATGCACATGTAGGTAACTATTTGGGGAGGCATCTTGAGATTCGTGCAGAAATAAGGAAATAACTGGAAAAACTGTTGTAAATACTAAAAGCTATCAATTCCCAATATGAATCTTAATTATTTTTTTAAAAGGTAATAAATCAAGGGTGTGTGTTCAATCTTCAGGTCATTCTTGAACTTTAATAAGGTTCAATGCAGGACATGTGGAGCCTTCTTGTAAGTAATAATAGGACTCATTAAAAAGCCCCCACAGTGATTGAAAATCATACTTTCTGAACTATTCTATTCCAGATGTCTTTACTGGTATGCCCATGAGCACAGTCTACAACAAACCAGTGCTGGGATTTTTGTTTGCCTGTGCTTTTGTCTGCTATGGGAACAAATGTTTGCATCTGGACAAAGTCTGCTCCACTGGTGTATCTCAGGGAGGAGAGCAGGATTGCTCCTAGGCTTGCTATTAAAAAAAAAACAAAAAACTTTTTCCTTAATTGAAACAGTTTATAGTCATTTTTAAGTGTATGATGGACACTTTTTTTCTTCCTTTTCCCCATTTTTCTCATCCCTCCCATCTTCACAGAAAGAAAGGCCAAAAAGAGGGTGGTTAAGAAGAGCAGATAAAGTAGCTGTTTCCTGGGGGTTTTTTGGAATACTGGCAGTGTCAGGCCTGGGAGCATTACACTTTGGAGGGGAGCAGCTACGTTATTGCACTAGGACAGAACTGCTGTGGATTGGTAGCTCTTCCCATCATCTGTGCTTTTGGGGTTTGACGTTGCCCCTAAAATTAGCAGTACCAAGAGTGATACTTAGCAGAATTACAGCTGAAAAATGCAACTAAGTGATTATTTATATCCATGTGCTGTCAAAAGTTGATAATTTCTTCTTCCTCCCCCAAACCAGACGGGAGGAAAATGAGTAGGTCGAAACAGGACTGACAGAAAGGCGGAGGATGAGAAGTGTATATTCTCCTCTGTTCCCACTTACAGTCTGTCACCCCTGCACAGCACAGCCACTGAAGTCCCTGGGGCTTTAAGAGAGCACAGCCAGGGTTGGGTGGCTGCAGGAGGAGGTGATGTCTGTAGTAAGTCACGGGATCCAAACACAGTTTGCTCTTGGCCGTGGTGGTTTAGTTTCCGGTAATTCAGGCCGTGCACTCGTGGTCAGGCCCAGCCCTCCCATGTGCGTCCACGAGTCTTTCCTGCTCACGTCTTGTTTACTGGATAGTAAACACCAAAGATTTTCTCAGAGTACGTGTGTGTGTGTGAGTTGGGAGCGGCCTGGATGCTCTTGTAACCGTCATTCCATATGGGATGATGTGCCTTCTTCCCCTTTCCCAGTTCTGTGTTAGTAGCTAAGCCATCGCTCTCTTTTTTTGGATATAAAAGTGGAATAGAAATGCTGGCTTCCTTTGCCATTCCTTAAAAAGTAAAACTTGTGGATAACCATACTATATAAAAGCCGATTTTGTATTCTCCCAGCTTCTTAGATAGAGAAAGAGGAGAAAACTGAAGAATTTAGGCTTTGGTGATGTACTTTTTGGGAAATGCATGATTTACAGATCTTGCCAGGTTATGGATTTTTTTTTTCTCCTCTATCCTCATCTGTTTTGCTTGGTAATTTCCAAGTCTGCACTGAACCTGAACACAGATTCTGGTACTCAATGTGTAGAGGGTGTAAGCAATTTCAACTGCTTCATTTCAGAGGAATTCTTTCAGAAGGGTCATCTCACTCCCCCTGAATGACAGATACGTATTTGTTTTATCAAGAGTGCTCATAAACACAGTCCCTCCCTTCCAGTTAGGGTTACTCAGGAAATTAGTTAATTAGTGATGTCTAAATCTTACTACGTTCAGTGAAAACACTAATGAGTCTGTGTCTGGCCTTAGAAATTGGTATTTAAGATTTAGGGAACTGGTTATGGTAGGTACAGGCTGGTATTTCCTGTAGTGGAAAAGATTATTTCATGGAAATCACCAATAAAGCAAAATTGCCTAAACAGCAGGAATAGAAGTTATTGATGGCACTAACACTGACAAGACAAATTACTGTTATGCTCGAGTTCTCTCTTTCTGCTGAGCTCCTCTGTGTAACCCCAGTCCCTGAGGAAGTGCTGCCAGTACAGTGCCACACTTGCTGCGCTCCTGAGGAACATTTGCAGGCAGAAGGTTCTGCTCTGGCAGCTAAAGAAGCTGTTCAGAACAGCTACTTCCCTTTGTGCACTGCTTTTGCAGATGAGTAATGACAGGCTCTTGTTTATCCTTCTGAACATGCCCTTCTCGAGAGCAGCGTTTTTCCCATGCCGTGTAGTATTTGTGGAGTGTGGCCTTTCCTAACTGCATCCAAGAGAGGCCGTGTAAACACACGAGTATTGCAAGCTGAACTTGAGTTCTGCAACATATTACCAAATAAAAATGCGGTAGCAAGATGGATGTGATCCCCAGAAGGCAGCGAGAGCCTCACAGATAGAGGTGAACAGCGTGTGGGGAAAGGGTTTGGTTTCCAGTTGAACTTGGGGGAGGCATTGCCTGTTTACAGCCTTAGTTTGTTGTTGGTGAAGCAGAAATGATGATTATTGACTGCTGTGAATTGCTTTGAGAGCTGTGGATAAACTGTGGGATGTAGGAGTGAGATAATACTGTTCTCCCAGCCTGTACAGTAGACTCTCTGCAGTTCCCAAGGGAGCTGACCAGGTTCACTCCTGGCAGCATTTCAAAAGTAAACAGCCGTTTCTGCTTCCCTCTGTATATCCTTGTCTGCTAGAAAAGATATTTAACATCAGGTACTGGAGTGGTGCCATTGTTTCCAATAGATGTTGTGATTAGCTTGGAATATTTTAAGGGGAAGGTGTGCTACAAAAACTACTGAGTGAAGACTTAAAGGTTGGCTACGAGTAACTGAAGATAATTGCCCTTGATAGAAAAATTAAATACAGTCATCATTTTTGTCCTGTTCTATAGACCAATCTCAAATGGACGAAAAACTCTAAGTTGACAAAAACATTTTAATTAAATACTGATTATAAGGGTGATTTTGGTATTTAACATCCCCTTCCAGCTTTCCAAATTTGTGCTTAAAACTTCAAGAATTACTGCAAAAGGTGGATTTGAAAAAAAAAAAAAAAGTCATACATTTTATATTCGTTTCCTTAGGTGAAAAAGATATGGTTGTGGAAGGCAACGCAGCCAGGAATTTCAACATACCAAAACTTTGTGATATAAAATCAAGATGTAAAATTCCTGAGAGACTTTTATTACTAGACAGCTACAGATCATGACCTGCCTATCAGGTATTACAGCTTAAATCTAACTCATTTTTTTTTGTCTTCAGTGCTCTTTGAGGTTTCTTTACATGCAAAAAATGTAACAGAAGGTGTGAAGTGGTATGTAACGATTTGTGAAAGCAAGTTGCACAAGCATTTGGATAGTTGTGCTTCGGGCCAACCTCTAAGTCAATTAAAGTCCAGATCAGATCATTCATGAATCACAAATCATTTCCATATGAGGACTTCTTTGTGAGTCCGATAAATAAATCTCCATAACCAAACCTGGGACTGCCACTTGCCTGCAGTGGTGGTGACAGAAGGAAGGGACAATGGAGGAGAGAAATTCAATTATATTCACATGAAATGTTCTTTCAGACGAAACACTTTGGAACAGCAAAGACAGCCTGCAGTATTTCTGCTGTTGCTGCCACATAGAGGGATTTTTGTTGTCACACAGAAACTTCATTTAACCCTGCGAGGGGACTTTGTCTGTCTTGCAATAATGAAAATACCCCAGTGTAGGTGCTTTACCTGTAGGAAGGTGTAGAGTGAAAATGCCAAGACACTGTTGGTCAAACAGTGACAGTGGCATGTTGTATTTATGGGCAATTACAAGAGTGAAGTCTCTGGCAAACTGCTGCTTCAACAGAGTTACAGAAAAAAACCTGGCTTGGCTATTTTTTACAGGGCGTCTCAACCATAAATTCCTCCTTTATGTCAACGGAGCTGCTATTTTCCGTGAAATCCTGACTGGAATAGATGTATTTGATTACAGTTTTGAGATGGACTTACTATTTTTAGGAGGGAAGGACTGCATAAAGAGCTGTTTAATTAGGTAATATGTTATACTTTTAGTTTGGCACATTTCTGAAATTCCAAGGATTTTTGGCTTCCTGTAGAAAGCAAACTTCTGCCTTTTAGGCAAATGCTGTGAGTGTTTGAACCTTTCACGCTTTCTACTGCTTATGACCACTTTTGACAGATTGCTGGATGAGTTAATAATCTTAGATATCCTTAAATGCCTCCTTCAGTGTAAGCAGGTCATCGGGCAACAGAAAGTTCATTTACAAGTTTGTCCTAATGACCCATCCACCAATGTTTGTAATCATTCAAGGCAGCTTGCCTCTTTCTGCCAAAATCCTCTGGAAGACCAGGGTTTTCTAGGGTAGGAAAGGAAAGAATTGTAGAAATATGAGAGGAATTAACAGAAAAAAAATGGGTACAGTTTGATTTTAAAGTTTATTTAAAAGAATTAAAATATGTAGTCAGAATTCTTTTGATCTGTTTTCATAGAATTAATGTTTTAGTGTTCCTATTGCTGTAATACATAAACTTCAAGAGATGTCACATAGTATTTCCTCTCCTTAATCATATATAAGGCACTTTTTTAGTGCTGTTTAGCCTGTATTTGAGCAAGGTCTCTCTTTGTCTCTATAGAAGAGATACAGCAATGGGCAGCAGGATTGGGTTTGTCTGTACAATTTCAAAAACAACGTTTTGTATTTGAGAAACTGGAACAAAGACTGGACAATTGCAATACCATTCATATGATGCTGGTAACAGAAAACATGAACAAATAGTAGGAATAATGTCTTTCTAATGGGTTTACATCTACAACAGCTGATTATTTAAAAGTACACTTCAAGTGCAAACAACACTTAAGTAAGGTTGATAATTGTTTAATCATGAGGGATTGGGCTAATATGCCCATTTGACAGAGAAAGTGAAAATTGCCAGAGGAATTTTTCAAGAAATTTATGTTTTGTACACCATGAAATGCCCCTGTGGCTCTTAAGTGAAAACTATGTTTGATAAACATCTGAAGGCTTTTTTCCAGAGTTGAAATCTGCAAACGATGGAATCTGCAGTAGGAGAAACAGATGAAGCACAAAAAGTGGTGTGCAAACTCTTTACTATTTACAAACAGAACACTTGAAAAATAAAAGCTGATTAACTTAGGAACTTTCTGGATGGCTGATGTCCCAGTTCATACTGTTAGGCAACCCTTTTATAAAAGTGATATTAAAGGCTTTAAAAAAGAAAAAAAAGCCATACCTTGTTCAGGCCAGCTGAGGAGAGACACTCCTATCAAGAATGCTGGCAGTTGTGCAAAAAAAAAGTTGCTGCAAGATTGTACAGCAGTTCCTCTTGCTGCAGCAGAGGTGACAGATGCTGGAGGCCTCTCAGTTCAGACACTGTAGCTGTGCCATGTCCTTTCTTCACCAGCATTTCTCGAATATTAGGAACAGGGAGTGCGAAGCTCATGTTTCTTCCAACAGGCAGTGTTTGTTTTGAAATTGGTGTTTTTCACACAGTGAGACAGGCACAGTAGAAGGAGTTTGGCAACAGGTATTGCCTTTTGAAATAAATGATAGTGCAGCATGTGTGGAAATAAAGGCTTTGAGACCTGTTTATGAAGACAGTGCACGTGACTGATAAAACACATGTACTGGGTTTGCTCTGTGGTGTTTGGGAGAAGGCATTTGGAACATCAGTGAAATAAATGAGCCTCGCAGTAAAATGCCCTTCTCAGGAACCCTTTGCTCCTGGTATTTCATGTCCCAGGACAGAGGGCCCAGTGCCTGCACTGTCTTCTCTGGAAGGCACATGGTGGAACAGCTTGGCTGGGGCTTCATGGTGTGCTGCTCTTAAGGGCACGTACAAGATCCTACACAAATTTGTACCTCAGGGATTGGGCACAAGCAACTGGGATGTGCATGTCAGTGTTACTGGTACTGGCAGCGGGTGCAGTATTGAGGCATTTCTGAGAAGCTCAGCACAGTGAGCTCTATGGACATTAATTTGCTTTCTGGGATTCTTGCAGGGAATGTACATTGCCAGTGAGTTGCTTCATGCCCGTTGCTTAGTATACTTTGGGTTTTCCCCTAGGACTGCAGTTCCTCAGTTTAGATTAATGGTAATAACATGTCAGTGTTCTTCTAACCCTTCTGGTTGAAAGCATGTGGGGGGAGTGGAACCAACCAGCCAAAGCAACACTTACATTGTTTCAGGACAACTAATGTGTGCCTGAATGCACAGGCAGCCATAACCAAAGGAAACAGCTTTTCAGACCTTTTATATGCCCCAGTTCTGTCCTGAATCATCACCAGAACCACTCAGTTCCATGTGTGCCTTCTCCTCTATGCAGTGTTGTGTAGACTTCTTGTTTCACTTAGGCAATAACTGACCAATTCTTTGCAAATGTTCAAAGAGGTACAGTGGCAGTTCCACCACAAGGCATTGATCCTTCACATGTTCTCTAGGATGACCAAAAGCACTTATAAGTAAAAGTGTTACTTGGAGAGAAAAATTGCTTGGACCTGGGTCCATAGGGATCTTAACGTAGATATTGGCTTTGGTTTTGCCCTTGCCTTAGTGTTTGCAATAAGAGCAATTTGCCTGAGATCCCATAATGAGATAGCAGAATCAGAACTCTGATTCAGGGGTTATTGAACTCTAGTGCAGGATTTCCTCCCCTTTAGTCGTCTTTTTTTTCCTTCTGTGCTTCTCCAAATACAGAGTATCCAATCTCTTTGGAACTTTGCTTAAAGAAAGAATGTTAATCAAAGACAAACCTCGGGCTCTGGCACAGGTGTTTTGAATGTATTAATTCGTGATCAGATTTGTGTAAAGAAAGGTTTTACACTGAAGAATTCAAATGCTTAGGTTCAATCTGGATCTTAGTTGCAGTGTCTTAAATAAAACACTGAAAACGTGACCCTGAGCTGACCCGTGACTATTCAAATTGACACCAGAAGGGGATGTAAACTGGCTTCATTGTGAAACCAATGGATTCCTCTTCTGTGATAGATATAGGGAAACAAGGTACAGATTTAAAAAAACCTCCCTTTGGGAACTGCATCTTAATGGTATCCTAGTTGCATAAGCATATGCATAGTTCCAGGAATCTAATGGAGCCTCTGGGCTTTGATTTTGCATTTGCGTTTCTCTGGTTATGTGGTTCACCTCATGCACTAGCCATTCAATATATCTTTTATATTGCTACAATAGTTTGCACATTTATCTTTTTAATGACAAAAGGCTCCAACCCTCTTCACATCTGCATTGAAAGTATTTGCATAGCCAAGGACTCACCCCAAAGGCAGCTCCCCTCCAGAGCCATATAGATTGCCAAGCCTGGAACACCAAAGGGGAGCACGGGGACACTGAAGCATTTCCACATTTAGTCAATTCTTTTTGGGGGGGGGAGGGTGAGAGGAATAATTATAAAAACAAGACAGCTAAATCAAAATGACCTATGAAAATAAAAATTACCATTATTTAACTGATTGCAGTAGAACAAATAATTCCTGGACAGGTGTGGCAAAAGTACAATTAATGGAACACATAAATAGTCACTAACTCAGGGGACAGCTGGTTCACACTCTGTGCAACAGCTTTAGCAGAACTGATTCGTTAATAAATGGGACTTGTTGTCTAATGGAATTTCCATTATAAGCAGTAAAAAGGAAACTCTCATGTTCTATAAGAGTATTTCATTGTTTGACATACTGGCCCTTTAGTGTCTAAATTACCCTGTCCATATAGGGTTTTTACAAAAATATTTAAAGGAAAAATGGAGTCTGAATGTCAAAGACTTGTAATCAAGTTGTTGTTAAGGGACTTGAACTTCAACCAATTCCATTTATGTTGCTGGAGACATTTGCAGGAAGCGTGAGCCAAGGTATCCACTTACCAGTGCCTGATGATAGCTCATGGTAAAGGTATTTAGATACCTAAAGTAACACAGAGGTGCAGCAGGAGTTTGCAGACCTACACATCTCCCTAACTTCTAAAAGTGGCACATTGAGGAAATGACCAGCAACCTGGTCTGTTCTAAAATGGACAAGGATCATACTGAAATAAAACAAGGGAACTAATCTAGATCTTGGGGAGGGGTGTTCCATGTGGACACTGGGGCCATTCTGGGCTAAAACCCAGAAAGAGCCAAAGGCTTCAGGGAGGTGTTTCCTGTGGCAGAACAGGAGCCAAGACTTGAACCTCAGCCCAAACGCCTGTTGAAGCTCAGTTGTACTACCAACTATCAGCATGGATCTGCAGAGGTACCTTTGAAGTGCACATCAAGGCACATCTGCCTTCTAAAGCACTGCAGAAAATCTTGGAAGTCAAAGTACTCTTTAAAATGTGCTTTTAAGCAAAATTTGGAAAGATACTACTGCAAGGCAAACACAGAGTGCAATATGCTCTGTTTAACTTGCTTAGCATTTGAAATCTCTCAATCCTGACATTTCTTTGTAGCATAAAGCTCTCCAGATCAGGTTATATCTTATGCATTGTAAAACTCCAGTAGTGAAAACAAACATTGTTTCCAGAGTCATCTGTTTGCAATTTTGCTTGATTAGTCTTTCAATCCTCAGCTTGAAATCTATTGGAAGGTTTAATGTTCATATAGATAGAATTTGTTCCTTTTCTAATGATTAGTTTTAGCTGCATTATTCAGCCTTACTTATGTTAGCCTGCATTTTGCTTTTATCAAGACACACAGTTTTGTCTTCTTAAATCACCTTCCATCAAATTGCCATGATTGTCCTCACCAATCTGTCACAGCAAGAGTTATTTTTGTCCAGCTCTTCTGAAAGCCAGCTCCTAAAAACAGCCTCTGAGTATGTGTGAGATGCTTGATGCTGCCAATGGGGATCAATATAGGGATGACATAACAAGATAAGGATCTACAGAAGAACTCAGCTCCCAGGTTTTGCAAGCATTTTCCGTGTGGGGAGCAGCAGAAGCAACAGAGTGGTGTCCCCAAAGGCAGGCACAGGAACAAGGAGCCAGGTTATTCTAATGCCCAGGAAACAAGATGAGCTCTGGAGGAGGACATGGCCCCTTCCACTCTCCTGTCAAAGCCTGGGGCTTTCACGAGGCACAGCCAAGGAGTAAGAGGTGGAGGTGGTGGTGGAGACCTTTGTCTTCCTAGCACTCACCCACTCATGCTGATAAGTTTGCCTGAAGGGCTTTGCTGTAACATAAATCCTGTACTTCCTTCTGGGAACACAGGGAACAAAACAGGGCTCTCCTCTCTCTCTCAGCCCTTTGCATCTGACAACTGTGTTCACATCTCCTCTCCTTTGAGGCTAAAAGTCTGAAATTCTTCCAAGGCTGCCTTCCACATTGTTTTCTAGGCCTTTGGTCATTTATTGTTCTCATTGCTATTAACAATTTAAAAATGAACTTTTGTTACTGGGAAATAGAATGAGAGCTATGGAACCCTGACAGAATTAGAGCACATTTGGACATATGTGGTTTTACACTGAATAGAGTAAGAGCTGGAACTAATTTCTTCTCGTACAAAAGTAAATACAAATGTCCTCAAAATAATATCCCAGACCCAGAATAATTCTGCACTACACCTCACTGTGCTAATGTTACATGTTGAAAGAGCATTTAATTCTAACTTCTGCAAATAATCCTTTTATGATTTATCACATTTTAAGAGTTCTTAGTTTAAAACACTTATTGGTTGTATATGAAACTAATTCTGTGGATAATTTTTAAAGAACTGTATTTCAAATTAGCTTAACACCTTCTAGTTACAAATTAAAAATTGGTAAACTGAGTCACTGAGAGCTGAGGAATATTAATGCTGACATTTTCTATAATCGTATGAAATAAGGTAAAAAGTATCTCATGGTTGTTAACTGTTCCCAGATGGAATAATGGTAGTTCAATGCCACAATCCAGCACATAGAACTTTCAGGTATATGCTGTGGCTTATGGATTTATTTGGAAATGTTTACAGTAAACTTTAAGTTTTCCCTCTTTTGAGTTCGATAATTTGATATAACATTATTTCTCATTTTCATTCTTTTGGTGTATTCACAATGGACTGATTATTATATTAACTGTTAGTTGTACATTGACACGATATTTTCAGCTACTGTGCAGAGTCCCCAAACCAAACCACTTGAAAGTGGATTTCCTGTAGAAAAAGATTGGATTTTTCTTTCTTGAGGAAAAAGCAACAGTAGCACCTGTAGCCCACTGCTCGAGGGCTAAATCTACCTGCATGTCAACGGAAGAACCCACTTTGTTTGTGGGGTTTATCCCAGGATTAGGCCAGTTGATGGTTACATTTATAGCAAAAGGGACACAAAATTGTAGTGTCACTTTTTATACACAGTTATTATCATGGAATGTTATTATATTTTCATAATTCTCAGGCTGCTATAGGAGAACTCTCAGTGTCTTGAAGAAGGCAGGTTGTTGTGTGATCTGGATGTATGAATTCAGAGGGGAAAAAGTTTCCAGATTTTGATCATAAAGCAACACCAGGAGCATTATGTATTCTTCATAACAGAGCTTGATTATTTTTTTTAAAATCCCCAAAACTATACAGTGACTTTAAACAAAATACGGGAAAATAGTATGTGAAGTGGTTTTATAAAATAAATAATCTATTTTCTATAAACGTACAAAATCAGTTATACAGCAAGTAAGAAACTGATACAAATGCAATAACTGAAAGATATATTTAATTTTATAACTGTAATAATTTATTTATGAAATATATCCACATATATATAAAATATATCATATGTTTTGGCAAAGAGCTCCCTTTCTTGTTTCAAAGAAAATCTATTACCACTGGTTTAAGCCCTATATAAACATTTGTACTGTTGATTTCTTTTCACTTTTCTTTTGGTCTCCATCTTTCTTCTTATAAAATATAATTTATTGTCATGGGGTTATAGTTTAACCTATGTGCCCAGGGGAAAGTCTGCATGAAGGTCAGTCAACCCAAAAAAAATTTGTCACAAGTAAGGGATTTCCTCTCTTCTTAAATAATATAGAACAGGATTTGCAAAAGTTACTCTTTTTTCCTTGCTTACTCTTGCATCCTCGTAGCAAAAAGAAGTCCATAATTTCTGAAGACATCATTTACATTGAAAAATGTCCAGGGTCGGATTTAATCCTTATTGCCAAGTTTTCAAGTTATTCACTGATGATGTTTCAATGAAGATAAACATGTGATTTGTAGTACTAACAGAGACAAATGTATGTGCTGTGGATGGTAACGTGGGCAGGGGCTTAGAACAGCAAATATGAGTTACTCTGATCGTATGAAGCTTCATTTGAAGTTCCACAGTCCTACGTTTGCGGCTTTAGGAAAATTCTTGGGGCTGAATAATTAAAGTTCTGTTCACCAACTACAGTGCATCCTTAAATAATCACTGTGTTTTTGAATGGAACTTTGAAGTGCAGGAATAATTTGTGCCTAAATTAGGTAATCTATTGAATACTCAATGTATACTCTTAACTTGCTATAGTTTATAATAATATTTATATTAGCCATTCATATTTATTCTGCATAGATACTGTCATTTAAACATCTGCCACGAAGTTACAATATGATGATTCAGGCTTGCATACATTAACAAGAGAAATATTTTGCATCTGTTTATTCTGAATGAGAACTCATGTAGAGGCAATCTCTCTCTAGCTCACCACATTCTCCAATTACAGTTGCCTGCATAAAGCTGTGGATGGATTCCTCAGACACAAAGTGGAACAGTATGTTTCTATTGTACTCTTTTAAATCACAGAGGAAAAAAATGCTCCCTGAAACTTTGCATTGCTGAAGTTGGGATCTGCCTTTGAAGTTTTCTTCGATAGTGATACATTCCCTGCCAGTTCCATGATAAAGATTATCCTTTACTGAGACTCTCACGAGGGGAACACGGGACAAAGCTTCCTCATGCAGGTTCACGTGCCCTCTGAGTGGCACTGCTGAAATGGAAGTGGTGCATTGCTCAATTCTCCACTGGCATCACACTGAAGCATCAAGTTTGTCCATCTCAAGGGAGAGTTGTAGTTTAAGTTCTTGTTTCTGAGCTCCAGCAAATAAATGTTAAAGCTTTAAAAAAAAAAAAACAACAACCAAACTGCTTAATATTCAGCACTAACTGCCTGTTACCTGATAGAATAGGGTTCATGTCCTTGATTATGTGTACCCAGAGTGAACGCTGCACAGTTGTCTGATTAGCTCTGCTCAGATAATCATAGCAATAAATCCAGCTTGAGGACTCCTAATCCAAGTGCTTTCCTTCATAGCAAAAAATTTTGAGTAATAGTGCGACTTTTTTAGAAGTAGAAATATTTGAAACTGGCTGCTGGGTCCCAGTAATCTCTTTGGATCTGTTATGGAAAGCAGATTTATTTTTCCCTTCAGATGCTTTTTCCACAAGGTTCTTTTCTGTTTCTTTACCTTGACAGTTCTAGTTTTACTGAAGCACTGCACTGGGACGTGTAGCTTAAGTTGCTGCAGTGCTAAATGAGCAAAAACATGATAGACAGGAACAGCCCTTGCCCTAAAAAAAAAAAGGCAAAAATATGTATTGGCTTATAGCCAAAGAATCCAACTTTTGAAGGAGGTTAGATCAACACAAGGGAGGTTGTAGCAGTTCTGTGCATAGTAAAGGTTATTTTAAAAATTACATATGGAAAAAAAACCCAAACAACTCATGGGCCAAATTCTGCCCTTATTTATAACATTCAGTTAAAAGAGTTAAGGGTGCTGCAAATACAAAGAACATTTATGGAGAATCACTATTTGTTTTCAATATTAAACATCTGCACCATACCTGATTGTTCAGAATCCTCCAGACTCTCTGTGCTACTGAATGAAGTTGTGTTCCTCTTCCCTGCATTGGTCTTTCTCCTCTGTCTTTTTCATTGATCCATGATTTCTGGAGAAGAAAGATTTTCCAAGTTTGTAAATGTGCTCTCATCAAGTCCCCTTATGGAGCCATTCATAAAAAGACAATGTGATGCTCTTTGTCAGACTAGATAAAACATTCTGGAATAGTGCAATAGTCAGCATGCTCCTAGCTGGGCAGATCTGCTGTTTTCAAAAACATCACATCATAGAAGGGAACAGCAAAATGAAAATTCCAAGCAGTACTGGCTGCCTCTGGCCTCTTTCCTTCACCTACTAAACTCTAAGGTGACATACGAGTTCTCTCACTTTTGTTCTTTCTGTTCACTCCCCCGTCCCACTGGAGGGGAAGTGAACAAGCAGCTCTGTAAGTGCTTGGCTGCTGGCCAGGGCTAACCCACCACACTGGAGAGGGGAATTTTAGTTAAAATCCACGCGTTTTTCACTCAGTTCCACTTGATAAGTGCGACTGGATTAATTTATCTCTGTGAAATAGTCAAGTCGTGTAGACAGGTGGCAGCATTCAGATACTCACCTTCTTCTGTCTTGCACTCTTCTGCAAAACTGCAAACACTGTTCATCCTGAGCATCCAAACAGGAACATCGAAATGAAGACTGGGAAGTACTTTGATTCTGGCCTGTAGACCTTTTGCCTCTAAAGCTGCCTCTGTAGTTAGACAGTCCATATGGCACAGTCCTCCTGTTGTGAGTCACACATATTGTGTATTTTAGAAGCCAGTTAAAATGATATTCCATGTCTTTTCTGTTTTAATAAAGAGATCTATTGATGCAAAGCAATAAATAGTGGCACAAAAATCAAAACATACTCATATAAATAAGCAGTTCTGTCCTTAAAAGATTGTAACTTCTGCCCAATTAGCTCAGGCTTTCGGGAAGTTATAAAGTAGCAATCAGCTCTACTGGGAGAATTAATTGGCAACTACACAATCTAAAAAAAGATTGGAATACCTAACAGCTGATACAATTACAAGCAAGGTTATTGCTTATTTTACTCCTAATTCCTGTGTTGTGTTGCTCACCCTCCCCCAACGTACAATATTTGTTATGTCCAGTGCCATGGCTGGTGTGAAGTGACAAAGGAGCTGTGATGATTTCACCAGACGAGTAACATCATGTAGTTGTGTTATCTTCATGATTCTGAGCCTGATTTGCCATTAATTTAATCATTGAGAAATGGAGACAACTGTCAGCATGATTAATTCACTACATCATGTTTGGAACATGATCCCTGGAGTTACAGAGGTGAGAAACTGCTGGATAATCTTCCCTGTATGTATCTATTAATACCTTTCTACAAGAGATCGTATTCTGCACTCCAGCACACCAAGAAATAGGATGAGACAGCTCTCTGTATTTCCCTGCAGTCGTGCATGCTTTGCTCTTTAATGGGTTATAGTCAATCAATTCCTGCTGACATCCCCAAAAGGAGTTGGATGGTTTGGACTGATGTCATAAATTATTCTCCTTCAAGTTGTTAAAGAATCTCAAGTGACAGCAGCTGTCCACCACATGAAACTTCTGGAGACCCATAAAAGCTCCTGTGGACTTGAGGGATGGGCTAAGCAACCCACAACTCCACAAACACTAAAAATATGAAGGGAATCTCATGTTCACAAGCAAGAAAGAGGAGTGAAGGGAGTGGAAAAAAAAAAGGCAGGGAAGAGGAAGAGTAAATCTAGAAGGGTTACAGAAAGGTTACAGAACAAAGCCTGAATAATCAGTTTGCAACCACTACCTTCATGTAGTTCTCCTTGTTTCATTTGCTTTCATAAAAACATCATTAGGCTATTAATGGGAAAGCTGCAAATTTTCCGTTTTCCCACACACATGGTGGGCTGAAAGGTTCAGAAACATTATTTTCCTAATGTCTGCAATAATTTTGGTGTAACATCAGTGCAGTTGATGCAAATCATTTATTCAAGCCTCTGCACTTACAGTACGTATGAGCTTGTGCATCTTGTCTTTCACAGCCTGAGCCAGAGCACACCTGTCAGAGTTAGATTTATCATAAAATCATACTGAAAGATAGAAAATCACAAACAATATTTCTGGGGTAAGAGCCCATGAAATGGTCTTTCTCCAGCAGATGCTGCTCTGCCTCACCTACATGCAGAAACTGTTGCATATTTTCCCTTTACTCCTATGCCCAGACATTGGGGGAGCCAAGAATATGCATATTTGTCTCAAAACACTTTAGGACTTGATTTTGGCCTCCCTTCTCTAACAGCCATTTAAAAAGCTTTTTGTTGTCTTTAGGATTAGGAGCGAGTCCCATTTTATAATTGAAGAGTATTAATGATTCCATACTGGCATCTGCTTTAGAATGATGAATGTTGGGTGGCTAATGTAGGTAACTTCTGGTATAAATAATTGCTGTATGGTTGTATTTTTTTATACAAATACTTTTTTTTCTTTTTAATTAAGTAATAGCTGGTATTTAGAGACAGGAACAGGAGGAAGTTCCTTTATTTTTAAAAAATCCTCTATGAAAACTGTCTGGTAAAATTCTATTATTCAACTTCCTGCTCAAATTGAGACTGAAATAGAAAGATTAATTTGGTGTGTGGTAGCCAAATGTGAAAACCCTGTTTCATGACAGATAGTTTGCCAAGGGATAAAGAAGCTACTTGCAGCTTTTGCAGATGTCATCCCACATTATGCTAACAAGACATAAAATACTGCAGTGTGTTATTCTCATTACTTAAAGTGGTTCCTTGTTATGAAGTCCACTCTTCCAAAATACGATACTGGTTTTTTCACTCTAATTCTCTAACCCAGAATCTCTGTGGGACTGAGCTGCAGTTTGCCCTGTGCCAGAGGTTCTGCCTGAATAGCTGGAGAGGAAGAAGGGAATGTGTTTTATTCTTAATTGCAGTAGTTTGCAAATTAATGGACCAACTAGAATTGCCTTCAACTTTCAATTTCACTTTAATACATCAGTGTGTGAATTACAGTGACTGAGGAATGGGCCTATTACTAGTCTGCTGTCTTTTCTAAGAAACAGTAAATTCCAGCAAACAGGGAGGGGTAGAGAATATAAATTAATTACAAGTGATAAGAGCCATGAATCACAGCCCTAAGCAAAGAAGGAAATTGGTATTTTAGATGCTGCTTCTGATCTTTCTAATGAGGTACTTCATGCTCTGTGAAACACAGAATGCTTATAGGAGTGTGGTTCATAGCTTAGGAAATGTATTCAAGACCCCCTCATTTTCAGTGGCCCAGAAATACCTGCCAGTGCTCTGACAAGTGTAAGAATTACCTGGAACATCCAAGTGAAGTTTATATGTAAGCTAATGTGCAGATTTGCCCATCAGAGATAGAAATGTAATAATGCTCCCAATATGCCTGGTTTTGATTTCTAACCCAAAAATTCAAACCCAAACCAGAGATACTTCTATAGCAACCCAGAGTCTTTGCAACAGTGTTCAAAAGAACCAAAAAATAGAGATGTTTTCTTGCCTGTCAGTTACTCTGCTACAACTCATAAATCACTACGTTTAAGCAAATGTTAGTGTGTGTATGGTTATCATTCCAGCAGCTGAAAATGTTTGTGTTTCAAGTTAGTTCATGCCTCTTTCTCAGCACTTCAGAGGTGAGAGGAGATGCTGAAGAGATTCAGTTGAACAGGTATCAGAAGCATTTGCCTGGCAGCTTCTTAATCTTAGATTGTTACATGTGATTAACAGATGCTGCTCTTTTTTATTATCTTTGTGGTGTTGCAAGGCTCAGGTGCAAAATGAAGTAGAATCACAATTTCTACACATTGAATGGGAATTATTGTCAGCATGTGATTGTCACCAAGCACTTATGTGGCAAAAAAAGTCTCTTTGCTTTCTGTTTCAGGTGAGGCATCTGTTTTCTTTAGTCAAAGCTCGAGGACTTGAGTATACCCAGAGCAATTTGTGCCTCCTCAGTGAAGATGAGGATCAGTTGGAGTAGGGCAGAGGCAGATTTGTTGGCTGGCTACCTGCTCCAGGCTTCTGGAGATCCTGAACAACCAGTTCCCTTATACTGTGTTCCTCATGCTTATGACCCAGTCCCTGGCCAAAGCACTGGCTAAGGGCCATTTCCAAACTTTTTGGAAAAAAAAAAAAAAGATAAAATTTGAATTTCTGTCCTTTAACTCAGTAGGCAACATTTCTTCCTTTAGGAGAACAAGCTTCTCCTGAAGCAGTGAAATGGGTTTTCACTATTTAAGAGCTGTGTGTCCTTTATCCCTTTCTTCTCTACAAAGTGGAGAACAAGCAAACCTGTGCAATTCTGGATCAGCCTTTCCAAGGTGGTGCTTTGAACTGGTATCTGATTGGCAACACACAGATTTGTGATTTCTGTGGAATTACTCTCTTTTGTGGAGTTAAAGATCATTACTGCAGTGAGGGGGAGCATAAAAGTCTGCACGCTCAGTTTTAAAGCACTTTCTAGATTAGAGAAGGTCTGAGTTCAAGGAAGTAATTTCTTCTTGAGTATAAGCTATTTGTTCTTTTTTCTGTAAAAAATGCTAACACAACTCTCCAGTACTTGTAATTATTCCATGAGATGTAATTATGATTAGTCAGTGCAACAGGTCTGTTAACTGAAGATAACTCCACGTATAACAGAGCAGCACAAAACTAATCAAAGCACAGTGTGCTCTTGTCACCTGAAACACTTTGGATTTCTGCAGTGGAAGGAATACACAGCAATCTTTAGGTCAGCAAATGTTCCTTCTAGAATTTTAAAAGAAAAAAAAAGTATAGATCTGCAGATTGGATAACAGATGCTGAAATAACCTAGACTATTTCTGTGCTTTGTGCCCACAAAACACAATCATAAAAGCTGTCCCCCAAAAGCCAGCTAGCTCTTGAAGCAAGATCTGGCCATTAAATTAACAGAAGTAGGGATTTTTTTTGTTGTTGAAAAGGACAAAATTACCGAGTAATAGTGGAACAGCCATTCTGAACCAGGGATATCAGGGAAAATTTCCCACAGAAGCAAACTGCCCATTGAATGATTACTGCCTTCAGGTCGAATTGGGAAGCATGATTTGCCTAAGTCCTGCTGTCCTTTACTTATAGTGAATTCAGGCAGACAAGTCTAATTGGTTTATTTTAATTTTTATAACATGTGGCTGAGTTTCTCATGCTATGTTATAATTGACCTATGAGCTGCTATTATTTTCTACTTTCCCAGCCACTTAAACACTGTAGATACCTCCAGGGCACTGGAGAGTTTCAGCCAAAACAAAGGGATGAGGGGGTTGCAGCAATCATCTTAGATGCTGTGATTTCAGTATTCAGCAATATATTTTCTGGCCTGCATCCAGGCCAGCGAGGCTCCCAACAGTCTCCAGTGTTTC
Source organism: Neopelma chrysocephalum (assembly GCF_003984885.1). Classification (NCBI taxonomy): domain Eukaryota; kingdom Metazoa; phylum Chordata; class Aves; order Passeriformes; family Pipridae; genus Neopelma; species Neopelma chrysocephalum. The sequence continues at coordinate 4,427,460 of NW_020897781.1, forward strand.
CAGACAATCCTAAAATGTATGAGATCCCTGTAAGGACCACTGAGAACAAAGAACACAGAAAGGAAGCAAAATTTACCATCCTCCAAGTGAAACAAAATGTCTACAGAATGAAAGATGCTTGGGGGAAATAACAGATATTTCTGTGTATGCTTTCATATAAAGCCACTGCAGGAATATTGTGTAGCTCTATAGATGAAGAGATCATTGGCTGCTCTGAAAGTTGGCTCCAACTCTTTCTGTAACAGACATATTTTTTTAAGAGTGCTCACAATCCATGTACCTCCCCTATTAACCCTTCCTTAGCATCATTATTTAAGCAGTAAAACATCATCTTCAAAGAAGTGCCTGCCTTGTTGGTTTTGTCAGCCTAACCACATGCTCCCTTCTCAGAAGCTGGACTTCTTCTGATTAGCTTTTTGCTCTTAAAGTCATTTTCAGAGGAAACAAACCTTTATCCTTTATAGCCACACCTTTCTTTTTCACATCTTCAGTTTAGTAGTAGCCAGTGTTCCTGAACAGGCTGCTGGATGCAAATGAGCTTTAGTTCATTAGTTACAGCTAACTTAGTTAATAAGCCAAGGATTACACACATCTGCTTCATTGTCCAGTTTCACTGACCCTGTGAGTTCTTTGATTTCCCTCCCACTGGGGATTTCATGGTACCCAAGTCAACTACTGTGAGAATCTGGAGGCTTTTTATCACTATCCATCCTCCTCCTGCAGCTGTCAAAATGATGTTACATGTTTTCTTTTCAAAACATGATCAGAACAATATCTGAGTCGCTGAGCTAAAAGCTGGGGTACATTTCTTGAGAGAAGCAATATGAAGCAAAAGTTGGGGTGAGGGGTGTCCATTAACACCCCAAATTCCCCGAGGGGCTGGGTAGAGCTCACCTGACTTAATAAACTGAGCCACTGTTTCACAGGAATACCTCTCTCAAAACAACTCTCAGCATATCCTTCAGTACTTCATACCAGTCCTAATCTGATCCCAGTTCTGTGGCAGGATATATGACTTTTGGTTTAAGCAAATAAACTTTGGTGCCTAATTTTCTGTCTGTCAGGCCCTAACTCCCTTTTCTCCTTTTCTCCCTCTGACTGGCAGGGGGTGTCGTTAGTAAGTGGTTCTAAAACAAAACCACTGAGGTAAATGCCAAAAGGCAGAACTGCTGGGAAATAGGGCTTAAAGGAATCAAATGAAATCTCAAATGGTAGCTTTTCAACCTAAAATTCAGAGTACTTGCTGCTAAAGCCACTCCAGCAGTGCACACAAAGAACACACACTAATTTATGTTTCTTCCACTCTCTACAGCCTGTTTAGTTCAAAATCCACCACAGGTTTAAAAACAAATAAAACAAAAACCTGGGGAAAAATAAACACATGGTGTTAAAATATAAGGCTGATGAAAGTGAGTGTGGTTTGACAGCCCTCGAGACTGTTTATCCTTAGAATTAGACCAACAAGAGCAGCAGTGGGGAAATCTCAAGGCAGTGGCCATCAGTGTCTCATCCCTGACCCTGTATTCTGCAGGGCCAGCTCCTGCAGGGATGTGGGATTTTTAACTGCAGAGCCAAATCATTTCAAGTCTTTCTGGATACTGCTGTAAAACATCCATACTGTGTAAATAAGCTTTACAGGAAGACTAAGAGGATAGATTCTTCTTCTAGACTGAGGAGGGCATGCAAGCTGTGCACATTTCAGAGAGTAAGACACTGAAAGTGGGAAGTCAGTACACAATCTAAACACGCAAGAATAACTCTTTGAATAAACTGGCCTAAAAGTCAGATCAGTTTGTCCATGATAAAATATAGCAATTACAGCAGAAGCCTGTTACTATGTTCAGTATATCTATTGGAAGTTTATTTTGTGCAAGACAAATAGGTTTCAGTGACTATGTGGGTAGTAAAGGTTGCAAAATCAGGGCAAATTTCATTCAGAAAAATAAAATCAACTCAACAGAAGATTTATCACTTTTGGCACTTGGTTCTGATGGTTAACCATGTGCACTGTTTAGCTTCCTTGTTTGAGCTGCCTGGCTCACAGCCACTGTTTTATCATCATGCCTTTGGCTACCAGGTATTTCCAATCTGATCTAAAGTTTATAACCACCTGCTTAATTGTTTTGCTGAACAAGAAATCTTTAGCTGCGTACTTTTATTTCCGGTAGAATACAGGACATCATCTATTCATATTTAACGATGATTATCCAGAATTGGGGAAATTATAATCCTCTAGAATATCCCTTAATGCCCATGAGGATGAAATGCAGTCACCAGTGAGGTGCAGGTAACCAAAAGATGTTGTGAAGGCAAAGTCAGCCAGCAGAGCAGCAGTTAGAGCAGGAGCAACCAATGGGTTGCCTGAAGTCTTTTTTGTAACAACATCCCAAGAAATCACTTCATCTCTACATGTGAGTAAAACTGTGAGTGAAGCCATGATAGGGCACAAATTGTTCCCATTCTAAGATGACTTTCTGATGGCAACCTAAGTCAGTAATGAGCAGAGATCATTGACTTTTAGCTGTTGCAGAGCTGACTGCCTGTGCAATCAGCTGGGGTCTGTTCAGCTTCTGACAAGTCGCTAACAAACCCATCCGTCATCACCTCCAGGAGAGACCAAAACAATTCAAGTGCATGAAAAGCCTTTCTCACCCCAACACACGGTCTCCTTAGGTCAGGAAAACACATTTCTATTGGGAGCTGTCTGGAGCCAACCTAGTGCTAAAGGGTATCTGACCTTCATATGTTACAGAAACAAATTTATTAAGTGAGGAAACATCAGGTCCTTTCAGTGTCACCATGTGCTCACACACCACGGAATGCTCACCAGATCCTCTCCAATTTATCCCACACAGAAAAGCAACAGATACAAGTCAGCCCCTGCCCTTGTCCTTCCACAGGAAATAGAACATGTGTTTAAGTACAGAGGAGCAGAGCAGCAAACACAGTGTTAGATCAAACTCTTCCTTTCACTTTGTCCATCCATCCAATTTTCCTGATTCAGAAATTCATGTAACTGGCAGACAGAACTCTTAGATCAGCATGTAAGCTGGTCTTTACAACGTGGTCACAGGATTTCGTTCAGTTACTCATCTCTTGAACATAATAGCAAATATAGAAAGGAGACATCTAGAAAAAAACTCACTTTTGCTTTGATTTAAACCCTTTGAAAGAACTGTTCTTATTTTTGGTGCTTAGTTTGAGTGAGGAATTGTCCTTTGAAAATGGTCTGGATTATTGCCATGAATTCTCATTATAGTTTTATTTTAGAATTGAAGACCCACTTGAGTATCTGATACTGTGTCCTCATGATAGCACCACTTTCTTAGGAGTTATCACCTTTTAATCTTTTACTAATCACTATGAGCATCCCTGACGCTTCACACAGCAACATTAATGTTAATTGAACCACATGTTGCTGTCACATCCATAAATTCAGTTCATACTGAAATACAGAACCCCTTTGAAGAAGTGCAGATCTAAATGTAGTCTTGTCTACATTTTCTTCTTTCACTTACAGAATTAAGCATCAAGTTGTGTCTGTATTACATCAGTGGGTACTGTTTAGAAAAACAATTCTTCTTTAGAATATGTCTGTAGCTATAGATCAAGATAAGCACTTGACAAAAAAAATACATTGCAAACTAATTCCTGACTAATCAATCTTATCAGTGAGAACAGTTTACCAGCTTTTAATTAATTAATTATCTTTGTTATGCAAGCCTTGTCTACACCACATAATTGCATTATTCTGTTCTGACTTACCTGCCTTTCTTTAGGTCTTCTTTTCCACTTAAGGCTCCCACTGTTCCCCAGCATAAAAGACTCACTATGTCAAAATAACACACTGATGCTCTTAGTGGTCTGGCCTAACAGCAGTGGTTCATGCACAAGTATAAAGCAATACTCAAAACATGTGCGCAGAGATAATTTCTCTCTTAATTGGCACAAGCTGCAGGGAGTCAGAGGCTCCAAACTCTGCAATTTTGTGCTTTTCTACAACTGTGCCCCTGCTGATCTAAGTGGTTTCTCAGCAGGGATAGAATAGACCATCTATCGTCACTTTGCCTCCAACAGTTTCACTAAAAACTTTAACTGCTTTTCCAGAAAAGGAGGAGTGGCCATGACTAAGATTTGTTTTGAATGTATTACAACAATGCTTAACAGCATCTCCTGTCAGGAAAAGCAGAAGAAACCAGAGGAGGAAGTAAAGTTTGTCCTTGAAGTATGGAGGCAAGAGTAATGTTGAGAAAATATTAAGGAATTTTTGTGAGGAATAAGAGATGATAAAGTGAAAGAAATAAATCGGCAGAAAAAAAAAGAAAAATAATAAGCAATTATAGTATTTGATGTAGAAAATAAAACAAAGCAAAAAGGTAAGTATATAAGCAAGAAAAATACCAATCAACAGATGTCAGGAAAACTTCTCCAAACTTTAACACCATCTTTCTGGTGTCTCACTGTATGTTTGATCCTCAAAGTTGCATTGGAGCCAAGTTTTTAGTAACTATAAGAACTTCCAACAATGTGTGTACGAGATCAACATAAAAGCCCCGTTTACAAACTTGTTACCAGTCTGTTCAGATCCAGGGGTTACTTCCAGTTAAAGGCAGTGGTGTAACCTGCTTGGGATATTAAATTGTACAAGCAGGCCTGGTTTCCCTCATTCACATCCAGACTTTTGACTTGCTGAGACATTACTCCAGGTAGGACACCAGGGCAGAATTAGTGCCTGTTCATTCAGACATGTGATATGAAATCTTAATGCTGCTTCTGTTGCACTGAAATGGTCCAAAATGTCTAACACCCTTATTTCAGTGACCACCTCTGCCCTCATACACAAAAGCATTCCTGTTTCAGCCTAAAGGGAGATTTGGGCAAGTACACAGAGCTGCTCCTTTCACTGCTCACCTTCCTGGCTCAGGCCAGAAACAGCACAAGGAGCAGGACAGCAAAGCTGCCCACTTCAGACACTGACACACTCCAGGAAACTCAGTCCCTACTGGCCTAATTCCCTACTTTCCACCATCATAAACCCACTCTTTACCAACCCCAGAGGGCTCCCAGCATCCCAATTCACCCAGTTCCAACAGTGTTATTAGGTTATACAAGTTCATGTCTTTGGAGCACAGTAGCTGAAATGTATATTCTATGTGAATATTCAGCATTGACATTGAATGTATTCATTCCATAGTTTGCATACAAACATCCAGTCACATAAAAGTTATTAAAAGAGAATTTCCTAGTACTCACATCAAAATATTACAGGCTACTCTATACCCAGTGGGGGTGGACTTAACAGAGCTGAGATTTGCTGCTATTTATGTACAACTGACTTCAGTTAAGCAAGCAGAGGCTTAGAGCCCCAAGTGTTTAATATTTAGATTATTATACATACTTCATTGCTAATGCCATAGGTATCAGTAAAATATTAGATACCTCTATTTCCTTTTCTTTTTTTTTTTTGTTCTTTGTTTTGTGATGTTTGCACAAAACTTTCGGGTAGGGAAAAATTCTCCACATCACTGAATTAATGCACACTAAATACTTTTTCTGTAGACTTAAAATAGGATATCCTAAAGAAAAAAAAAAAGAAAGAAAAGAAAAAGAGGAGTGTATGTTTAAAATTAGCAGTGGTCTATTTATTCAGTGCGTAGGGGAAAAGGAATGTCATTGCCCCGTTTTCACTGCTGAGCTCTGACTTAAATTTACTGAGTCATAAATATTTGGCTAAAATAACTTTATGTAATCCTGGGGTGGATTAGTGCAGGTATGGAACTCAAAGAACTGAATGAATTGTGTGAATACGTGATACTTACAGGTTGGTAGAAGTTCAAAAGACATCATCAGACATGGCCTCTGGCCAGGACACACATGTGAGTTTACAAATTAAGTGCCCATAACCCCATTTGACTTAACCTATTTTACTGCTATTTTCTGGTGTTTTTTTACTCCTTCTGTTATTTTAATCTGATTAAAAGCTTTGCAGTTGATTCAAAGGCAGATCTGAATTAGTACAACTGTTCCCAAACTTTAGTCACTGAGGTACTTGATGGCGTGTGTAGAAGTTCACAGTCATACAGCCTGAAGAACTTGAATTCCTAAAGTAATTTGGTTTGGGGTTCATCTGATCTCCTGATTATTTTTTTACTGGACTGATCGCTGTGGTTGCTACAGGACTGAAACCTAATAGCCTGTGAGAATCTACAAATCCTTAAGTCTTAGTTACTCAACAAGACAGGATATATACAATGGTGTAGGAAAAGGAGGCCTCAAACCTTTGGGATGTAGGCAAAGTGTCACCCTTCCTGATGATTTCTTTCCATTAAACACTGTCAGTACCAGACCCTGCTTTTCTGCACGTGTGCTCCACCCCCACTGCCCTGTGTGGGGCTCCCAGCTTCCAATCTCTGACAAATGTCTTCAAAAGCTGTTTTTATTATGACTTGAAGCATAATGATGAGTTATGTTTGCCATTCCGCAAAGCATAATTGCAAAAGGCTTTCTTTTGTAACGTCTTAAAATCTGGTATATTGAATTTAAAAAAAAAAAAATCATTATTTTAATGTACCGGTATTTTTCCATTTTAATTTTTATCCAAACCAGTACAGTTGCACATACAATCACACGCTGTTCTTCCCTTCCCTATGCGCGGGTAATTAGGAACAGATTTCTCCTGGAAAATACCCACTGTTGCCTTATTTCACTCGTGCCCGGTACTTGGATGTACCTGGACCGCGGGAGCGGGAGGTCACCGCGCCGGGCGCTGGCGGCACCCCCTGTGCCCCCTCCCGGCAGGTGCCGGGGTCACCACGCTCCCGGGGGCTCGGGGGGGCTGCCCGGGCTCCCGGGGCAGCGCTCGGGCTCCCTCGTCCCGCCCTGACCCCGCCGGGGGCGGCTCCGCCTCCGGCTCCCCCCGCCCGGGCCGTCCCGGCGGGGTCCCCCGGGGGCCGGGCAGGGATCCCCCACCCGCTCCCTCCCGCCGTCCCGCTGCCCCCGCCCGCCATTCCCGCCGCACTCACTCGGGCGTGTTGATCCAGATGATGTCGAGGTGGCAGTAGTACACGCACTCCTTGTCCTTGTAGGTGTAGCAAGTGCAGCGCCGGGCCCGCGGCCGCAGCCCCCCGCCGTCCGCCCTGGCGCGCCCGCCGCCCGCCGCCGCCGCCCCGCTCGCGTCCCGCTCCCGGTGTGCCGGGTCCCCGCCCGCGGGGAGCGCCGAGCGGGGCCGGGGCAGCGCGGACCCTGCGGGGAGGCAACAGCAGCGCTCAGCTCCCGGAGACCCCCTTTGTAACAGCACCCGACCCACCCCGGCTCCCCCAGGAGTTCCAGGGCGCTTAAAGCACCGTTATGTTTTCGCTGCCCCACAGGGATGCATCGCTAAGGCAGCGCTTTTGTTTCAAACCTACGTAGGGTCAAATGATGTCTTTTTGGAGTCTGGTTCTTTACCACGCACTCCTGGAGTGGGCTGTTGCTTCACAGCCTTTTGGAAGGAGGAAAAAGAAAAAAAAAAAACAACAACAAAAAACACAAACCCACCCAGCCTTTCTTTGTGTGCATGCGTGGAAGTGGCAAAGAAAGAAAGAAATTCGAGTTACCTGCAGTCGACGTAATCGTAAGTCCAAAGAGGAACAATAAACCCAGCTCCATTAAACCCAAATTGCACGCTGGTTAACTGCAGGCAAAGGTGAACTGCAGGGGCGACTGAACCGTTCCAGGAGGAATCACTTCAGGTTGGAGGCAGGGAATATCCTGGGGCTGGCGGCACACGCTGCTCCCCGGAGTTAGTTCCCACACGGAGGTGTGATTAGCAGTTCTCCCTTGCAGTTATTTTCCTCCAGTGCAGGCTTAGTCCTGAAGGGGGGAGAGCGTTGTCAAAAGAAGGGAAGATCCATCGCTTGGCTTTTCCCACACACACCTCCCACCCCACCCCCAAATCCGATCAGAAAGCGGAGCTGCTGTTTTCCAGCTGCAGACGCCTCCCACCCGGACAGCTGCCGGCCTCCCCCGGGGCCGGGGGGCGGGCACGGCCCCCGCTCCCGCCCCCGCCGCCCCCCGCTCCCCACCCGCCAGGTACAAGCAGGGATAGAGCAGCACATCCTCCCGGAACAGCCCGGCCGAGTTGCTAATGCTGCTTCTGGTTCCTCGCTTGTCAATGATCTGATCCTCTTGCTCCATGTCTAATTCCAGGAGGAATCGCTTGCGTGATGAAAACGCAGCGTTTCGACTCAAAGCTGGGCTACGGCTTTTGGAATTGTTTGGGGCTTGTTTTCTCCCCAAGACTCTGCCAGTGATTCCCCAGGCGAAATTGAGTCAGCAATTTATTAATACTTTCATTTCTCCAGTTACTTATGAGCACCTGTTTGTGGACAAACCTACCTAGAGTGTAACACTTAAAGGCAAAAGGGGATTTCATATTTTGTGAAATACCTGATAGTTGGGCCTAGAAAAACACTCCTGCATGTGACCCCATTTTCTATTGTAATATCAGCTCGTAGGTGATAATAGGTAAGGGTTTAAGGGAATTGGCTCTATCTTTTCTTACAGTAGTATGTGTAGTACATCCTGTTATAGGAAACATATGTTATAGACAGCACATGGAAAAATGTTGCAAATTTAATTGTGGATATTTTAAATCAAAACACAGTGTTTCATTTAAGAATGTTTCAGTATTAAGAGAAAGAACTCAGCCAAAATTTATTTCATGTATCACACCAATTTGACATATTCACTAAAATGTGATTTGTGTGTAGAAAAGTAGTTGCAGGATCACCCAGGTTACGTTATCCATGTTCTCTACTGCCTCACATTCTTCTCCAGCCCTGCCCCCAATTCCAGCTTCTGGTGTGGACTATCCAGTAACACTTGCAAAAAAAAAAAAAACCTCATTAAGATGCCATGTTTTGTCAGTTTGTCAAACCTTGCCTTCTGTCAGTCTCTGAAGATTGAGAGTTTTGTGTGAGAGCTGTTGTTACCCAGCTAAGAACAAGAGCATGATGGTCATCAGACAGGGTAATAGCTAGAAAGTTCCATTTTCTCAAGTTTTGCTGAGACCACAGTTCTCTGTGGAAACTTAAATTGCTTTTGTTTCACACAATTTGTGCAAATTACAAGATTTTGGAATATAAAATTGAAATGCCAGAAGCATTAATTGTGCCCTATCTCTAAAACCCAGGCAGAAAACACAAGATTTAAGCTTTGTACCCTCTGCAGTGAGTGCAGCTCATGAGGACACACGAGTTTGCTCAGGTACTGACAGCATCGAAGCACTGAAATGGAGCTGTGAAAGCACCTTAGGAGATTTTAGTTCTGCTAATTTTAAATAGTTTCAGTGCAGTTGCTGATTTAAGAGAAAATAGAGCCCATGTAAATTACTGAAGTCAGCATTATAGTGAAGTTCATGCTGGAGCTCGGAAAGTAAGTGCTTACTTACCTTTGAGGAAGAGTAGCTGCAGTGACCTGAATGTTTGTACCGTTTGCTTTGCTGGATTGTGGGTTTGTGTAAGTTCAAGTCATGCTCTCCAAGCATCAGCAGAGTTACAGTTTGGCTTCACAGTTGCATAGGTGCTCTACTTTAAAAAATGTTGTGACAAAACATCCCTGAGAAAAAGAATTGATTCAAAGTTATTTGCATTTCTTATACAACTAGAAAAATTAATTTCTCCAGATCAGGAAGTTCTAGATATCGTACTCTTGTGCTGCTGGATTGATTTTGACAAATGATTGCATTTTAACTTATCTGGAAAAAAAAAAAAAAGAGAGATTTATTGTGCTGTTACTGTGTAACAGAACTCTCTGCAATGAGTAGGAAGTACTGATTACATGTTGTGGGTGTGACAAGTAATTATGACATGAGTAAATTCTGATTCGTGGATTTAATTTTCTTCATTGCAACAGGGTGTTTTTTTTAACACTGATGCAAAATTATCATAGAAATTAGTAATATATAACTGTATCATACATATGGGTGCGTTATAGCAAAAAACCAGTCTTGTTGTGTGTGAATTGATTTAACCACATTTTCCTGAAAATTACTGTTCTGTTTTTTAAACAAGACTGTGAAGACCTCTTCTACATTGCTCTGCTTTTTCTTCCATATGCTGTTTAATCTCTGAAGAGCCAGGGGAGACCATATCAGCAGATACCGAGTGCTGTGCAAACAAAAGAAGTAATAAAATACAGTCTGAAATTTTCTATCAGGGTTCAGAAATTAAGAAGGGCAAGGGTTTGGTCAAATGACCTCATATAAGCTTTAGATGAAGATAAGACATAGATTCTACACAAAGAAAGACTGTCATCAAAGGAATTAATTCTCCTGGATACTGTAGGTCTGATTCACATTTGCATTGATTAGCAAGTTATTTGTGTCACACATTACCTAATGACTTGATAACTTTTTGTTTCATAAATGCAGCAGTCTCAAAACAAGAACACTGGTTAAGCAAATAGCAACAAATAAATTTTAAAATTTATTTGTTTGGGTAGTAATAAAAAATGTCTGGGTATCAGTGTCAGTGATAATCACATGTGATGCAAAATGGTTTTGTAAATCTATTTAAGGATTATGTTTTCATTTAGTTAAAGAGTAGCAGCCATTGAAGTAGTAGGCAGAGATTGGAAGCCAAGAGATCTAATTCATACTATTTTTCAGCTTTTCCTTTAAAATTGTTTTAACTTCATAGGTTCCTTTTTCTATTTCAGTTTCAAGGTCTTTATTGTGGATGGGTACTTTGCATAAATCTTGAGAGGCCTGGACAAACGGGTGGAGTTAATCCTTCTCTTTTTGCCTTCTAATCTTCCCAGCTCCGACCTACTCCTTGTCCTTGTGCAGGAGCAGCCTGGCAGTGCTGTGAGATCCAGCTCTACTCTCCACAGACAATGGGAATTCCCCACTCCTGGGACACTTCCTTATTCTTAGGGCCACCCAGGCAGCTGAAGGAAGACAATCAGCAGATCTGCCCTGTTGCTGGGTGTAAATATTGTATATTTGAGAACTTCTAATTGACTGAAGGGAGAATGTATCTTAGGGATGAGGTCAAGGCTGAAGGAGTCCTGGAATGTGGAGCAGCTGAAACAGATGATGTTAAGGAAAGTAAGCTCAGATTCCGGATTTTATATGCGAAAACCCCAGACTGCCATTTCAATTAGGAACATAATCTTGGTTTTGTTTAGTGCTTCTCTGCCCCTTGTACCCCTACTTTATACATACCCTCATATGATTGTGGAGTAATCAGAGACCCCAGCAGTAATTCCACAGCATTTAACCTTCATGGTACAGGTGACTACACAAAGCAGTTAGGAGTTATAAAGAAGTTCCAGATGTGTTTAAATAAGGTTGGTTACTGAGAGAAACCACTTTAAAAGCCAACCTTCTAGGATGTATTTACACTAGTAATAAAGCCTGTATTTAAAAGGTAGTGTAGGGTTTCAGCAGCAGTGGAGAATTTATTTTTTGGCACTGATATCTATTCTTACAGCCTCAAGCAGGCCGAGAGGAAAGCCTGATCAATACAGAAGGGGTAGTAAGTAAAGAAAACCAATCTATTGGTTTATAAACTATTCATATCTCTTTTCTCACCCTCTTACTTCCTTCTTAATCACAGTGTTCTTTAGTGTTATTGAAAGAAAAGATCATCTTAAGCTGCAAACACTGTGTTTAGTAACACACTCGGCATCACTCTCACAAAGCAACTTCATAGTGGTGGCTGATGTTTGAAAAATGTGCTGAGATCAGGAGGTTCTCCAGAAAACCTTATCTTCTGATTATTATTTGTTACTTTTTGCTAGAGTTCTATAGCCAGAAAGCTGAAGTTAATCTTGTCTACTCTCCTGTTACAGACAGCCCTTTTCAGAGCCCTTTGATGTCAGTGCAAAGAATCCCATTTTTAGTGGCCTTTGAACCAGATGTAGTAAAAGGGCAACTGAGCATTTGTAGGGGTTGCAATTGGGTAACTTGCTTGAAGGAGGAGAATTCTGATACCCATTTCTGTTTTCTCATTCTTTTTATTTCTTTTAATATTTGTATACTGTTAAGAGTAATATAGATACTTGGTAAACGGTGAAGAGAACAAATGCCTCTGCTCTGACCATATTCCACTTTTATCTAAATAAAGGAAAATAAAGAAGGAGCTCTGTGGCTGTTTTTCAGCCACAGTAATTTAATGATTCCTGCTTGTTACAGCTATTGTGAAATTTAGGAAGGAGTTTGCATAAGATAACATATCCTGCTGTTGTAATATACTGGAGACAGAGCTCAGATCTCTGGATAAGGAATGCTGCAAAAATCCTAAGTGTTATTATCACTACTCACCACTCTCCCCAGGATCTGAACCTGACCTCCCTTCCTTGATCCAAACAATCTCTGTCTTTGTAAAAATAACAGAATTTTACAGGAAGAGAATTTTCTATAATTATTACTTGAAACAGTTCTTTTCCTTGACATTTATTCAGGTTTGGGCACGTTACTGAACAAAGAGAATTCCATATCAAAATATGATCAATCTGAACACTTCTTGTGTTTGTAAAGAATGGACAGAGGTCTGCCAGCAAATAAGCTGGAGGCAAAAAACTCAGGTGGCTGTGTTGCCAGAAGAACTTTAAACATTTAAAAATGAGCAAGGCAGAGAGGCAGAGCCCTTGGAGGGACAGCTGGTTTCTGGAGGTGCACTGGCAGGACGAGGAAGATACGAATACCAAAACAAATCAATTTGGGCAGGAGCCAGTCTGGAGGGTGATGTGAAGAGGGAGGGAGTGGTGTGCATGTGTAAGGATTTGGGTGCTGGCCTGGTTTTCCTCCCTCAGCAGACTGGTAGGAAACTTGTGGTCACTTAGTCGAAGTGTGACTGGCTGGGGAAGTCTGTAGAGCTGGGAGGAAAGGGAGGTGTAAAGATAAGCTGGAGGAAGGAGGCTGGAGACTAGGTATGGCCTGAAGACTAAGGCTGACCCTCAGGCTATTATATAAAAGGTGGAATTCATGTGCTTCTCTGACAGCACTTCCTTGGGAGCTCTCCTTCTTGGAGTGCACTGAGCTCAAGCCTGCCTGGATGCCTTTGAAGAGACATTTTTTGCATTTGTTGGGAAACTAGAAGACCAGAAACCCTGAATGGACTGTTCTGTCTGGAGCAGAACCTGCAGGGAGGGGCACACTGGGCTGCTGGAGAGGTGAGTGTCTGCCAGTGCCACTGCTGTGCTCCAGGAGCTGGATGGAGCAGCAGCGTGAAGTGTCCTGGGGCACTGACACGGTGCCGCTTTTCACGGCTCCCTTTGTGCAGAGATGCAGCAGCTTGTGTGGAATAAAAGCCTGAAGCTTGTGCTGCAAATCATGTGGTTCATGGCCCTGCTGGCTGTGAAGGGAGCTCTACAGCATCTGCTGGGTTTTAATTAAGAGCATGAGTGTTGCAGAGATGGTTGGCCTCTTTGTGCAGTGACAGTTCCTGTTTGCCTGGTTAAGCAGTTTCAGGGATTTTTTTCCTCATTGTGGCTTAGTGATGTGACGTGCAGGTGACTGCAGAAGTTTAAAATACTTTGTGTTGGACCACTGATAGACAGGAACATCTATTTACAAATCCACAGGTGAGATAGGTGTCTTCCAGCAGCCAGTCTTGTTACACAGCAAGGGCAGCCTGGAACAAAGCTTAATAAAATGTGCAGTAGCAAAAATGTGCATATTGATAACAAAACCCTAATTTATTGTATGTGGTGTGCCCAGGTGGACAACACTGTTAATGGACATACAGCAGTGAGAATATCATGTGGTAATAATTTATTCAACTATATAGCAACCAAAGAGGCTGGTCATAACTACCTTAATTCTGTGACAAATCTCCTGTTCAAATTTGTACTTAACATTAGTAAGAGATTAATGTTTCTGGTGCTGCCTTGTAGGATAGTATGAAGAAAAGTTCTGCTGAAGTTACCAGCTACTAATGGAGTTCATGTCTCCTTGTTGCAACTTCTTGGTAAATCCAATTTTAAAGACAAATACAGGTGGTACCATTTCTTTTTTTTTTTTGGGAGGATCTACAGCTGAGACTCATCAGTCCAGCAACAACCTTGACACCATGTTTGAATATATAACCTTTCCTCTCCCCACGTAACTTATCTCTCCCTAAGAAAAGACTTTCAGAGAGAAATAAACAAGTGTCTGCCTGTATGAACTAGTAAAGGGAAAATAAAATGAAAAATGAACTTGTATTATTTAAACAGTGTGACATGACAAACTGCGAGTGCTGCTCACACCCAGCCCTCTGAGAGCAGCCTGCTTTGTTCCTAAGCTTTGGTTGAACCTGAACCTTTATTAACTGAACCTAGTTTTGTGAACTTATTACATTTTGCGATGACATGAGATTATAATCCTTCAGATTTTCTTCAGGCCCCTTGTTGGGATGAAGTCACTCAAATACCTGAACACAAAGACAAGGCCAAGTTGGGCATCAGAATTTTGAGTGATCTGGGAGTGTTCAGGTTTGGTGCAGAGGCTGAGTGGGTTAAATCATTCTGGTCCCTAGAAAGTCTGTGTCTATGGGGATCAGAGGACTGCAGCACAAAATCTGGGGTAACAGCTGCACAAAATCTGTGAAGGCTGCGTGGCCCAGGTTTTAACTAGTGCAGGTTTAACTAAAAGAGGTTAAGGGAGGTCATGCATTGCTGAGGTGTAAGTGCTGTGTCTGAGCCCTTTCTGCAGTGCATAGATGGTGCACAGCTACTTTTGTGCATTCTAAATATCTAGTTAGGTGTGCATTCCAGGCCTAGCCTGTCTTATGGCAAGGACATAAATGCCATTCAGATCCAGGCTACCAAGTTGCTTTCAGCTTGAGATGCTGTTGGTCAGTAACAGAGGGCACAGATATCCAAAGCAGTCGTAGTTATGAAATTCATGTCTGTGGCAATGTTGTGTTTAGTCTGTTTTGGTGGAAGCAGAAGAGTTGACAGCATCCTCCTCGATGGCTCAAAGGGAACAGCTCTTTCCAGAAGAGGCAGAGGTCTGCAAAGTAAACAGAGGGAGTTGCAAGATGAACACAAACCTAATCTAACGTGGGAATTCTGGATCTATTTATCTGTTCTCATTGACATGGCTGCACTTATTCTGGAGGGTCTTGACCTCCCATTCAGTTTAATAACATAAGCCTGGGAATAATATCAGTGCAGTACTTTAGACATGGCAGGAGTTCTGTACATTTAGTACATTTAAGTACATACAAGTACATTCTGTGTGGCTGAATAGGGACAGGAATCAGGATAGGAAGAGAGGTAAGGGAAGAGTAAGTCACCATACAACCTGCATGGAAGTTCTGAATGCAGCTGATGGAGCTTTTCCTTTCTCACATTTTCCACAACTGCATCTCACCCTTCCTTATCAGGGTTGGTAAAAGCGAGTTAGTAAATCAGATTATAACGAAAGAGTGGGTGCCAAAAGAATGTTCTCCCCTGGCTGCTAGGGGGGAATACTGGAGCCAAAATAGGACAGGGAAGGTAACAGTGCTTGGTGGGCAAATAGGAAAGGTAATGAGGAAAAACAATAGGCAAAGGAAGGGGAAAAGAGAAAGTCAATTAGCTCACTTTTCACAGAAGTATCTTTTCTGTTATAAAGACAATAAAAGGAAAAAGGAGGAGGAATTAAAAGAAAAGTCAAAAAATAGATACAATAGGAGACTTAATGGGGGAAGTAGAGAAAAGGAATAAAGAAACAGGGTAAAGGAAGAAAATGAGATGTTAATCTCTTGCCAAGGGTCAAGTGTATCCCTCTAACAGCATGGCTGGGATTTGGCTTCTGTTTTTTGCCTCTTGAGTGCTTCTTTAAAGGCACCAGGCTGCTTGGTGGAGTTGACTGTCATTTGAGTTTCCCAGGTATTGCAGCTATATAAGCTGCAAACATTTTCAGTGCATGATTGTGTTGTTCTGGGCATGGATAAAGTGACAATCTGGGATAACTTCTTACTACAGTGTTACTTTTCATATGTTTTGGAAGATACATTGTGGCAAGCATTGAAAAGAAAATTGAGGCAAACTAATAAAAAAAGGCGAGTTCAAAGAGCTATTTCATTGCTTGAAGGAGTGGAATTTGTACAGCTCTGACAGTCTGGCTGCATTCCTTTGTCAGTGTTTTTATTGACTTTCACTTCCAAAGAAACAATGGTGCTCCAAGCTGTTCTCTGAAGCCTTGGATGTACCTTGCTGACCCAACGAGACAGACAGAAGGCACCACAGCTGTTAGCAAGGGTCATGTGTGTGTGTTCATGTTTGTACTGGAACAAAAGAGTTGTGGTCATACTTCTCTCACTCTGAAGTGCAATTGTTTCCATGCCTTTCCAGTTTTGACTAACAGCATTTCACACATAGAAGGGCCCTCATGTAATTTATTATCCCCGGCTCTGAAGTAATTTATTGTTGTTTTGACATTTTTTCCTTTTACTGTTTTATCTTTTCTCAGTCTAGGAATGGAGAACAAGGGGTCAGACTTTCTGCTTTTGATATTTGCAATTTTGCCAGCAAAGTTTAGCCCAATCTGTAAACTAGTTAAAGTCAGACTGGTAGTGACTATCTGTCACAGTGATATATATGAAGAGGACTCGTATTCATTTTCTGATGGGTCAGAATCCAAGGGCAAGGATTTTATATGTCCAGCATTACCATAACAGTGATGGTCAGAAAATCACTGTCTTACTAGAGGGTAGCTGCAAAAATGACGATGACAATTATTGTAGGCTCATTAATATGAATCAAGTAATGATTATCCATTTTGACTGAATAGTTTTTCACTAAATCCAAGAAGTGTTTGACCAGCTGGAGTGTCATTCAGATACCTTTATTTGCTTTTAGTTACTTGATGAAAAATTGCATGAATTGTTAATAACTGTAACTAACTGTTGCTTTAATGTATTTGCTTCAAATGATTTATATATCAGGCTCTGAAAATGCTCTGGGACCTAAAATTTCCAGAATATAATAAAAAATGCTAAAAAGGGTGGCATTGAGAGCAAGGAGATGTGAGCAAGTAAAGATTGTTCTACTGCTGGAAACTGGCCACCCAAGAAGATCTGGCAGAGAAAGTAAAGTATTAATAGCATTATTAATCTGAGTTTTACTGCCAGTAAAATAAGTAGGGAAAGGAAGATCAAGGAGGAGAAGTTATGAGGCAGCAACACAAATAATACAGCAAATTTACAGTTCTCAGGGGTATTATGCTTGTGGTTCCTGTTACCAAACTGTGAGTGTACACAAGGACAGCAGCTGTGCCAAGTGTCCAGATACTGCAGTTCACAGTGGGATAAAGGGCATAACATTGTTTAAGCTCAGTGTGCTTCTCATATGGAGAAAATCCTCCATAATTATTTACTACCAGAGCCATTTTTCATGGGTTTGGGGGGAGGGGTTTGAATGCTGAGTTAATTAATGTATTTCTTCTACTCTGGCTCTGCACAGTTCTGGCACCATAGCACAGAGCCACTGTTGCTTCTTGTCTGGTTTTCCAAAAATTAAAAGTTGTTTTCCTGATATTCTGGCGAGGGTTTGTTGTTTTTTTTTCAGGCAAACAGTTCTGTAATTTCAGACTGTCTCAACCCATTGAGACTGTCATTCATGAAAAGTTTGGGTCACAGGTCAAACTGTTTCTAAAAAACTGCTTCTTTCCAGTCCAGCCCCACTCAAGGCAATGCCACAGCAGGCACTGGGAGCCTCCACTGTGCTTTTTACTTGTGTTCACAGCAATGCCTTGGCAGGAACATGTTAAGATTTAATTAAAATGACATGTTTTATTTCTATGAAGAAAATTCTGCTCTAAGTTGGAGGTTTTCTATATAAGGTTCAGACTTAGTTGCAAGTTTTCAGTGAAAACTTTTATTCACTGTTTTATTTTGTTGCTCTTGCCATCCTGGCAGTCACTGTGACTTCACATCATGAATCTGTGATAACTTTTTCAGTATATGCTCTTTGGAATTAAAGGACAGACTGTAAGAGCATGTGGATACATAGGCCTTAAGGAAAAAATGAGATGAAGCTTTTTTTATTTTATTTTATTTTAATATTTGGTTTGCAGCATAAACTTAAAGGGCCAAAACAGAAGGATGTGATTGTTGGATCCATGTGCATAACAAGCAGTTCCTACTCCCTCCATTCTAGTTATTCCTGGTCAAGACAGTTTTACACAGTTCGAAAGCTGTGATAGGTCAGATGATTAGAAAAGATTGGCTAAACCAGGAAAATACTGTGAAACACCTTTGCCTGACATCAGATAAAATAAATACCTGACAGTAGCTTCTTTTTATACAGAACATGTTCAATATGAGCAGTCTCTAGCAGCCCCTCTTTATTGCACAAAACATGCTGAAACCAAGTGCAATTAAATCCAGGAGCTGATCTATCCTCTAAAAAATACAGCCCATCCAGGATATGGCCCAGGCTGTTCCATGTCACGTGGCCTAGGAGAGGAGGGAGAAAAAAAACCAACACATTGGTGGTTTCAGATCCTGCTAAAGATACATTCGGGCTCCTAGGGATGGATGAAGAATGGATGCAGATTTCAGGCTAAAGGCCCAAGTAAATACAATATCTGGGACAATAACTTCAACACATAAGACTAATTAAAAAAATCATATCTGGGGGGAAAAAACCACATGAGACCTATCAGCAAAGTCTCATGTAGCTATAATTTCCTAGAAATGTGAAAGGCAGAATAGGAAAAATTATTTGGAAAAAGAGAATAAAACAGATCATCAGGAAAAATGAAACTTAGTACATCAGCTGTGGGAGAACCATCATTCACTTGTAGCCTCCTCAGAAGCAGAGGAGGACACAGAGCTTTCCTCTGCTGTTTCAACTTCTTTCCTCTTAGGAAAAATCTGTTGTTTAGTTTGAAAATTCACATCTGTTGTATACAAACTACATGAGTATTTTAAACTTCAGCTATAAATGCTGCTCAGAGATCATTTGCTGCTCACGGGGTGGTTTATGATCGGGATCACGTACTCCCTTCTTGAATCAGGAAATTAGGCCAGAATTCCCTGTCTTGATAATTATCTCCAAAATCAGTCTGATTTTGAGTCTCATCATCTGTGAGCTGGGCTCTGCCAAGGCTTCCAGGCTGGTGGTCATTCCCAGTCACTACATTAGCTCAGGAAGAACAGGAATTTACTGGGAATCCAAAGGTACCAGCCTCTAGAGACAGGGAGAGCTTTGGGATTACAGGTTTATTTTTTTAACTTGTCTGTTTGTAAGTAATTTGTTTGTTTTCAAAATCTTCCTGCTTCCCTTTCCCCAAACTAACTTAAACCCAAGCAAGCATCCTGTTTAAAAGTAAATAAATAAACAAAAAATCTAGCTATGTAATCAAATCTCAAGTATGTTGCTTATGTAAGTGATCTGAACTAAGTCAGCATGAAAAATCCAGAGTTTGGGGATTTTATACCCAGAAGTTCTGGGTCTTGGTTTTAAAAAGGACTTTTTTTTGGTTGGTTGGTTCAGACACCTCTGAAAAACAGTTGCTGTGCAGCTATAGTGCCTTTGGAGGTATTTTCTGATCTTCCTCCAATCCTGCAGGCCCCTGTCTTTGGGGATGTATCCAGGCATTTGCTTTCTTCTCTTCCTTTCTCTTGGGGTTATTCTTAATCTCTTGGGTCTATAAAGCATGTCCAGGTTGCTTTACCATTAAAAACTGCAGATACAGCAATATAGGAAGCTGAACCAAACCCTTTAGGTTTGATCCTGATATTTTTCATGGTGATGTAGGAAGTCTCCATCTCTTTCCAGCTCTGATTCATAACTGCCTCTGAAGAGATGCTGATAATTAAAGTCTTGAGGAACTTAAGTAATCCAAAAAGTTGGAAAAAGCTGCATCTTGCATAAGCTTAGTGCTCTGCTTCAGTGATACTTTGAAAAATGAATGTTTTGTTTGAGATGGATGTTTGGAGTTAAAACTCAGTGGTCTTACAGAATAAAAGCTCTGTATTTGGGGCATTTGAAACGTGTGGTTGGTTTTATTTTCCTCTTAATTTTTGTATGCTGGCTGTATTTACATTTTATGCCCAGATGGTTTTCTTTAACGTCTTAGTATAACTTACATGTAACATCTTGCAAAAGCTTTGTTTTCTTGATTTATGCCTTTGTGTTTGAATAGTTTGAAAAGTTTGTTAGGGCACCTAATGGGGAAACTGCTTTTTTAGCACTGTGGATGGCTGTTCTCTGTCAACAGAAAACTGGAAACTTGTGGTTTATGTGTGTGTTGTTGGACAGTATTATAGTCATGTCATGCTGGAGTTTTATATTTTATGCTCCAAAGAGGCTTAAAACCTTTACCTTCAATTGAAAGAACATTCCCTCTTAGCATATTAATAGTTCTGAAATTAAGTATTAAGTAATCAATTTATGTTCTTCAGACGGGAACATATTCTTCCCATGTTATAAAAAGCCAGGGAAGATGCCAAGGCCTGTATGACGAAGATAAAGATCAAATTTATGAGCTGATATGTGTGACATGAACCATTCACGAAAGGAAAATCCTTCATTACAAGATTACTAGAAATTCTCATTGAGTAGATAAAAAGCCTGTAAATATTATTGGCTATATTCTGGACACAGCATTATCTGAAAGAAAATATAGTACAGTAAAGAAATATTTATATAAAATTGTAAAATTACTCTGCAATCTGCTGTGCAAGTCAAACATTCTGCATTGTAACAGCTAATTTTGTTCTATGAGTAAAAGTACCTGCTTTGCAAGAGCAGCCTAAAAAATTAGGGTGGATAGAAATCCATCATGTGTTAAATTGAACCAGCAATTGAGGGTATTCTCAAAACAGAATAGCACAGTCTTCCTTCTTTCTGCATCTGGGAAGGGCCTGAGGGCTTTTGAGATTACTTAAAAGATGAAGTATAATTGTGAATGAAATTATGCAGCTGGCACAAGGAATTGATTTCTTATCAGTTTTGACTAGGCCAGTTATAAAGTGGTTTAGGTGCAGTGACTAACAGGTATTTAAGCAAAATGAACTAGTAATATTCACCAACGGTGGAGTTCACACTTTCTCTCAAAATGTGCTGTTGCCAGAGTTTCATTTCATCCTCTTTTAGGGGAAAGAAGGGTAGAAAAGCATCTCATTTTTGTATAATGTGAATGTTATAGAAATTAGCCAGAGTCCATAAAAGTTAGTGTAAATGTGCCCCCTAAACTGGTGAAGTCTGAGTTACATTGGTGGGGTGAAGATATTGGCAGTTACTCCTCACCAACCCACCGGGACCTCTGCAGGGAGGCAGGACTTCTGTGCAGTCCCAAGGAGATGAGACCCGTTATCTACTTTCTGTCTGAAAGTCTTTCATTTGTTTGCACCTCATACCCCTTCAGACAGTGCTTAGAGGAAAACATAATGCTAAATTCACATAATTAGACAAGTTGAAAACAGCAGTTTTCCCTAAATCGGGTTTTACAAGTATCGGTTTTGGAAACCTGTGCTCTACGTTCATCTAAAACATTCCAGCACAGATCAACGCTGCATGGATGGGATCCAGAATGGATTCTGTAGCTTTGAGTGGAAGAGCAAGTCTTATTTTCATTGACCACAACACTTGTGTTTGCCAGGGTCGTATAATCCCGCAGACCGTCACTGGTAAAGTGTAAATTTTTCCGGATTAATCTTATGATTGATTGATTCCATAGGAGAATTTAAATCCTTTTAGTCTGATAAAAGACTGTTAGGCTTTCATGGATTTTAAGACTTCATTATATTTCTGCTTTTTTGCAGAATAGCTGGTGTTCTCCCACAAAAAAAGAAAAAAGAAAAAAAAACCAACAAACCAACTCCTAGGCTTAGGATCCCTTGGAGCCATTTGGTGCTTTCTGTATTAATTTTTTATTTCGGAGCTGAGGGTGCTTAATTCAGACTTGTGGTCTGTTTTAAGTTGTGCTGTACTATGAAGCCTTTGTCTCCCAAATGATGTTAACTTTCTCTGCCTTGCATAATTGGGATTTCTCACTTGCTGGAGGAAGGGAGAGTACCTGCAAACACATTCCAGTTCTGGCAGGCTCCTCTTAGGAACGCTGCTGGAACCCTAGCCCTGAGCCTTCCCAGAAGAATGTAGGATGAATTTAACTTTTCAGGGGGCAAAGATATTTAAAGCAATACAAGCTATGTGAAGAGCTTAGGGATAGTCAACTAAATAGTTTTCTGTTGACTCAAGCACTCTTTTCTTATTGTCACGCAGCATGGGACCAAGGGGGGGAACTCTGCGTGCAAGGACGCGTGAAGAAATGGCTCTCCCTCTTTGTATATCCTAGTGGCTTTTTTAGGCTTGGCCTTACTGCAACATAGTTACTGTTGCTACAGTCCAATGTGGAATCTTTCCATCAGAAATGCTATTTTGATCACTGACTTCTAAATGGTTCACAGCTCATTGTTCTGAAATTTGTCACATCTAGAGCTTGGGAGGCGAAGTAAATCCCATTTAAATTTAGATTGATCCTTTGCTGTGCTCAAGACCAGATTTGGTTTTGGTTTGGCTTGAGATTTCTATTGATTTCTGAAGCCAGAAACATTGTGGAATTGCAGGGGTGGGTAGCACAGGCATCTGAATGGCTCAGGTAACCTGGCATGGGATGTGTGCCTTGGTGGAGACCAGGATCATGCCCTGGTGATTCTTTGTGTCTCCAGGTCCTTACTGGCAGTGGGTGCCATGCAACAGTGGTGCTCTGTACAAGTGTCTGCCAGGTGTGTTCTGGGTGTTGGACTTTGTCTGGATCCGAGGGTACTTGTGCCTTGTTCAGGTCACAATAAAACATCTCCAGCAGGACTAATTCCCTCAGGTGCTGGATACCTCTCTCCATGGTGGCCCACTTGCCGCCCAGCATCTTCCTGGAAGGAATATCTTTCCTTCACACCTAACAGAAATCACCTCCAGAGACTGAGGGCTTGTGTCCCTTTTCCAAATGCCTTGTCAATGCCTCCTGCCCTAGAGAGTGATCCCAGCTGGTTTCCTTACCATCTAATTCCAGGCTACTAGGCCCATTATCTCTCTGGAATTGCCAGTGTGACAACTTACTTTTTCCAAACATTTCATTACTTTTCCGTGCTTTTTCAGAGGTGAAGTTCCAAAACACTGGAGGTTCCCCCTATCCTGGGTACTTGCCCATACTACCCCACACACCCACAACTCAGAGCTATCCAGCCTCAGGGCAGGTCTCTGGGTAGTGTTCCTAAACAGTTTGACCTTAAAGACATTCAGGGACATTCTGGTTCCCAGCCATAGGACTGTGCTGGTTTCAGCATCCCAAGGATATTCAAAACTTTCAAAATTCTCAAATGCTGCTGTAATTAGCCTGGTGGGGGAGGGAAGGTGTGGGAAGACATCCCCTCCATAGGTGGCTCTCCAGGGGCAGGTTAAAGGTGTAATTGTGGATGTTTCCCATAGATGGCTCCCACCGTTCACGGCTGGGTGCAGACACCAGGTCAGTCTCACGACCGACCCTTCTATCGTGTCATATCATGTCATGTCATATATCATACCAGATCATATATCATATCATATATCATATCATATATCATATCATATCATATCCCAGCATTACAAAGTACACCAACACGATACCTTAGCCCAGTTCCCACGGGATAAACAGCCCAAGAGGGAACACACACTGCAAGTAAAGTGTGGCATGATGCAACTTTAAGGACAAGCACACCAGCTCTGGGAGCAAATAAGTACACACTGTGACCAGCAACTATTCCACTAATCTAATAAATGCTTATAACATATTTGTTCTACTGTGTTCTAGTCAGATCTGTCGTTATCCCAACCTGTCATGCCTCAAGTTGGGCACCAGAAACTACTGTCCTGGTTTGACATTGAGGTGCTGGAGAGTGTCCAGAGAAGGGAACGGAGCTGGAAAAGAATCTGGAGCACAAGTCTGATGAGGAGCAGCTGAGGGAGCTGGGAGGGCTCAGCCTGGAGAAAAGGAGGCTCAGGGGGACCTTCTCGCTCTCTACAACTCCCTGACAGGATGATTGTAGTGAGATGGGGGTCAGTCTCTTCTCCCAGGTAGCAAATGACAAGACGAGCAAATTGCACCAGGGAAAGTTTAGACTGGAAAGCAGGAAAAATTTCTTCACTGAAAGGGTTGTCAAGCACTGGAACAGACTACCCAGGGAAGTGGTGGAGTCACCATCCCTGGAAACGCTCAAAAGATGTGTGGATATGGCACTTGAGGACACGGTTTGGTGGTGAACAAGGTGGTAGTGCTGTTGATGGTTGGACTCAATCTTAGAGGTCTTTTCTAACCTTAATGGTTCTGTAAGTCTATGATTCTATATGTGTATTTTCAGATCTGTCTTAGAAACTCTCTGATCATATTGTCCAGGAGACAAGGATAAGTGATAAGAATGTTCTTCTGGCCCTATTTTTTTTTTCTTTTTTGCAGTGTCATTGTAATTAAACCAGGAATGGTGATTTTTTTTGTTGTTTGAGGATCTCTTCTTACACAACGTGTTCTTGATGAATACAAAATGGAACATCTGGTAGACAGCACACAAAGGCAATGCAATTACATTTTAGTAACTGATCCAGCCTGGATAAATTTTCATAATGCATTAGTCACTACTGTGTGAATTAAGGTGGAGAGAAATAAGGGATGTCGGCATAGAAACAATGACCGTAGACACTGTGTTTGATTCCATGAATGACAGGGATATCCAGGAGCAGAACTGCTTGATTGCATTCTCTGGCTACCTCCTGTGTATAATTATTTTGTACAGTGAGTGGATCTGTTTTAGCTCCATGTTAAATGTCCCAGTGGAGGTATTTGGAAGATGCAACTGCAGTGGAACATTGTCTGTATTTTCCTTCTTCTCAGTTTAAATCCTACACGACCTATTGTTTCCCTCACATATTTTACCAGTTCCTTTCCTTCCTAAAGGGAATTCCTCCTCTGAGCATTTCTAAGCAAATTCTTCATATCATATGTTTCAGTCAAGCTTTTCTCCTCATTCTGTTGGTACATTGTCACTGAATTTAACTGGACCACATTGGTGTAATTGAGAGCAGAAGATTGGGTCCTTTCATCTTTTTGCACCAGTAATCTGTTTCCCCAATCAGGTTTGGGGGTTTTTTTTCACTGCTTGGAATTTCTTCAAATTTGTCAACATCTTCAGGGTAAGGAGGTTCTTCCAGTTCTAATACCACCTGAATTCTTTTTGAAGCACAGAACATGTTTCCACAGGCATGTTATTAATTATGGATATATCCCTAATTCCACTTCTCTGAATATTATCCAACAGTTCACATCTGCCTATCCACATCTGGTACAAATAAAAAAAGGTTTGGTGTTTTTCATATCAAACATGTAATAATGACCATTTTGCTTTTGTTCTTATTTTTAAATCAAAGTTGGTAAATCCTTTTTATATAATCCCTTAAGCCTTATAATATTGGGCAGGATGAGGGAGTTTTTTTTGTGCTTTACTTTGCTATATTTACTTTCTTGCTTCTGGACAAGTAGTGATTTGAGGTCTGAGACCTTTGTATCATTTCCCTTTTGAATATTTGCTGCATTTGGAGCTAACATAACCCATAACTAGAATCAACAAAGTTATACAAAACTTCTTCATAAGAGGGATGAGCTGGAATACAAACCACTCGTGGGCTGCAGAGGCTGTGATGGTGTTTTGTGCCTTCCATTTGAGGAGCTCAATGCAAATGATTCCCTGTGAGCAATGGGAACATTAACAGGCATTGTAGGGGCTAATGGTCAAATTACTTTTTAAGGAGCGTAATTTTCCCTGTTCCTCCTTGCAGCCAACACACAGAAACGTGTATGTGCACAGAGCTCTCTGAAGTGCTGGTTGTGCCAATCTCGTAATTGCATTTGTACGTACAAGTTGGGAGATTTGAGGTAACTATTATAGTCCTGGCTCAGCTTCCCAGCAAAGTATTCCTCTTCTCAGACTGTGGTTTCCTAATACAGGTGGGAACAACCCTGGCTCCCTTTCCCCCATTTAGTTGCTCACCTCAGTTGCTGCCAAAGCATGTTACGGAAATCAATTTTGTTCTTCTTTTTTTTTTTTTTTTGTGCATTAACCATTTGCTGGAGAGGAGAAAATTTCTGTAATGGCTTCTTTCTGTAGAGGAGAAAGGACAACAGCAGCTCATCTGAATGATCCTACCATACTCCCAGCTGTGTGTTTGAGACAAAATGTTTTATTTGGGCATGTGCAATGAAATGAGAAGGATGTTTTCAAGAAAAATCTGAATATGATCTGTATAATATGGAATGATAAATCATAGAAACATTTTTAGATATCAACCCTGATTATGGCTCTATCAGTATAAAAAGAGTGAGGAGGGCTGTTGATGTGACCTAAATTTTGCCCTGTGAATACCTCTGCAATGTGTAAGAGGCTTTGCTTTGGAGAGGGCAAGTGTAACTCAGTGTAATTGAAGCCTGACTCTGTCAAGGCTTAACAGTCTGTGCTGGTCCAGGACTGAGCTCAGCAGCAGCAATGCTGGACCTGAGGGGCCGTCAAAGGCAGCTGAAAACAAGCCCACAGTAGGTTATGAAACAGCTCCCACGGCTCCCATCCAATTGCTCCTTTGGTTAATGGCGTAGGAGTCTGAAAAGAATCAGTTTAATATATCTGAACTAGCTCACTCTGAAACACTTCCAATCCTTGCTGGATTAATAACATGCTCCTGATGTTACACCCAGTGTTGTACCAGCAGTGCTTGTTTCGTCAATCAGTGAACCAAAAACATGCTACAAATGCACGTGCACACAACCTGTGATGCTTAAAGAAATGGATTGTGGATTAATTAATTGACTGAATTAGAATCACCTTCATTTGGTTTAGTTTTTAAACCCTAACAATAATTTAGGGACTGATAATGAGACTTATATAATGGGGGTTTTAAAGCTAAAACAGTTTATACGCCCATGGCACAAGAATCTGTTTTGACTACTTTGGAAAGCACTCACAAATTTGTCAAGTGAGTTCATCTCTTGTTTAACTGGCTCTTGTAGCTCCTCTAAACTCAAGCATGACATAAATACAGGACATATTTAGGCAGTTGTCGTGAGTAGCCAGTAGGTACTTTGACTGTGAGAAAGAAAACCACTTTTTTATATTTAAGTATTTAAGAGGATGGCTTATAACCAAACTGTGGTAACATTACAGCTCCCTGGAAGGCACAGTTATGTACTTCTACGTGACATTCATCCAGTTCCACCAGGCCACACTAAATGAGCTGTTAAAACCTCACAGTATTGTAAAGTCAAAAAAAAAAAAAATACTATTGACCTTTTCATCCATGTGACTCCCATGGAATGCTGATGGTAAATGAAAAATACAGGCCAGAAGTCTTAATCTGTGGCCATAATTCCACACAAATCCTTAAGGTGAAATTAATGGTTTAACAAAGCTACTTAACTACATGAAAATTATTATAATATAAACACTGGTGAATGGGAACAAATTTTGTTGTGCAAATAAAACCTAGGCAGCACACAACCCCAGATATCCCTGTGTTTAGGTATCACCCCCTGTGTGTGTCAGGAGTGCTTCTACAGAAGCACTAAATATTTTAGGCATTGTGTTTTGGGGAAGCTATGGACAAACAAGATTTCATGAATAAAAAGTAGGGCTGGAAAGAAAGTCTGTTCCATCCCAAAATGAAATGATACTGTATTGGGTTTTCATGGTGAGGTTTTGGTAATGGGGTGAGGCTGCAGGGGTGGCTTCTGTGAGAAGCTGCTGGAAGCTTCCCCTAAGGAGCAAATTCTGGCTCCAAGACAGACTTGTATTCAAGGCATATCTTTATGTTTGTTGGTGATCTTGGGGCTTCCTCTGGTTGGTTTGCACCCCTGAGTTGGGGTTTGCCAGGCAGATCAGTGAAGTATCAGTAATTAATAAGATCTAATATAATCTGAAACAATAAGAATTAATGGGTTCACATCTCAAACGGCAAAATTTGAAGCATCCACTTATTTGCAGCCTGTGATCAACATTCCTTATTAATTTTCTTCCTTCGCTAGAAGGAGGAAAAAGATGAGATGCATTCATGGGCAAAGGAATTTCAGATTTGCTTATAGCAAAGCCAGGATCCTTCAGAACTGCTGCTGACTTGGCAGGATAAAGCAGCACAGCTTTTTCCCTCTGTGCCTGGTGCCCTCATGTGGTTTTGCTGTTCAGCTACTTGTGAGTAAATTCAACACATCACTGCGTGGCTGAGACTTGTGCTGTGTAAAAGGTAGGGAACAGTTTGCCTGTTTGTCCTGGTGTGTTCTGGGAATACAGAGCCTTCTGGAAAGCTGAAATACGCTGTGGTCAGTTGGATTTGGATGTGCAAACTCCCTGAATTCCCTAACTTAAACCAAGACCGCTTCTCACAGTGCACATGACTCAGACCTGACTCCTCCAGGGGTTGTTGTGGCTCAGAAGATTTGTGCTGCAGTCACTGCCTTCTTCAGTGATCCTGTTAAAATGCCCCCATAAATCTACCGGTACTTCTAAAAAACTAATGTAAGGTCAAATTTTCATACAGTATAGTTATAGTATAGAAGGATTACTTCTGTCAGGAAATGGAGTTTAAAATTTGCTTTCTCAGCTGACTTGTCCCATTTTTCTTCCAGCTACAGCTTCAGTATGACAAAGAAATTTCTATATTTCATGCTGTAAAATATATGCAGTATAAATGTCTCTTGGCACAGCACTTGTGAGTCTAAATTTCTAATTGCTATATTTCTAAATTACTGCTCTAGAAATTTCACTTTAAAACACAGCATTTAGCCACAAACATTATGCAAAAAAATTTTATACAGCAGATTCATTATATGTCCATATAATAATTAGCTCTTGCACAAGCAAGAGGTGAATATAGTTGCTGTGGAGGCTGCTGATGAAAACTAAACACTTTCTTGCCATCCATAGTACTATGAACAATGATACACAAGGAGTTTGAAGATGAAGATGGAACATATCTGAAGCAGCTGAATGTTTTGGCATCTTTTTGCATGTATACATTAATTTTTCTCAGCCAGTATATTCTAGATTTCTTTGTGATGATGATTTGTATAAGCTTTTACCTGTGCATGACTAAAGTAAAAGCAACTCCAAATATCCCATGTAGGTTAATGCATGAAACCCTATGTGTGTGTCACAATACAAGAACAGTAGAAGTGTAGAATTTGACTGTAATGTAGAAGTGGAATGGTTTTAGTGTTTATCAGTTTAATGAAGCAAGTGAATACACCTGGTCAGGTTGAAATATCTAATTATTTATTCACATGGAAACCAGTAAATTTCAGGGTTTGTAGCACAAAACTTTTTGTTAAAAAAAAGAAAACCAGCTATGCCATATAGCTTCTTTACCCTCAATAAAAGAGCATCATTGCAGTTAAAATTACAATAAAAACAAAACATTCCAGATGACATCGGTTGGAGCACAATGTGACAAATATAATGAGAAAATCCTTGTCAGAAATTTTACCACAAGGAAATATCAACAGCTAACACCCATATTCTCCACCTAGAAATCAAGAATATTTGAGTAGATCTTGGCATAAAAGGCACGAAACACAAAGCAAAGCATGCTTGTGTCATTTCTCACACAGAAGCATTGACATTTGTGCAACATGGAAAAAGGTCAGCATTTTTCCACACTCTTCCAATATCACAGATACTTAGGGAGCAGATCTTCCCCTTAATGCCAGTGTGTCACTCCCAGTGCAGATGGCAGTGACTACAAGAAAAGAGGAGTGTATGGAAGAGAACACATCCATACCTTTCCAGGAAATCCCAGCTCATACACAGAGGAAACTGCTGCTGTTGTATTGTTAGAAGTAATCAAATACACTGCAGGCTTTGAGTAGCACACCCACTGGCAGCCAGCACTTGTGGGAAATCTGTGAGGGTGACAAGAACATAACAGTGCTGGAAACCCGTCAGAAACACAGGTTTACCTCTTGCATTTAAATGTGTGATGCCTCAAATAAGCTTCTTTAAAAAAGTTCTAGTCCTTGAAAGAAAGGGCTTTTCCAAAGAGAATTCTGCCTCTTGCACAGAGGAATGGCTTTGCTGATGTTTAGGTGTTTCAGAAATATGGATCAGACATCCCTGGCATTTCCTTCTGTCCCTGGGTGAGCAGCCTGTCTGCTATATCTCTATAACCAGCCTGTCCTCATCATCACTGCTCGTGTCATCGTACTCCACTCGCGTTTGCTTCCTCATCATCTCTAAACCTCTCTTTTTGTATGTCTTGGAAAGTGCTGCAGAGTAACTCTTGAACTCAGGGGATCTGAGAGAAATTGGGGGCTTTTTAAAGGTAGTAGCAGCTGTTGCATGTGGCCTTCCATAGGGATCGGGCTGCAGGTGGGATCCATTCCTGTCTCGGCTTCCGTGGAGGTCCAGGAGATTTTGAGACACGTTTGCCCTCTCTGTGTATTCTTTGCTGGGTAACTGAGCCCTTGTGACTGACTCAGGAAGAGACTCTGCTTTTGATCCAAATAAAAGTGAACATCCAGGCTGGGAACTGGGAGTTGGGTGTTCTTTGGGAGGTGAATTTGTGTCTTCTTCAGCTGGAGTTTTCTCCCCTCCCGAGGCCTGGATCACCGGGTCTAAAGTACCAGATATTTGCCTCTCTGACTCTGCACTCAGTGTGTTTTCCTGGCTTGTCTCCAGATGTAAGGAAAGAGGACCAGGAGCCTCTGGGGCTGTGCTGCTGGGTTGGTCACCTGTGCCTGTGTTTGTAAAATCAGAAGGGCGAGATCCAGAGGAAGTTGCCGTTGAGTCACTCCGGAGGCTCGGCCGGGAATGCCCTGGCCCGGATGGCTGGAGCACGAGGGGCTGTGTCACCCAGCAGCAAATGGCCACATCCCTGCTGACCTGCTGCATGGATGTGGGAGCTGGGGAGGGAAAGGAATGAGCTGTCACAGCTATTCCCAGGGGAGCCGTGATGTTCTGGACACAGACGTTTGTTCCTGTGTGTTCCCTGACTTGCCCAGAAATGTCCTGTAGAAATTAGGAGGGGGGGAAAAAACTGAGGTTTAAAATTTTCAGTCCAGAGCAATTGATGCAAGTTTAGTTGTTCTTTTTAAAAAGCTAACATTAGTAAGTTTTCATAGTATTTTAACCCCCAGTAATGCCTTTAACACATTTTTAAACATTTTAAACAAAATCTGTGATACAAAGTAGTCTCAACTTGAACTTTAAACCAGCTGAATATAATTCATGTTTTAATTACCAATTTTTTTTATTTTAATAAGTATTAATACAGGAATTAAGGTACAATACCTACTTTTTTATCCGTTTTGTCTTTTTGTTTAACATGGTTTAGGTTTTCAGTATGGGAAGATATTCCTGAGTTATTCTTTCCTTCTTTTTTCCTTTTGCAAAGTGGTTTATCTGAGGTGGAATTTTGCTGGTGTAGGTAACTCTCTATTGAAAAGAGGTTGAAGAAACTTTTACTTTGATTTTTATTGCCCCACATGCTAGAACTTACTACATTTCTCATCGTAGCGCTGAACTAACATCAGTTTTTTTAAAAAAATATTCAAAATACTTACCTTGCACCTTCGATTGAGGAGAATGGCACTTCTTATGCTTATTGAATTTGGGGGGCTGTGATGAATAGCCCTTTCTCAAAGCATCCAGTGCTCTGTTGGGAAAACAGGGCCTCTTGCTCAGCCGGTTCACTTTCAACTGGGTACATCCATGGATGTGCCTCCCTCTGTACCTGCAGTGCCAGAGGCATTGAAAGGGTAAACAAATATGGGAGATGTAAAACCTGCCAGAGTAATAACACCACCTCATCACAGACATTAAAGTCTAAGAGCAGTTTACCACTGTGAAAGAGATGCTTATGTCAACTCAAAAAAAAAAAAAAAAAATCAGGATTTTAGGCAAGAGACCCACAATTATTTTATTACTTTTTTTTCCCCTCTGTTGGTTTTCTAAGAGAAAAGGATTAAGAAGTAACAGATTCTTTTTCCTATATCTGGAATTTTTAAACAATATACTTCATAAAGGCTTGAATCATACAGGAATCACCTGACGCTGTGTGGTTGTTGGCTTTTTTACTTTTCACTTCTTATGTGCCACCTATTCATCATCACTAAAGAACAGCATAAGTATTTCAGTTATTTAGAAAACTCACACTGAATATTCCAACTCTGCCTTGTTTTCTACTCTGGATAGATCTTTCAGTAACTCTGAGTGACTAAATCAGTAGAATGTCACCACACGCAGAGCAAGACATAAACCTAAAAGGGCGTGGTAATTCTGGTATTTGGTGTATTAGAAAATTACACTGAATTTCTTGGTTACCAGTTGGGCCAGTTAGCTACTAGTATGCATGATCTGAGCTTTCAGGATGCTGTACTTACCTGAATCCCTTTACTTATTTGACAGAACCCAATAAATAAATTCTGAGGTCAGCAGGAAAAACAAAAACAAAACAAAAAAACCAAACACCACCCAAAAAACAAACCAGAAAAAAAGTCCTAGAGGAATATGACTAGGCTGGATGACATAGCCCTGAGTCTTCTATTTTTGTTCTCATGCTCCTCAGTGCTGTTTGCTGAACTAGACACGGTGATTAAGTTACTGACACTGATTTGTCCTCAAGGGAGTCACTCTGTCTGATTTCGGTCGTGAAATGGAATCAGAGGGATGTATGCACACAATATCTGTTTCTTATTGAAGCAATTCATCAGACATTCTGCTGCCCCACGCTCCTGAAAGATTAGAGGCTAAATCCACTGGTCTGAACTCCCATTAGATACAGGGGAGCTTTGCTGATTGAGACAATGTGCCTTTGATAGTTTTATGCTCAAATTCTTCCTGCTTTTCATTTAAACCGAATGATCCTTTGAACTACAGATGGTTTTGTTAGTTTGTGTTAAACTTGATATTTATTCTTCTGCATTCTCCTGTGAATAGCAGTTCAGGATATGGATCTTCCAAGCACAAAAGGGCCGTGCTCTGCTCTGAGCTGTAACCAGATTGAAAACTAAAGGATTTTGGTTCCCTTTGAGCAAAAGTAAATGCTGACAAGTCTGACAGATAAGAATAATTTCTAAAGCATAGTGAGACTCAACTGACCAGTCATCCTCTTTCTTTGGGATATGTCTGTTTGACTTAGAAAAGTCTGTTCCTGGTAATAAACAACATACTGGTATTTTTTATGGTTTACCTTTGGGGAACTGTTGTGGTGTGAGAATCTCTCTTTTTGAGAGATGTATTTATTTCCCCAATTTTAACATGGTTGAATTTTGGGGATGACTTTTTATTTTCTGTGGACTTTTTACACCCATTTCAGCAAAATCATGTCTATATCTAGCGAAGCTGCAAACCATATTTCTTACCATTTGGGGGTGACTTTAATCTTTTTCTGTTTGTGGCTCCTCTTGAGTTTATTTGTTGAGGGTTTTTCCTTTCTGCAAACTACAGTTTTCTTCTTTTGTTCTGAAACATTTTTGAAAGCACCACCAGGAGCTACTGAGCTTAACTGTTGAGAATATTGGGAAAAAATTAAGTAAATGAAAACTTAATGTGAGTTACATTGACCAAGAGATTGGAAATCTGTGCTCTTTTTAAATAGCACTGAACAACATAATAGTTTAATAGCACAACTCTGAATTTTTCCTATTTTTTTCTGACCACTATATAAAATATACCCAAAAGGGAAAATAGCAGTTCACTCTTCTCACTAGCCAGCATTCTTACCAAAATGGTCAAGTGAAAGAAACTTAAATATTCACACAAAAGTATACCTTTCTCATGCATTAAATGAATATAAGATTTATCTTCTAAAAATGTAAATTGTAAGTTCTGTATCAACAAAATCCTGGAAATGACCATAAATATACTTCTGATAATTATTTCATTTTTCTAATAAGAGGGTGAGGATGGGCTGTCAGCCAATAACACCCTCTTGAGAAGGCAAATAGGATTATTAATATTACCTCCTGCATCTGTTGTCCTTTAGAAAATGATGAAACCAGCGTTCTTAAACTCGTGTTTGTTAAGCCATATGCCACAGTCTTGTTCATATTTTTCATTTTGAAGATAGAGATGTCGTATTTGGACAGGCTGCATTCCCTGCTGGATCCCCTGTCACAGGAGTGCAGGGAGGAGTAGGCAGAGTCTGCATTCCCCTTCTGCTCCGTGGGCAGGGGGAGGCTCCTGCTTAAACAGCACCAGGTTAGTCTGGGCTCAGCACTGAGGGAGGGGAAGGTGCCCTTTGTGCCTGACACTGTTAAACTGCCTGAGGAGCAGGTCCTGTTATTGTGGGGGAACACTGGGAATTCTTTACAGTGAGTGGTGAGAGTGTGGCAATAAAAAGTGCCAAAAGAATGGCAAAGATAAGTGGGGCTGTCTGTTGAGCTTTGAGGATGCTGCAGCATGTCCTGCACTGTTGGTGAAACGTCCTTGAGGGTGCACAGACTTCCCCCTCTGTCCCATCCCACGACTGTTGGCTCTGCCCCCTTGCTAGAAGCTGATGTCTTTATCAAAGAGTCACTTCCTGAGCAAAGATGCTGTAAAACCTTTCTCTCATCTTTGATGTCAGCTGATATGAAAAAGCCACTTGTATACACAGAAGTAAAGCATATTTTCTTCTTTGGAGTCTGTGTAGAGCAAGCAGTTATGCTCATCCACTTCTCTTCTGTTTGCCTTTGATAATTTAATTTATTTTTCTTCTGCTTGTTTTTCCAATCATCTCTTGCCATATCCTGCGGCCTGAAGTTTGGGTTAGAAAAGGTATTATCTGCTGTGGTTAAGATATTTGTTGTTTCTGGGTTGACTGGTGAACAAAATCCTGGAGTTTTCCAGTTTGTGTGTACGTTCCATCGAAGCTCTCCTGTGCCAGCCTTTTGTCTCACTTCAAATTGTAAAGGGGACCAAACCACATCACTGGGATGAGAATGGAGGGATCCACTGCTGGAAGAGCAGGAAGGGGTAGTTAGGGTGTCCGTCTCAGATGTGCAAGGTGTAACCTGTTCAGATCTAGGCAAAAGTGACAAATTTGAGGCTCTCTTGGCCTGTGGCAATTTAAGGATATATTTTGGAGAAAAGGCATTTTGTTGTGGGATTGGAGTTGAATGACCAGATTGCAGATGATGAATCTTAGAAGATACATCCACAGCATTGTCACTGAAAAGTGGTACTTTTGCTCCTGTTTTCACAAGACATGTTTTGTCATCTTTATGTGTTGCACTGTGCAAGGCAAGAGAGTTGCAATCACTTCCCCTTAATTCAGGCCCTAAAAATCCCACCAATGAAGCTTTTGAGATACCAGTTGAATTTGAAAGGAGGTCAGCATCACTGTAATTGAGAGGTTTTGTGGGGAGTTTGATTGTTTTCATATATTCCACATTCTCAGTACCTCCAGTGGATTCATTAATTCCTGTGCTCAATTTTTGCTCTTCTGCTTTACTGGAGAACGTCACCGGAGCTGTGGAAACACAGGGAGTGCCAGAGCAATGGGCTCTCTCTGCTTCACTTACTGCACTGCTTTCGCTACCAGGACTAGGGCAGGACATTGAAATCATATTTTGTGTCTTCTCCACTTCAAATTTCAGCTTTTTTCTTTCCGATGGTAAATTCTGGGATTTCCCTGCAGTCTCTCTGCTGTTGCAATGGACCCACAGGCCATGCTGGCCAGTCTCCTTAGTCCTGTGATGGCCTCCATAATTGTGTGTAGTGCTTTTAGAATCTAATTCAAATGCACTGGATTCTTTCCCAGGGCTTGGGTTTTCCCAGTTGCTACTCTGTACTGGCAAGGAGTCATCATTCCTTCTGTGACAGCTGGGCTGACACTCAAGATTTTGAAGCCTGAGCTCACAACTGCTTGGAGCTCGCCCTGTGCTGCTGAGAGCTGTGCACTTCTCTCTGTCGCTGCCACTGGGGCCTTGGGAAGTTTTGCTCCTTACAGTCCGTGCACAGGCATTTGTGGAATGTGATGTCTCCATTAGGTAGGACACACTGTCTGCAGTTTCCTCAGAGGACACATTCTGCAGAACACGATTACCATCAGTACAGGTTCCTGATTTACCAGTGTTTGAAGCTGCTGTCACAAGGGAGGAATGACTGTCACTTACAGAGCTCCTGCCATCTCTTTCCTCAATAATTTCAGTGCTGCTGGCTGATTCCTTTGAGTCAGGAGTGAAGCTTGTAATATCTGTAATCTTATCCCCCCTTTGTTTCATTTTCTTGGCGTTTTGACTGCTTTTCATTTTTTGGTAGATTTTCTTAAATGTTTCATCTCCATACATTTGCCATTTTTCTTGAGAGAACATCTTTAACTTCCTTTGATTGTGTTTCTTATTTTTAGCACTGATTACTTCTCCAGCCCCAAGCTTTTTACTGCCTTGCAACTCCTCTGGAGGAGGAGGATGATCAACCACATTACTTAGCGGCAAATCATCCACGGCTGTTTGTCTGACTAGAGCTCGGGGATGGCTATTAGGGAAATCCACTGAATTTGCAGCAAGATTGTTGCTAGGCAGCAAACCAGCAGTGCCTGTGTTTACAGACTGCTTAGTAAGAGAAAGTGGTTTTGAGCAGCCTGGTTTGTCCTGTGCCATCCTTGCTCCCTCCACGAACGGCAAGGAGTTGCTCCGAGTAACAGGCACAGTGTCAATGGTTGTGGAGAACTGGGTGGGAACTGAATGGAAAAACATTGGCTTGCATTTCTCCGGGGGTGCAAAGGTAGACTTTGCTGAACAAAGGGCAAGATTCTTTTTCCTATTTACATCACAGGTTCTGATATCAAAATGGAAAGAGTCTTTGTATGTGTAAGGCATTGGCAGGTCAATGCTTCCCTGTTTGGAAAGGACAGTTTTCCTGGGCCTGACATTGTCTAACTGGGTATCATCCACCACGCTTTTGTTATGAGAAATAAGTTTTGAAATGTGTTCTTCCAGCCTCTTTTTCTCTAGCATGGAGGCTGCAGCTTTCTCAGCTGCCTCTGGCTTTGCACTGCTTCCGGAGGCACACCTGGGGCTGCTGAAGGCAGTTTCACTTTCCAGCTCCGTGCTGTGCTCACAGAGGCTGTGCAAGGGGCTGGGCGATGCCATCTGTTGTTCTGTGCTGTCAGAGCGGGACAGATACCCCGAGTCAGTGCTCTCACACTTCTTCAGCTTGCAGTCCAATGGCTTGTAATCCCACTGCTTCTCCGAAGAGGTTGCTTGCTGCCTTTGCAGCTGAATATGCTTGTTGGCAGTTGGAGTTCTTTGTTCCTGCATCTTCTTCCTCTGACACGGACCATTTGGCAAAGCTCCTGGAGATGATAAACTGCGAGGTTCTCTTTCAGGAACCCCCTGATTAGCCTTTGAACTGAAGGATGGATTCGTTGTTTCTTGATTTTCTGAAAAAACTGGTGAAGTGCTTGTTGCTGGCAGTGAAAGCTCATGAAGTTTCTTAGTGTCTGGTCCAGCACTGGTCTCTGAACTTGGTTGTTTCACCTGTATCCCCTTGTCCTCACCGGTGCTGCTCAGTGGTTTGCTGCCTTGGGCTGAGGTGGTGCTCTCTGCTGATCTCCCGTTTTGCTCTGATGCCCCACTGGTGTCAGAGTCTGAGGGCAGCCTGGTGTTGTTGACGTGTGTTTGAGTTCTCCTGTGTTTGTACAAGTTGCTCTGAGTTTTAAATGCGATGCCACAGGTGGTGCATGGAAAGGGCCTCTCTCCTGTGTGGGAGCGAATGTGCTTCTCAAGGACACTTGGCTTCAAACAATCTCGTCCACAGTGTTTGCAGATATATTTCCCAGCTTTTTTGGATTTTCCTGGGCTTCCAATAGATGCATTTACACAAGAACTCAGTGATGATAAAACTGGCAAAGTGCTGACTATGCTCAATGTTAGACTTTGCCCAAGTTGTTTCTGAAAAACTGACTGAGGCCGATCTGGGCTTTCCGGAGGGATGAGTGGGTTGAGGATGAGAGGAATGTTGGTGCTGTCGAGGTGGACACAGCTCCTGGCGGTCACTAACTGCCCGTGTGGCTGGAAGCATCCTGCCTGGAGAGGCTGGTACAGCGGGATGGTGAGGGCTTTGAGGTACACGGGCTGGGCCAGCGCCGGTTCCCGGGGCAGCACGGTGCCCTGGCCGGGATCTGAGGGGCCCTGCGAGGGCTGCAGAGAGGAGGCTGGAACGGGGCCATCTGGGGGTGCAGCTGTGAAACCAGGTGCCTTCTGTGCCTTCTGTGCCTCCATGCCAAGGGATCTCTGCCACGTGCTCAGGTACCTGCGAGGAGGGGAGACAGAGCAATTAGGAATCTTCAGGCAGCAAATAAAATACAAACGTTCAACTGCTGGACTAGGAGAGTCAGCAGTTAAGAATATCACAAATCTTACATACAGGCATTATACAGACAACAATTACTTCATTTTCCAATTAAATTGATTCATTTTTCATTTCTTATCTAGGAATTAAAGTGTAATGAACATTTAACACTGCACTTAAAACCACTCTTACTATCTACGATAAGTACCCAAAGCATTAGAAATAAACCTGAGTTTCAGATTTGCAAGTGGAGGCTCTCAGCACACCAGAAATAATACAATTTTAATTTTCTGGAACCATATTCTCATTATATATGTGTATCATGTTTTTATATTTAATTAACATTAATAATTGTTAATATAGAAACATGGGACAACTGAGGTTAGAGGGGACCTCAGGAGGTCTCTAGTCCAAAGACCTGCTCAGAGCAGAGTCAGCACTGAGGTCAGATGAGGTTGTCAGGGTGTTACCCTGTCTGGTTTTGAGATCCTCTGAGGATAAAAACTGCACAGGTTCTTTGGGCAACTGTTCCAAACACAGGACAGTAAACATGGCTTCATATTAATCTGTGTTTACCCAAATTTAAGGGAGCTACAGCCAAACATATTGCAGCAAGTGGTGTAAAATGGAAAGAAGTGAACAAAAGTAAACTGATGTCCTGTTTTACAAGTGAGATTTACATAAATATGTGCAAAGTAGAAAAGACGGTATCATAGGAAAATAGTGGGATAAATTAAAGATGGCTTTTGTGTAGCCCAAATTCATTTTGTCTAATAAATGGAGATATTATGGTATGCTGCTTATTTTTAGATGCTTTTAGTGCCAGATGAAAACATTTTCTAGACACAGTTTTTGAAAAAAGTGAGCCTATTCTTATGAAATCTGTCCAAATATGTGCAGGGTTGGTGCTGGTCCAGACTAGTTCTTATTTCAACAAAAATTTGTATTGTCTTTTTTCTTTCATTAGCAACAAAGGAGTAAACTATCAAAATAATCAAGTTGAAAATGATCTTTGGAGTAGCTGATAGGGGCATGAGCATAACCCCTTGTAATTACAGTCAGGGTGAAAATCAGGTGATCTGTGAATGTTTATTTCTTACTCAGCTTTACTCACAGCTCTGTATCAATTTACTGCTATGAATAATGGGCTGTTCTTGTGCAAACAGTCATAAAAAAACCCATTTGGAATAACATAATCAGTGGCTAAATTTGAAATCTGCAATTTGTTGCTTTACTGCACAAGCTGTAGTGGCGTTTCTGTAACTTCCTAGGATCATTTTAATAGGTAATCATTGCTGGGAAACAGTAAAAGGATTACTTAAAAACACTGTTTGAAATTTGTACTGGTTCCATCCCAGAAAGCAACCTGTAAAATGAACTGATGTGTGCACAGCATTGTTAGATTTTTCCCTTTCTCCTTTCCCATGAATGTTATAAATCAAGTTCAGTTATCACACACGGACTTCTCCTGTCCACTTCAGAGATTTCTACATTGAATAATCATTTAAGTGGCTTTTTATTATAGATAATGATTATATTGATGGAAGAATGCTAAAAGAATATGGCTTGTTAAAGAAATTAAGTTATTATCCATATTGTATAGTGTGGTGAACACTACAGGAAAAAAGTGGATTTCTCTGATTTGCAAAGTGATGTTATCAACATTTCAAGTCCATTTAAGGTTGTTCTTAAGTTATACAGGCACTTTTAAATTTTAACACAGCACACAATGAAAACAGGAGCAAGTGATAAGCCATGAGCCCATGATACTCACAAACTAAGCATGCAGTAGTTTTTCCAAAGATGTGGGGGAAAAAAAAGAAGTTGAAGGAAAAAAATACACTTCAGAGTCCAGACTCCAAGAAATGAAGCCTAAATACCCTGCAGCCAGAACATCCAACAAGTACCACATCAGATGAAACAAGTCACAGTGGTTGTGCTCCTCTCCTTCCCCCGGAGAGAAGTGTGGAAATACATTTCCACATATTTTACATTTCCTCCCAGTCAGCTCCAGTGTCACAAACTACTTCTCTCCCTGAATATCCCCATGGGCACACAGAGCTGATGGGCCCTTCAAGGCCAGCCTGAGTCAGCAGGACTCACCATGGCCAGATGTTTTTCATATGAACCCTGTGGTTCCCAAATACCAGAGACTCTCTGTAATTTCACTTATTAAGTTTCTGGGGCCCAAAATTCAGTGTAATTCTGAGAATCATTTCAGTGCTCTGCAATGGTCCACAAAGAAAATACCTAAGTGGTGGCAGAAAATTTAAAGGGAAGTTTTAAACAATGCTAAACAAGTAAAGTAATGGTGACACACAAGGTCATTACTGTTAAGAATGTAATAACACATTTCTACCAGCTGTGGTAGTTTCCTGCTTTTCACAGCAAACAAACAGACTTTCTTCCTAAGTGAAACTGCCCTGACTTATATTCTACTGGGGCAAATACAATCAGACTTTTCACATCTGTTGTTTATATACCAAAAAAAAGCCACTGTATTTCTCTGTACATTGACAAAAATAGGTCATCTCAAACTAATTCTGCCCCAAGGCTGATGCTGGATAGTCCTTGCCTTAAGTAGAAAAACTTCCTTTGTTAATTATCCCCTGAGCTCTGTTACTGAGCATCCACCTCATGTTCCCAGCTGTTTGCAGCTTGTGGCATTGAACTACCAGCATAAGAACTTGATCCTAATTAGATAAGGAAAAATAAACAGAACTAAATGCAGGATTTGGCCAGTCCAAAATTATCTAAATTGATTTCCTAAGCTGTCAAAACTGGTCACTAAAATTCCACATAAATACAATTATTTTGTTCCTAGTTTGAATTCTAGCTTCAGGTACACAGCATAGGTAGTCCTGTGGAACACTGAAAAGTCAAGAAGTGGAAAAGTTTCAGATAAAAAATCATTGTAGCAGAAAATGTCTTACTCACTTTATAAGTATAAAGTATTTTAATAGGAAAGGGTGGTATAAAAAACTAATTTTAAATCCAGTGTGTTCCTTTTTTATAGAATATTTCTTGAGTTCCAAATACATTTTATAAAACTTGTTTAATTTTGTCAGCATTATTATAATAATCTTGGACTACACAAGTGAAAGATTTTTGTCTTCTGCATGTCACATATAAGTGCTCTGTCAGCTGCCCTTCATCATCAATTAAATCAATAAATAGACATGTAACTACTTATTTCCAGCACTTCCATATAATTTTTTTTGATGCAACATTGAGAAGAGCATCAGTCCCTAAGCACATGCAAAGCTCAGTTGCTCAGTCCCCACCTTGGTCCACAGGTATAACCTGGAGACAAGACAGATGTTATTTTTGTAACCCCACAGAAGCCAGTTTTCAACATTCTGAACATACACAATATACTCAGTTATACTACAAGTCTTTGCCTTTTTAAAAAGCTTTAGGTGATCCCTACCTTAAATAAACCAGAGAGCAAACAGAAGTGAAATCCTCTTTAGTCTGGAAATAATTTTAGCTCACGTACCTTTGACTGAGCCAGGCATTTCAGCAAAAAAGCCTCATTTCTGTCAATACTTGATGCAAGCAGAGAGAAACGAGGACAAAGACTTGAAACAGATTAGAAGTAGGAAGTTGGGTGGTTTTCTTTTTTTTTTTTTTTTTCTACATTGGTGTCACAGTGACAACCTTCAGAAAACAGGAAGAGCTGAAACAGAAGAAAATGAAGTGACATTTCAATCTCTCTGTATCCTTTATCACTCTCTATGTAGGAACCTTTACTCAGAATCTTCAAAATGTGAGGGTTTTGTGCCCTGCATTCAGTTGTACCATTCCATGAAATACACTGACACAATGGTAGGCTTTTTTCTTTATACCCCTAAAGGTAATTTGCTTGTAACGAGGTGGGAAAGTGCCTCAGGAATGCTAAAAGTGTTTAGGTCATGCTCAACAAACCTCCCTAAAATTTGTGGAAACTGCAGGGAAAACAGGATAGGGGACAGTCAACAGCAGTGAAAAGATCATTTTAAAAGATTAGATTTTGTTTGTGGGTTGAGTTCATGAAGAGTCCTCAGGTAACACAGTTCAGCAGCACTGAGGGGTCCTGGGAAGGGGCAGCTCTTCTTCATCCAAACACTTGTTTAAATTATGGACTGGGATGACTACGCCCTCCACTGCTGTGAGACTGAGTGAATCCCAAAGTGGAATATAAATTCTCAATAATGTTACAAAATTGGTATATCCAGCCTGTAAATTTTCCTTTAGAACATCATATTTTGGAAGATGTAGCTTTTAATCTTCCTGCAATGAGCAGCTGCCCAGTTCAGACACTGCAGCCTGTCCCTTGTAAACTGGATAGTGGTGAAACTGTAAAGTTCTGATTGTCCAATATCCACTTCAGTGCAAGCTCTTTCTTTTATTAATTCTGGTGAGAGACTAATGCTGGAGGCCCCAG
Organism: Neopelma chrysocephalum; assembly: GCF_003984885.1. NCBI lineage: Eukaryota > Metazoa > Chordata > Aves > Passeriformes > Pipridae > Neopelma > Neopelma chrysocephalum. Next base: position 4,470,129 of record NW_020897781.1, read on the forward strand.
TGGATCTTCATTCCACACAGCTTTATTGATCCTGGAGAGTTTTTCCTGTTGTTTGGATTGCTTTCCATCTGTTTCTGGAGCCCTGATTTAGTAGGCCTCTAGTTTTGGAGGTGGAGAAATATTTCTGTCTTGTTCTTCCTATCCTTCTTACCTGTCATCTAGTTATTCAGGGGGCAGAAAAGCTCTTAACAAGGCCTGATATTGTTGCTCAAAATCCTTCTTGTTTCTACCATAGCCTGAAATGCTCCCAGTAATTGGTAATGGCACTGCAAGTGCTTAAAATCAGTGAATCTAGAAAATACTTGACATTCTGAACTGTTTTACAATGACTCATGCTTCTGCTCTACAGACTGTCTGTCCAGATGGAGAGAACTAGATGCAGCAACTAGTTTCAGCTCTGCTGGGAGATACTTTCCTAAAGGAATGTGTTCTCACCTCTGAGTGAGATCTTCTGGAGGATTACTGCATGCTACAGTCAACAAACCAACGGGGAAAAAGATGCACATCTTATAATAGAACACTGGCATGAATCAAATCAGACAAACAGATGATTCTGGGCATTTTACATAACCAGTCAAAATTAGTTTCTCTTCAGTTCGATCACATATCTGCAGCCCATTATATTTTAATCCACTTTGAGACTGACTATTATTAAGTTATGATGAATTTACTTAGAAGGGAGACTTGTTTTAAACAGTACTAATTATTCCAGAAGTATGCTGGAACTAGGAACAAACTGAAAACATGTGTAAACTTTCAAAATTCATTATTTAGGCCACTCAGTAACATTCCACATGCTAAAGCTGCAAACTTCTTATCCTGAGATGCTTGAAGAGGCAATAATTAATTAAAGCAAAAGTTACAACTGAAGCAAGTGCCTATGTGGATATTTGCCACTATCACACAGGTTTCAGGGCTTAGTAGAACCTTTTGAAGCTTGATCTAAAATCTCTAAATCTTGAATAAGTGACTCTGGAATCAGGCTGGCTCCACAGCATCCTGTGATTCTTCCCATTTATATGGATGAACAGGTTGCTCTAATGGCTAGAAGGAATTTGACCTGTGCACATAATACAGAGGACCAGTATTACACTGCATTAACTCTGTTGGAAATGAAGTTAAATTTTTAATCAATCTATTTTTGTGTCTCACTTCCTAAAATGGAATATCTGTGCGAGATTACTTATACTCATTTAAGTTCAAAACATTGTCCTGCTCAGAGAAACTTCTCAATTGTCTCAGTGTACAGCAAAACATCTACTTCTACTGTGCATAAAGATCAGCCACTGCCAGGTACTGCCCAGGAGGGAGTATGTGGGGCTACACTTTGCTCTCATTTCATGTCCTAAGCAGGACTTGGGGAGATAAACCCACATCCCATTGTTATGCATTTCTGGGTCCCAGGTATCTGTGGAAAAGGCACCATCCCAGGTGTTCAAACCCCTGCAAAGGTACAGAGTTCTGTCAGAGGGGTGATCAAGTGAAAGCAGCAATAAGCAGCTTCCCGTGCTAATGAGAGAATAAGATTTCAAAGATCCTACGTGTTTTAAAGAACTTTTCAAACTGGAACTAAAGCATCTTTTAGGATTGTTAATTATTCATTTTTCTTCTGAGGACAGTGATGCTGAGACCAGCACACAGTATCTTTCTGTCAGCAGAAGACACAGACACTGGGATTTGCATTCCCCCCACTGCCGGCTGGCACAACGTGCCAGTGTTTGTGAACTCCCCTGACTGACTAGACAAAACTTCTACTTAAATATTAGTATCATAAAGTAATAGTGAACCACGGGGTCTGAAATAAATGTTGTGCAGGTACTTTAAGCACCCCTTCTCTGATGGAAACAAAGTGTTTGTGAGTGTATCCCAATTCTGGCACTTTCTAGTTCTGAGTTCAAACAAGCCAAATGGAACCGATACCTTTCCAGATTAGCCCAGAAATCACCGTTCATCTTGTTTTATTTAAAACCTGTTTCTGCCCTTGCTCTTTTCTCAGTTCGACTTCGTATCTTGAAATGTCTCATAGCAGAAGTACTGACTTCACCTTTTCACTTGTTCTTGTGGGATGTGTCTGATCTCACAGCACTGCCAGTTCCACCTGCAGCCTGCTGGGACCTTTGAACAAAGTTGGGAGCCTCAGTTCCCTGCAGAATTGGGCTGGAAATGTGTAATTCCCTCATCTTCTCAAACCTGTATAGTTTTCCAGTGGTGACATCTCAAATTCTGACTTTGGGAAATCTTGCTGGTTAGTAAGAAGTTCATTGTTCTGAAGTTTTGCCTCGTGTGTTATAAAAGTATAAAGCAGCTATAAAACCTGCTGCCTGAACTTCGAAATTCTTGTACCGTAACCTGAGGACAAATATTTTTGACACCGAACTTCCACAATTGTGTAATATCAGCAAAACTGGCTGGGGTTTTTTAACTATTATTTTTGTAAACACTGTACCAGAATTCAATATTAAAACCTTTTAAGTAGAATGGGATCTGTAATAACTTCTCTTCATCCTAAAATAACAACTGGTTTGAATATTATCATACAGTTTTCTATACTTTTTTATTCTCCTTTTCTTGAATGTCCATAAATGAAAACATTCAAAAGGCTTAAATCAGTAAGAACATTGTTACCTAAAATATATTTTATTGTGGAAGTAAACATTGCATTGGCTTTTTTGATCTCTTCATGCAATTTATATCAGAGAATATTTCCTATTCTACTTCTTATCCTACTACTTTTCTCAGCTCCAGTCATAAGAAAAGATTTCTAGTTTATTATATGTCTTTATTTTACATTTACACCACTTATTTCTAAAAAGAAACATATCTAAAACATCTGTTGGTTTTGTAACACTGTTGGTGGCTTCACAATGAGGAAAAAAGTAGGATTTTTAGTGCTTAGAAACCTCCAAGGATTTTGATTTTTTCATCTTTTCATCAAATTTCCTCCTGTGCATTTCCCACGTTAGGAAAGAGTTAACAACCTCCAGCCAGCAGACTGCAATCAACAGGTTGTTCTAACAGAAAAATAATAACCCTAATCCATCTTTTAAAGTTTAGGAGGTTGGACTAAATGATGAAAAAATACCGATTAAAGCCCTCTTAAAAGCTGAAGTGGGGCCAGAACTGAAATGCTTTGTGTTTTAGGAAAAAATCTTTCTCGTTGCTAAGTGAAAGAACCATCACATTACAAAAATTAGAACTTTAAAATTTCTGCCTTACCATCTCGAATTTAATTATCTGCCCACATAAAACGAGAACGAAACACTTGCTAACCTTTAGGTGGCCAATTCACAGGCAGGTGGAGAGGTTCAGGTCCCTGGAATAGCGTTGAAACAAAAGAAGCATCCTGTTTTCTTTTTTTCAGTGTCTCTCTCTTCTCTTTTTTTTTTTTTTTTTAAGCGTTTGAAAACTGAAAGGTGGGTGGTGGGGTGTGTGCAAAGAGAGGAGGGGGTGAAGTCAGCCCACGCTGGTGTAGGAAGAGTTTTAATGGCCGATGCTGGTAATATGGTTTGCCTGCTACAGTGTCTGCACTACTGCAGCTCTGTGTGTGGGCGTAAAGAAATGACACGACTGGGTTTCAAACCATTACACTGAAGATTTGCAAACAGTTAAAAAAAAAAAAACCACACACACAACCCCATCAGGCACAAATGAAAAATTATCACTTTTTGCCTTTTATTTTTTTTTCTAAGGTTTGGTTGTTGCTTTTTTTTTTTAACTTGGCCAGTCAAGTTTCTTCTTCATCCTCTAAATTAAAAAAAAATAAAAGGTAAATTAAGTATTTAGGAAGGTTTTTAGATTTTACATAGTGTGACCATTTTGTTAGGGGTTTTGCTGCTGTTTTTTAATTAACCTACAAGAGCTTGTATTCCAGAAGGCTGTCCAGACTTCCATGGTAGAAGTCGTCAGAGCACACCTGTATTTCTGCCTTTGGAGGTGCTAAATAGGTACTCAGATCTTGGTAGCACTATAGGATAGACAGAGCAGCCACTCCACAACTGGCCAGGTAGGAAAAATGAGGCCAGGACTATGTCCTTGAATATTCCACAAAACACAGGAAAGAAAACATACTGGCACCCACTTTTGTTCAGTAGTCCAGCAATGCCTCAGGTTTACTCACCCAAACTGGGCAGAAAACAGACCTGAATGTTTGTTGTAACTACTGGAGACCAACAGGAGTGAGACAAAGGGGATGTTCTCTATAATATCGTGGGGAAGGAGAGGAAAGTGCTGTTTAAGCTGATACGAAATTGCTGACACAAGAGGCTGAATATAAACAGTTATGGGCACACTGTTGTTGGGAGGGACAGGTGGAAGGTTTTTGTCAGACAAGCAAGAACACTTCTCAAGCAGATTTTTTACCACAAAGAGTGAAAGAGAGAAAAAACAGTTTTCAGAAAGGAGCTTGAAAACTCCAAGGAGCCTTTGTGCCTTGGCTGCTCCATGATAGTCAGGGACTAACACTCGTTAAATATATATCTTTATGTACCTTGAGAGAAGACAGCCAGCTTGAAAACCATGTGCTTGGACAGAAGGCTTGTGCATTCTGGAGTGGAAAGGTTTAGCTGTCTATTTTTTCAAATATTCAAACGATCCCCAAGTCACTCAGGATTTCTATTGCCTTTGATGTTGTGCTGACAATCAAAAGCAGGGAAACACAGGCAAAGGGGGTGGGAAAGAGGAGATACTTTGTGATGCCCACATTGCTGTTTAGTGCAGGGTATCCCTGGCAGTTCTCAGCCCATCTCCTGCCCACAGGGTGAAGCAGGGAGAGCTCCTAGGGCTGAGGACCCAAAAGTGGATGCCCAATGAGCACAATTTAGTGTGTGAGTGAAAACAGCAAGACTGGACTTGAGGACTTCAGACTACTAATCCCGAACTTTAACAAAGACTGATAAAGGGACTTGAGCAGTGAATCACCCAACAGTGAATGAAAAACGACCTTCAGTTCTGTACCTGGTAAAACTCTCAGAGATATTGCCATTAACACACAGCACTACAGCCTTGGTACCAAGGGGGTCTGGCTACTGGCCACAGTAGAAGCTTGAATTCTTCTTTCAGGTACACACTAACAGCTGAGAGCAGCTCCAGGAAAATTTTACTGGAGAAATGTCTGTGGCCTCAGCTGATACAGAAAAGTGAATGTTTGGAGAGACAAGAAATCTGGCTCCCAGCAGGGCTCCACTCCTGCAGATCGAGTGCCATTGTACAGCCTGATGAGGATTGCAAAGTGGAATTGCTTAAATCAATTCAGTGAAGTTTAGTAACAAAATACACACCCTGAAGCAGTAACTCTGAAAGGTTTATGTGGCATGGACAACTCTGTATCCTGGCACTGTAGATGTCGTATTTCCAAGTCACTGCAACAGTCACCATTTCTGCCTTGGTTTTGGCCATTTTGCTGCAGGTGAAGTAACACCTGGAATGTCAAAATGCACCTAATCCTCCACTGAGGACTGCTCCCCATGAAGAACCATTATGAAATATTGCTATTGGTTATCATAAATGGCAATATTTCCCTTATAGACATGAACTCTGAATGTACAGAAATCATGGTTGCCTACACAACTTTCACTTGACCAAAGGCACATTTCCACCATTAACATGACTTTTTTTTCACAAAGATCACAGCTTTGTAAATTCACAGAATCTCTTAAAGCAACTATTAAAAGTCTGGAAAAAAAATGAGTATAAAAAAATTCAAAGCATTCCAGTAAACAGGACAGCCAACTACTACTCTCATATCAATAATGCAGAACACCTACTAGGATTCATCTGGCACTTCTATCTTGTTGAGCCAGCAAAAACCACCACCCAAAAAGGAGAGTAACCCTCACAAACTGGTCAGGCCAGACAGGAAAAAGAAGTCCAAGAGAAAAAAACTTAAAGACAAAAATGTGCTCGAACAGCAAAAGGGAGAGATGTGGCTCCTTTAGAAGCAAACACAAGTCTACTTGCCAAAGAAAAGCCAGTTCAAGGAAAACTAAAACAGAAGACAAAGTAATGGATCCCATAGGGAAAAGACCCAAGGGCTGCTGAGAAAATGCAAAGGCAGTCACAGCACTGAAAAGGTTCAGCTGGGTGCACACACAACTCAGTGTTTCACTGAGAACGGAATGTCTCCTTTGAAGTGCTTGGGTTCCTTTCACAGCCCAGCAGCAGAGCTGGACACACACCCAGGGGAGAAAGGGAAAAAAGAAAACAAAAAATCCAGCCTCAAACCATCTTCCATTAAAAACCCACAGATCATTTTCTCCAAGTTTAGATTTAATGTGTTTTAGGTGAGGCTCTAAATGCTGAATCCTCATAGAGTTTGATTTGGGGGTTATTTGGTTTAGATTTTTAGTATTAATTCACCATAAACAGGTATAGTGAAGGACTATTTTATGAATTCATTTACAAGGACAGTCTACAATCCAAGAAAAAACTTGGACATCAGAGAGAAAAGGCAGATGTGTGAGTCCAGCTTTGCTTCTAAAGCATCAGATGATTGGGTGGGAATGAAGATCTCCAATTACTCCTCCCTGCTCAAATCATCCTTTTCCTGACAGTTAAAAGGCTAAAAAGTGGAGGATGTTATGGTGCCTCTTCTACAAAACAGATGTTTTGCAGGAGAAATACGAAGGGTCTTTCCAGGTCTTATAGATTGCTGGATTAATGAGCGGTAATTTCTCTTGGATTAATGATTAATTTTCAGGCATATCACATCATAAATATGAGTAATTACAATTATGACACACTTAGAAGCAATGTAGCTGTCAGAGCAACAGTTGCTTCAACTCGAAAAGGCAGGAAGGTTTGCTGGTTTGTACGTGCACAAACTATAGACATATTAATTTTTCCATCTGTTTCTGACTTGTCATAGAAAAACAGAAAACCAGAACTACTGACAGTAGTCAGAAATGTTCTGAAAACCCCCAACTACACTAACTTAAATGTGTTTTACAGAAAAGAGAATAGAATTTGACAGAGCCATTGATCATTTGAACCAACTTTCAGATCAGTGTCAAAACCAGTAAAAGGAAGCATCAGTAACTATAAATATAGGAACAGAGCATTCCCATCACTGTGACCCAGACCAACAGAGTCACAGGTAGACTGTCCCAGTCCACACCATTCAGTCAACTCAGCTATTTTGATTTTTAATTTTCCCTGTAAGTTTTTATGTAGTTGTGTCTTTTCTCAACAAGTTGTCAAGGAAACCCTACCTTCCTGTAGCTTAGTATCCAGCTCTTTATTGCTGTAGACACAAAATAATTTAGGATTTTGAACCAGTTGATACACTTGCCTTCCCACTATGAAGGGATCTTCACTTGCACCATAAGCTGGATAGAGTTAAAGGGAGACCATTTTTTAAAGTTCAGTTCTTCTAAAATGCCTATGGGAAATTTGCCAATTAATTCTTCTATTTATTAATTTTATTAATGGTTTTACATGCCAATATTCTATTATGCTATATGCTATCCACTGGAAAGCAACCCTATAATCTGACTGGTGTCTTCTCATTTATCTACAATTCCTCTCTTGTTTTATTATCTTTGAACAGTGTTGAGTTCCTCTGACAAACAATATTTTGGGATTTTGTGAGAGCTGCCAGCTAAATTTCAGGTGCTACTAATTAAGTTGCAGTTGCGCACTCCTTGTATCTGTGCCATAATTTTACCCAACATTTAGACAGGTTTTCACTGGGAGAAGAGGTACTATGTGTAAATCTATACACGTACACAGAATTTATGATGCACTCCAGAATTTATGATGCTGCCCTTCAACCTCTGGGTGTGCAGTGGTGGTGTCTGCTCTGCCCACGCTGAGCTTTCTGTGCAGCACGAGTCAAACTCACACTGCAAAGCACCGGACCAGTCTCAGATTTGGCACCAATCATTTACCTCTTGCCTGATGTCTGAGAAACATTTTCAGCGTGTTCTGTGCAACACTCACCTGATCCAGGCACGGCCCAGAAGGTTCTTATCACAGGCTTTAAAATGCCATTTCAGTTGTTACCCTCACAGAGATGATCAGTGGGACACACAGAATGCCTCGTGCATGGATAAAGGTGGGAAATGGGAAGGAGCACTTGTAGCTTCCTGGCAGAGGGAAGGCTGTCATTGCACTGGACTTGTATTTCAGTTGTGTGTGTCATGGTAAGAGGTATTTCTGTCCCTCTCCCCTTCGGGTTTCATGGAGCTTTGCTTTTATCTGTCGTCAAGGAAACACCAGGGTTTTTTTCCCCCTTGCTCATTAATGTCTGCATTTTTGTTTCCATAGCTACAAAGGAGCCTTAGTGTTTTAAAATAGCAGTAATTGGATTACCATGAGTTTTTGTAATTTATTGACACCACTAATGGCTCCGATTTTCAAAAGCAGACACCGAAATTGTATCAGCAGTTTTTCAGCTATTAACATGTGTTATCTCCTTGTCCTGAAATTCTGGGTACATGCTAAGAAGAGTCTCCAGCATCCAGACACTCACTGCACCCAGACTCAGGCTCCAGACATGGTGCTCTGAAATTACTGAAAATACTCTGCTTTTTAGTTGTATTGGGTTTAATTTCTGATGGTCCCCTGCAAAGAAGTGCAGAAGTTCTGTTGTGAATCTGCTCAGTGTCAAGCCCAATATCTAACATATTACAGATCCTTTGTAAATTTGACCCCAGTAGGATAATCTGGGAGAATTTTTACAGCCAAATATCTGGCCAAGTCAGGATACAGGAATATGACAAGGCACAAAGAATTGAGAGCACCAGTGTTGCTAAAACTGGTATTACTTAACAGGGACATAATTCATGTTTTCTTAAGACAAAAAGTGACTGATCTGCATGTCTGTCTGTGGCTGTAGGGACAGTCCTACCACACTGAAATTGTTCCTATGCCATCTTCTAACACTCCTGATTTACTTGTTGCCATTTACTTGCCTACTTGAAGTGCTTACAAAGCACCATAAGTGCATGTTCTATACCCTCACCCTTTCTTTCCAGTATCTCCAGTCCCTCCTGCCCTCAGCCTCAGTAGAGGACAGAACTGAACTCACTGTATGAACATCCCACCAGTGCCACCACTCTGAGCCCCAGCCAGGAGACACACACCAGTCCCACAGTGTAACTTGATTAAAATTAACCAACAGTTTAAGAAGTTGTAAGAGGAGGACAGACAGAATGACTGGATACCACCTTTTTTTTTTTTAGAAAAAAAAAAGCTAAAGAGAGTCACCCACCTAAAATGTTTACAATGTAGGTATAGTGGTTAAACACAGATAAGTATGAAAAGGAAGCCTCTTAAATCTAAAATTCCTATTTTTTATACTGGATTTCTGTGCATCCTTGAGGCTCAGACATTCCATTGCCATAGAAACAGTATCCTGTGTCTCTGAGGACCATCCTGTAGATGCTGTTATGGAAACAGTCATCTCAACAGCTCTCCTCATGGTATAGATTTCAGTGATTGTGTTTGTAAAGATCCATTGCTAAACTTATCCTTTCAGGGTTCATTTTAATAAAAACTAGGTCTCTGAAGTATTGAGCAATTTAATAAACTCCTCAAGGCTGCTCCAAATTAAAAATACAGCAATGGAACAAAATGTATAATAAAATTACAGGGCCCTTGCAATAATTACCAGCCTTTCCAAATCTCTGTTATCAACAAAGGTTTGGGGGAAAAGTGGGTCTGTCCTCCCCAACAGTCATTAGTAAAACTGCTTCAGGAAAGCAAATTTTCAAGTTGTGTTCTGTGCAAGGATCCCTTCACACACCCATCCTTATGTACTTGCATGGGAATGAAATTCAAAAGATAAGAAAGTGTAGTGAGAAAATGTGGCTCAGTTGTCTGAACTGGGAACTGTGAATTCTTAAATCAAGGTGAACCATTCTTTTGTCTCAGAAAAGCCATCTAAGTCAGATTTTGAAAAAGATAACATGTGAGTTGGAAGCTCAACTCCCACTAATTTTTTTTCCTGGGAATTGAGTCCTTAGCTGATCCTAGAGCTTTGAGAAAATCTCCTCAACATTTTCATGTTTGTAACGTCTGAGATACTACTACTTACTTATTTCATACTTCCTTATTCCACTAGACTACTGTGGGCATGAGTAATTTTTGTTTCCTTGAATAAAACCATCAAAGAATCTGGGACACAATGATAAGGTGTTATTTGAGTTAGTGGTCATTCATCACTTAATGTGTCAGATGTAAATAGCTTCCTGCCTAATTATATAGATTCTGCTATTTAGTTACTGCACCTTTAGACTGTAAATTCACATTTTTTAATCTTTATCTTGGCTTTTTTAAAATCAAGTTCATCCAAGAAGGTCCTTTCCAACCCAAGCCATTCTAAGAAGGTTATATCTTATTCTTTATTCCTACACAAAATACTAGTTATTATGGCTTGTGAAAGAAACATTTCCTAGCAGTGAATATCTGAATATCTCTGACTAGAGATAACATTTTTCCTAACATTTCCCTTAATAGTTTAGAGTCTATAAGCTTTGTTGTTTGAGACGTGTCATGATTGCCAAGGAGTTTGTTCTCCAGATTGTTACATGTAAAGATTCCATCCTTCCAGGGCTGGTATTCCCTTAAGTCTCTGTGAACTGTCACAGCTCTCAGTGCTTTCTCATATTACTTCTGAAAAGACAGATTAAATTGAAGTGCTCATTTTAACTAACAAAGCTGACAGGTATAATCCCATTTTGTTCATCTTCCAAAAATTCCAAGTGTTTTAGCAAGGTTAGCAGTTGTTCTTCTTCTCTTCATTTATAGCCATGATTTTCAGAAAACAGAATATCTTTTTTTTTCTTTTGGTTTAGTATTTCAGTTTTTGGAATGCATGCCTGTGCTGAATAGATTCTCTAAGAGGCAAGAAAAAATACACTAATTAAAAACCAGATGACAAACCATACTCTTAATATAGGCATTTAAAAAAAGCCTACAAGCAGATGAGGTGGGAATTACTTTTTGGAAGAAAATCTTTTCTAAGTTAGCACAGAAGAGATTCAACACCTGAGGTTGGCCTAAGCCCTAATTCTGCAGACTTTTTTTTCATGGTTTTGATCCTCACTATTATTTCGATAATGAGGTGGATAATTATTGACCTAAAAAGAATATTCACCATCGCTTTTCTAAAGAAGGGTCTTTCTTACAGGTAGTTGTAGTTAACTTTTGTTTAAGTCTGTGCAGATTCCTTGTAGGAGTGTTCAGATGGTTTTGAAAGTACTCCTAATTTTATCAGCAGGGATTAAGATATAGATATATATAGATAGATATACATATATATATATATGACACTCTGAAACACACATTTATAAAAGGAACAAACATTAATTGTGGGGTAACCAAATCAAATAAGTTTTAGTTGCTTCTGATACTGGGCTGTCTCCAAGTTCTGTGTTTGGTGAAGCTTTGTGGAGGCTTTTTATTAATATCATAGTTTCACTTAGAGCTCTCCTTGCTGCTGCTCTCCTTGCTCATGCTCTGGCAGCAGCAGTGGCTGTGTGAGTCCATCTGCTCAGGGAGTGCTCAGCTGGTCACACACTATTTGTTTTTTCTGTTCCTATGCTACTCATACCACTGGACATTTGGGAGCCCCGGACTTAGAATGCGTATCTTGATTAAAAAGAAGAGCTGCTGTAGATTCTGTGCTCTTCATCTTACCTTTTTATAGATCCTGGGTTTTAATAATTACTGCTTTACAGTATTTTATGTATTTCAGAGAGTTGCTGAATGCTCAGAATTTGTCACTGGTAGAAGGTGTGTATAAAACCTCCTCATTTCTGAGCAGGAAAACCATACATTGACACTAAGAAGCTCAAACTCCAATTTTGCCATCTTATTAATCATGAACCCGATGGATATCCTATTGATTCGGTGCAGTGGAACTGATACAAATATTATTTGCTAGTGCAGAAACTTGGAAGTCGTTCTTAAATGACTCAACTTAGAGAAAAAATAAATTGAGGCATCTGGTAAGAAAGTGCTTTAATGTACAATGTGCAAGACCTAGGTATGGAAAATTACATTTTAAATGGTTGCTTTGTGAGAAGACTACTCATTGTTAAAACTACATTTGCAAATATTTATTCCTTTATGAAATATTTTTAACTTAAGTTTGTGGCTGTTAACATTTTGGACTCTAAAAGTATGTAACAGAGAGCATATGCACATCCTCAGGAGATGGATGGCATTAATCCAAGTTGGCTTAATCATACTGTGATGAGTGTGAGGCTTTCTCAGTGCTTGGAATTTAAATTTTTTTTTCATTTATACATGTTGTTTATTCCTTTAATTATTGCTGAAACACTAAGATGCATACAGCTTTGTTTCAGCATCACATAAGTATAGGCAGTATGATGATGGAAAAGCTTTTTTCTCCCAAAGGGCTCTCTAATTAATCATCACTAATGAAGCTGCACAAATTAACAATAATGGGGTGGGTGAAGGCCTAGAAGAGTTTGAATTCCATATCTAAGAACTGTTGTGTGCACTGAACACTCTCCATCCCTGGTTCAGAGTGAGATGTGAGAGTGTGGAGAAAGACAAGTGTCTGAATCTGCAACTGCCCAACCTCCACAGCAGGATTTAAGGTTGTGATGATGTTAACTTGGTGTTTTCCACAAGTTCCATAAATGAATTTTTACAGCTCATATGTTCTTGTAATATTTACCAAATTCTGAAAACCTCTTTAAGTTGTTGCAATAATTTTACTCCAGTTTTCTTTCTCTGTGTGTAGCAGCTTTGTACAGGCCTGATAAATGCGTTTGGCTTCAGATCAGGACAGTTCTAGAGAATGTAGTGGAGTTCTTTTGCAGGACTTCCAATTTTATAAGTATTCCCACAATATTCTTCTCACTTCTTTAAGTGCTATAAGATTTCACCATAAAGTTTATAAAAAAACACCTGTAGTGAGTGTCAGACAGTGGTTACAGGACAGTGCAGATTCAGACAGTTATCAAGCTGGACTCTGACAGATTTGATCACACCACCTCATTGCCTTTGATTTTGACTTTTCCTAAATGGAAATCTATTATTTTAAATTAATGAAGATTTTTATGAAATCTGTTTGTTAGTTTTAAATGTTTATTAGAGAACACCACGAAAGAAAGTATTTTTGTTCCAACTGTACATGAAGAGTATTCTGTTACTTCATTTGCATAGAAGATTCTTGCATTCTGTTTCTATCTTAAACTCTCCTCTTTGATTAATATTTTTATTTGTTTTTCTTTTATAGTTTATTCCTTAGGTGGGATAAAATAAACCCCTGAAAAACCCTTAGGAGGTACTTGGAAAATAGATGAATTTTAGGTGAAGCTACAAACAGGAAAGTGTCACTGTCCAGATAAAATATCAAAACTATTAAACTCTTGGAGTGCCTCATCCCCAGAAGGACAAGGATCTCTTTCAGGTGCAGTTTTTGACTCTCTGAAGTCAGTCCTGCCCAAACACCAGCATTTCTTCTTAGCTTGGAGTTGGGAATTCCCACTGTCAAGCCCCACTGAGGAGGTTGGGACTGAGCCTTAAGTTGCTGTTACTATTAAAGATCTGAGGACTGTGGTCCCAGAGACAAGGCCTTGTGCTCTCAGTTGCTGAGACTGGATCCTCCCCCTCCCAAAGAGGTGGCAAATACAATCCCAGCACTAAGGACAGGAGAAAGAGTCTTAAAGCCAGGACCTACCTGTTCTGCAGCCCCCAAAACTTGGAGCAAAAATGATTTAATGGCTTGCTTTCACCATAGCTCTGTGGTCAGCCACTGACAGATGTAAGTCAGAGGTGTCTCAAGACTGTTTGGTTTATAATTGATCTGATAATTGTCTTGGTGACAACTGTCTGGGTAAGTCAGCACTGGTGACTAAGTGGCCACTTTCATGCAGTAGTTTGTGTATGAGGAATTCTCAACTTTTATTTCCACGTTGTGATTTCTTTAAACCATGTCCAAAGATAGCTGATCAAGCACAAGATTTCTGAAATAAAGAGCTTGATACAAATTTTGGACACTGGAGCAAAGTTTGAAGACCATGAGTTGTGTTTGTGATTTAACACGGAATTCTGACCACGACCTGTCATCGCTGGTTCTTCAAGGCTTTGCACTGAAAGTTGCATTCAACAAATGTTTGAGAGCACAGTGTGTTTTTATAAGAACTGTTGTCTTTAGAATTATACAAGGATGAGATAAGAGGAGAAACATGATTATTTCCAAACAATGTAAAATCATAGCATTTTCAAAGTACTTTAAAAGTTGTGGTTTTGTCTTTAATTGTGCTGTTACTGTGCTTGCTCATGAGTTGTGGGTGATAACATGTGATTATCATCTGCCTACTTGATCACATGCACATTTGTGATGCTTGCAAGAGAAAACATTATCTGGCTGGTAACTGTCATATTCTGCAGAGTTTAAGAGACTGTTTCCCAGACAACAGAAGTCAGATTGCATCCGTGAGCTGTGCACCGCCAGGTACCTGCACTCCAGTCAAACACCTGGTGGCAGCTGCTGCTCCCACTAATGACACAGACAAGATGGAACTGTTTATACAACCAAAATCAACCTGCCTGAACTATGGAAGTCAAGGAAACTGCACAATCTAAACAATAAAAAAACCCCAAAGTCAAAAATTTGGGTTGTAACAATTCAAACAGCACAAATCCTGAATCAGTTTTTAAATTGAAACCAGATCATTCACTAGCCAAAAGGCATTTAAGGGCCATGTTTAAGACCTCTGCTGCCAGGCATTAATCCAAGGGCAGCTGTATAATGTGGTAAATCATTTCCCTGTGGCAATTTGAGCACCTTAAAAGAGCCCAGGGAGCAGGTGGAAGGGCCAACACTGGAAGCAGCCGGTGCGCTCAGGGCGAGGAGGTGAGTTGGGCAGCTGGGTGGGATCCTGTGTGCACTGGGTTTGCATTTTGTGTGCTGTCAGGTGGGAGGGAAAGCTGATAAGAAAAATAATTATTTGCATTCAAACTATATAAACAGCACCAGAGCCTGGTTAGTGTAGGCAGTGTTAGACAGTGTGGTTCCCAACTGCAGTACATGTATCACATGCTCCATAAGGAAGGTATATGAGGCAACAGCCCTCTGAAGGTGTGCAGCTCTAAGACTCTTAGCACATTTATGGCAGATGAATAAAATAAAAGGCATCTGACAATCAAATGTTTGTCCCAGGGCTAGTGACAGATCATTCTATTAAAAATGCACATTTTTAATATGCCCTGACTTAAACTCTGTGTTCTGAAGCAAAGATAATGTCTGAGTTTGAATTTACTCGGGGGGCAGGATATTGATGGGATTTGGGGTTTTTTTCAAGGTGGAGGGTGTTATTCAGGGAAGGGAGAGATATTAAATTCTAGGTAACAAAATCTCAGTCTCCCCTTGATGTTCTTAGCTCTAATTAGCTAAAACTGACTGAGCTGTAGCAGTGTGGCCAATTAGCAGTTCATATCCCATGCTGTCCTTTCACATCAGGTGGCCACAGGTTTCTGAAGATCTTATCCCAAGGTTTTCATTTTTTACTTGTTAAGAATGACTTCAAGTGTGAGTAGAATTGTAAATTCATTTGTTTTTAGATCCTGTGCCATTTGGTTAGGAGTTCAGTTTACGGAGGGTTCGTTGGGGTGTGTCATTCCCTCTGTGGGTATTATGAGAGATCCAGGGTAGAATCTGATGGAAGATTTATCATCTTCTATACACCTCTTTCATATCTAGTTTCTGACTGCAACTCTGCCTTTCAGAGCTTCTCCAAGAAAAAACAATTCCATGGTCAAGATGAAGAAGAGGCCATTCTCTCTTCAGCAAAGACTACTTTAAATCCTTTTGGAATATGCATCAGCTCCTGTTAAGAGCTTCCTAATTACATTCTGTGAATGCTATCCTAGGCTTTCCTCACTGCTTCCATAATTAAAGTACCAAACACTCTTCCCTGATATTGAGTGCACAGGTTTACAACAGGACACTTGCACTTTGAATTGTTCTCAGGTTTTTCTGTCTGGAAACCTCAGTTTGCCATTACCTGAGACATTGGATCTGCTTTATTTAACTCACATCCCTGAGAGTTATGTGGTGTAATTGTGCCTGTGGTGACAAGTATCTGCAAAGGAAGGAAAAGCTACTTCATCACAGATGAGGACTTGTGGAAATTGAAGAATAAAAGACTGTTCTTGAGCATATGAAGCCCCACGGACAGGGAGTGGAATACACAGACAACATATGTGATCCAGCCCCCTCTCGTGGTTTTTTCCACACAGAAGGCAGGAATTGATCCAGCCTTATTTCTTAATAAAAATATAAACACCTGCATCTTTTTCCTGAAAGCTCACATGTTACTGCTATTTCATCTCTTCTTTGGGGATGGTAGGCATTAGTCTCAGGATAGAAGATGATAATCTGTAAAAATGTTTATTTGCATTTCATATGCAACTTGACAGCCATTTTCACCAGAACACGGGGGGTTGGGGAAAGGGATTTGTTGGCCATTTCTATAATCTGATTTTTCTTCAAATTGAGGGAGAAAGAGCACTAAATACTAAAGGATAGAAAACTCCCCTGGTAGACTGATAAAGTACAGAAACAAATACAGGCATTTGGTTGTCTTACACTGATCTGTGAGGGTTTTTGGGTTGAACCAAACTGCATGATACTAACAAATAGCAAGTCAGTGTTTGTTAGTGGATGAAGTGGATGAATGCACTGAACTTAGAGAAGAGATAAATGTCTTGCTAAAGCCAAGCTGGCTCCAGTTGTTGTTCTGGGGCGTGCAGAGCACTGGCTAAATCAGCCCTGACCACTTGTTCTTGCTCTGCAGCACTAGCAGGGCCTTTCTGTGATTTTTCCATTTCATTTCATTTATGGTTCACTGTGCAGAAAACAGGAATTCAGCTGCCCTGTTCCCCCACAGTGCTCATCCTGGCCATAGGAAGAGCTGTCCCAGAGCAACGGGAGCAGCAGCTGAAGATCAGCAGTAACTGCCCTCAGGTGGCACCTGTTCCAAGCAGCTCACACAGCGTGGGCAGAGCTGAGGATGTGCTGCACAGCTGTGGGTTGGCAGTGCAGCTCCCTTGACTGAGGCTGTAGAGCTCAGGGGTCTTAAATGCTGTTTGCTGCACTCCCATCCTTCCCCTCTGCCCGTGGTAAAATGATGAGTACAGGCCTCAGGGACAAGGAACTTGTGATGACATCAGTTATGAAGAAGGAAGGTGAAAGGCTCTGGAGTGGGAAGCCAGCCTGCTGGAGCAGTGGGAAGCAGCTGTTAGGATCCAACGTCAGCAGTGGAACTGTTAATGCCACACAGATGACATAAAACTGGTAAAGAATCTGGTTATTTTGATAAAAACACATCTTTAGTATTGAAGAGGAAATCTTTTTCTCCCACCTACGTTTCTTTGAAGACTCAAAGGGATGCACCAAAGCATATGAATGCAATCCACGGTACAGTGTTCTGATGGTACTCTGTTCTGACATAGTAAATGTATCCTCATGTAAACTCATTTGCACCTAACACCATTTTTCCGGAATGTTATATGTTGTGTAATGGTGGCATTTCCTCACTGGTATCTCCTTTGGATGCTAATCAGAGATCTGGAAGGATTAAAATTACTTCAACACTCCAATTAAAGTATGAGCAAAGCTAGAGAAGTTGGTACCATCCTACACTGGGGTATTGCTGTGCTTTCTTTCTGAAGAGTATTTGCTTACTAAAAGTACCATTTGGTGTGACCTTTTCATAATGAGATGTACTTTAACTTGCAAGGCATTAAAGAGCTGATTCTAGAAGCAGAGAAAAGGAGCTTTGCTATCCAACAAAGTTCTTATAAGAAGTACATTAAGGAACATAAAGCCAGCACAAACAGCCTCAGATACTGAATTTACAGCTAATGAAGAAGTGTTTATAGATGGGGCCTCTAAGAGTTGTATAATGGAAGTCATTGAATAGGTTTGTCTGGAAAAGAAAACATTGACAATGTCAATTCTCTGCCAGTTCCACTGCCAGACTGACAAAGGGAGTGGGAACTTGTTTTTCCAGCTCAAGAAAAGAGCTTTGGATGGTTTTCATTAATACTGCCTGTGAATACCAATATTTCCAGCAGATGAAACTTGGATTTCAGACCAAAGAACTGGTGCGGTGTTGCTGCAGTGTGGCTGTATGTCAGAATATGACAGGGGAAAAATATACGACAAAATACAATTTTGTTAAGTGTAAGAAACAGTGAAGACCTCAGCTGTGATGTGGTGTGATACCTGAAGCAGGGGAAGCAACCAGAGCCCATCTGCTGCCTATGGCAAGGGAGTGCAGCAGGGAGGTACAGAGCTTTCCCCACTTACTCTTCTGTGTCTGTCACCTCTGCACAATTTGGTTCTGGTGATCCATTATGAACAGCACTTCTGACTTGCATTCATTTCACTCAGAAGTGCAGCTTGAATCACTGCCATTGTCACCAAACCCTTTTCAGGTTAGAATTTAGTGAACTTTTGTACTGCAGAGTGCTCTAGTTGATCTCTGGAACAGGGCTTTGAACCAGGGTGATGTTTGCTCTCCTGAGACACAGTATCTGTATTTTTCTTACAGAAAGCCAAACCCACAGTTGTGTAGGCCTGATTGGGTTTGACAGTCTGGACTTTTGGTACCCAGTACTGAGTGCAGGAATGATCTGGACCTAATGCTGGAGATAACGCAACTTTTGGGTTGTGAGTTATTTGTGCTTTTCAGTCAAAATTATGGCTATTTTATGAGGCCGCTTCAGGAGGACAAGTCACGTCTCTCTGCTGGCAAACACGGGTCTGGAAACATAAAAACATAAGCCCTTGTTCTGCAAATAAATTCTCTGGGACCTCAGAGCCCATTCAGACACAATTCCTAGAGCCATTTCAAGTATTTCTTAGTCACGCCCAGGAGATTGCTCTGCCAAAATCCATATGAAACATCTGATCACAAGGCCCATTTTGTGCATTAGTTGCCTTCAGAAGTTGTAAGCAAACAGCTCCTGAAAGACGTATATGGACTTAGGAATCTCACCATGGGTTTCCCCAGGGTTTTATATTCTTTTGTAGATGTCCATCATGGTCCTCAGTGTTCATCTTGGTAGTGCCTGGCACTGGACAGAATTAACTGAAAGAATATTTTCTTTGATTTCATTTATTAGACATATAATGTCAACATATAGGGGGAAAGATATTGAATGTCACAGTATTAAATTCTTGGTCATAAAAATGTACAAAATATTCTCAAGATGCAACATCACCAATGTAAAGAATTGTAATGTTTAGGATGTGCCACTTTTTCCTCTGCAGTTACAAATTTTCCTTAAATCTGGCTTTATTATTTATGATTTTGTTATTCCTCTTACAAGTCAGGTCATTCTGCCCTTGATATCACTCAAATACATAAACTTAACAAAACTCCTGTTTAAATAACCTGAAGTTTCTGTGAGCAAGAACTGCTGAAATCTAGCTCCTAATGTGCACCATATGTTGGCATGCTTCTTTCTTGGAGATGACATTTTGCTTTGCTTCCAGTAGATAACATTTCTTTTACAGAAAAATACCCTGGTGAGAGGCTAGAGGCAGACTGATGGATCGGGGATGGGTCTATTTAAGGGTCACCATCTTCCCCAACTGTTTGTCACACTGAGACTTCTCAAAACGCTTTGCATTTTTAACATCCTTTGCAAAATTCTCCAGTTGCAAAAACAGCTGGGTGGCTATTAAAACAATGGATTTAGAACTGATTTTCCAGAAATAACTCTGTACATTATGGTAGATCACCAGCATGTTAATGTTTAGGATGGTTCCTGTGAGGTCAGAGAGTCGGGAAAAGTAACATCAGTTGGTATCTCCAACACTAATTTATTCTCTTAGCGGCTCTCATTTAACCATTTGCTACTGACTGAATCTGGTATTGTATCATTAAATAGTAGTTTCCCTGTAACACAGCTGATGGATTTGATGTTCAGTGTGAACAAGAACGTGAGGCTGGGATTTCTGGCACTGGGTGCAGTAGTCTGTCTCTGGGAAGTTTCCCTCTCCCCGTTTTCCATCGAGGCTGTTTCTGTGCAGTCGTGAGCGCACAGAGGTCGCTCCCCCTGTGCTGCGTCCGTGAAATGCTCTCCGGCTGCTCGAAGAAAAGTAAAAATCCCACAAAACTCACGGGACGTTCAATAGTGCCGAGAATTTTAGAAGAAAACGCGTGATGCCGCGCCAGCGGACATGTGGGTTTGTTTGCTGCTGCAGCTGACAGAGCGTTATCAACATCGTAAATCATTCGGGTTTGAAACGGTCCGGGACAGTTCGTGGAAACCCTTCCACGCTGGGACGGCGCGGCCGCCGGTTATGAAAGGCCTTACAAAACCCGTTACAAAAGCACTTATAAAACCCCTCACAAACCCCGCGGGCCCGCCCGGGCGGTGTCACCCTCACGCCGCCCGCGGTGATGTCACACCGCCGCCGGTTACGTCACCGGGCCCCCTGCGCCCCCTGCTGGCGGGCCGCGGGAACTGCGGCGTGACGTCATCGGTCACCTACGGTCGCGCTGACGTCATCGGTCAGCTGAGGCCCCGCCGCACCCGGCGGGACGGCCCGGGCGGGCTGGGCCGTGTAAGCCGCGTGTGAGCGCCGGCCCGAACCGAGCCCGGCACACAGACACCCACACGGACACTCGTGTTTCGGACACTACAGCCGATCCCACCCCGCCCGAGGGCTGCGCTGCCCGCGCCCCGCCTTGCCCGGACCGGGCTGGGCCGGCCCCGTGACGTCCCGGCGGCGCGGCGATTGGCGGGCGCGGCCAGCGTGTCCCGCGCAGGCGCGCGGTGGCGGCGGCAGAACCGGGGCGGCAGAGCCGGCCCGCGGTGCCGAGCGGCGGCTGCGGGGGAGCGGCCGCGGCCCGGCCCTGCCGCCGACATGAAGATCTGGACCTCGGAGCACGTGTTCGAGTGAGCGGGGCAGGGCAGGGCGGGGCAGGGCAGGGCAGGGCAGTGGGGGGGCGGTGGCGGCGGCAGGCCGGACCCGGGCACGGCGGGGCTCCTCCGGGCCGGGGGCTGCGGTGGCTGCGCCTCCCCGGGGCCGCTCGCCCGCCCGCCCCGCGGGTGCTCCCCGCCCCCGCCCCGCTCCGGCGGCCGCGGCCTCCCGTGACCTTCCTTGCGCGTCCTTGCGGGCCCGGGGTCACGGCCCGCGGGGAAGGCTCCGGGAGCCGCGGCCGGCGGGGCTGCGGGACCTCGGCAGGGGCTGTACCTGTGCGGGGCTGTACCTGTGTGCTCTGGACGTGTGCACGGACCCACTCGCTGTGTCGGCGCTGCTCAGGGCTGTAGTGCTGCCCTCGCCTTCAAGGGGCAGCGCTGAGCGAACGAAGCACGCTGAGGCCCTTCATGGTGTCGGGGCTCAAGTGCTCCAAAAGACCTGTGTTAAAAATAATCCGAGGGAAATACTCGTTAGAGGAGAGTAACAACTTAATAAATCAATCCAGTATTACTGAAATCTGGATGAAGTGCAGTCTTTATGTCACAAGGAAACGTTCTTATCAAGTTATATTATAATAGGACACCGGATAAATGAGGTGTGTTGTATGTTTGACTTGCATGTGGCACTGTCTAGTCCATGAAGTAGAGGTGTTTCTCTAGGAAGGATATGTGTAGGGTTGAGAAGTGGAAATGGAACTGCTTTAAAAACATAAATCAAGTGATATGTGTCATTCAGTTATAATAGAAACCCTGTTAAAACCGAAGGTGTGCAACTTTGTGTCCCGCTTCTGTTTCGTCAGCCACCCCTGGGAAACTGTGACCACAGCTGCCATGAGGAAATATCCAAATCCCATGAACCCCAGCGTGGTTGGAGTCGATGTCCTGGACAGACACGTGGATCCCAGTGGGAAGCTGCACAGCCACAGGCTCCTGAGCACAGAGTGGGGAATTCCCTCCATTGTGAAATCGGTGTGTATTGCGTCACAGAGCCAGAAAGGGATCCCTGCAGGGAAGGGAAGCTCATGAGCCAGGTGTTGTAATAGATGCGTATAATTTCATAACTTTAATGGTTTAAAAATACAAGCATTAATGTATCAGGAAGGCTCAACAGCAGTACACATAGTGACTTCCCAATAGCCAGAGATTGCCTGGATCTAAGATTGCTTCCACTAGGAGGATTGATCTACCTCAACTCAAGAGTTTTCTTTTAAGTTAAACCCTAATTCTGTTGTCTTGGTGTCTGTTCAATGCAATTATCACTACTTACACATCTAAAGGCAGGAAAAATTGCATAATTAATCCCATCTATGTTTGCCTGTCCTCCAGCTCATTGGCACCTGCAGAACAAGGACATATGTTCAGGAGCACTCAGTTGTTGACCCTGTGAAGAAAACAATGGAGCTTAAATCCTGTAATGTAAGTAGCTGTGTTTGTGCAACTGCAATGGATTACAGGGTATAACAGCACCTTGTGCATTTGAAAAGGAAAGTCATCTTAAAAATAACTTGAAAATTGCATTAGAATAATACAAGTGAAAGGTTTAAGTAATGTGGTTATAGGTGACCAGTTCTGTTTTTCAGGAAGGAGCTTCTAGGCTTTTGGAATTTGTCAGGACTGAAGCATCTGAACATACTGATGAGCAGGACAGGAGGACTTTTGGGGGTGGGGGTGGTATTAAAAAGAACTTTATTAAAGCCACTTGGTGTGTATACACTGTGACTTTTTCCTAATCATGTAACACTTTGCCCTCTGTACTACTCCATCTGTCTGATCCCACTGTGGAAATGTCCTTATAAATGTGGTAGCTAGTAAACGATCCAAAAAAATTAAGAGAAATAGATCAGCAAATGCTGAACTTGAAGATTTCTCTGTCTTGTTCTACAACCCTATACTTGGAGGAAAAGTGTAATGTTTAAATGCAATATAAGCATTAGTTTTGAAACTGGAGTTTTATTTGCTTAATCCCTTTAATATTTGTATCAAGGGGTAATCCTGTCTATTGCTCTACAGATTTCATTTACAAACCTCGTGTCAGTAGATGAGAGGCTTGTTTACAAACCACACCCTCACGAGCCACACAAGTAAGTACCTCTGTGCTCTAAAATTGCTCTGAAGTAGTACAGACTTTGCTTGGAAAATTTCCATGGTTTCCCTTGAACAGAAGATGAAGTTTATATGGCCTCTGTTATGGTAATTTTAAAAAAGGATTAAATGGACTGTCATTTCCTCCAGTGACACTGCTTCTGCAGAGCACCACTGGGACACTTCAGGTCATGCTGTAAAGGAGCCCAGTTCAGCTGTTCAGGGGGTGTCCTGTCTGTAACTGAGTCTGTACATCTGCAGTTTCCAGCCCCTGTTTCTGATGTCTCCATCAGCCTGAGCAGAGACTCTGTACTAGAATGCACATTTATCTGCCTTTAGTCATTAATTTTGGAGGTTTCTGTTCTGGTGGTTGGTTGGGTTTTTTTAAGGCAAATTTAGAGCTGACTGAGTCTGTACTGCTGGAAGCAGTGATAACTCTGAAGGATCATTCTAGGGATTCTGACATAGGAGTTTTTTTTCTCTCATGACTGTCAGAAATGTTAAATCCCTGTTGTTGAAGGGAATGTTTTTTAATACTGTTTTCCTAGTATTCCAGATCTTGTGTTTCCACTCTTAATGTCTTGCTGCTAAAGATGGAAATGGCCGAGTGCCACAAAGGAGCACTTGGACTTGGTGGGCACTCTTGGCTTTTATTTTATGAGTAGAAGCATAAACCAGTTCTGTGTTACACAACCAGGCTGGTGAGGAAACGCACTTGTTGGGGAGGAGTGAATTGCTTTCAGCAGTGCATTCTTTTTTAAACTACTCAGAATAATTCAGTTTCAGAACCATTCTGCTCTCTGTTTCAGAACCATTCTGACGCAAGAAGCAATAATATCTGTCAAAGGTGTCAGTCTCAGCAGTTACCTGGAAGGGCTAATGGCAAACACAATTTCTTCTAATGCTAAAAAGGTAAGTATGATTTTTGTGTAAAATGTGTTAACACTGGCTGAATGTCAAAGGGAATAAAAGCCTCTATTTTACTTTTTGGCTTTGTCAGCAGTCTCAGGAAAGGGCCGCATAGCTCTACTGCCTTTACTGCAGAGTCAATGCTGACTGAATGCTCAGTGTGGTGAACTTCTTCCTCTTTTTCCTCTTGTGAATGAAGATAATAAATTATTTTTGTCAAAGGTCTCTGAATCCTCACCAGAGAAAACATCTGCACTCACTTGACAGTCTGGCACTGTCATTATGCTGCCCTCTTGATGCTATCTATTAGTTTTTGCTGTTGAAAAAGGAAGTACATCCAGACAGATCTGAAGTACTTCTGTGGGAGTAATGACATGTTGTTTTAATTGAGAGTCTGTCCTCTAGGAATCCAAAGGTGTCTTGAGTTCAGCCTCAAGAACAATAAAACAACCCGGATAAAAAGTCTTTTGTGGATCATAATGTGAGCACTGCTGACCTAACGGATTGTTTTCATGAATTGTAAGGCAGAACATGTTCCTGCAGTACTCCAGTTATTGAAATAAAAAATACCAGAGGCATGTATTTCTGTACCTTTTCTTTTGTCATTTTCAGTAAGACAGGACCTAACCAATTTACTTCTTTATTAAGATTTATACACTGCTAAACTTTCCTTTACCTGCAGGGCCGGGAAGCATTGGAGTGGGTAATTAAAAGACTGAATGCTGAAATTGAAGAGTTTGCAGCTTCAGCAAGAGGAACCATGAGGAATTC
The DNA here is from genome assembly GCF_003984885.1 of Neopelma chrysocephalum. Taxonomy (NCBI): domain Eukaryota; kingdom Metazoa; phylum Chordata; class Aves; order Passeriformes; family Pipridae; genus Neopelma; species Neopelma chrysocephalum. Next base: position 4,494,810 of record NW_020897781.1, read on the forward strand.
AATGGCAGCAGCAGCGTTTGTAGAGAAATGATAGTACTTATACCTGTATCACTAACGAGGCTTAACAACCTGCAGCTTCTCTCCAAGCCTAAATACATGTATCCTTTGTTATTTAAAGGCATACCTGTGTATCAGGCACATTACAAATTTAATTTGGAGAAAAGCTGAATTCTTACTAAGGCTGAGGTTCAAAGGCTATTTAATATATTGGGTCAGCTGGACCGAATTTCGGTTACAGATGAAGAAATAATTTTCAAGTTTAGTTCCTGTATTTACATGAACACTAACTTAGAATGTTTGCAGATACGAAATAGCCTCACTTAGTGATGAGGCTGCACATGGTGGAGGACACTGGCATGTTAGGCTAATTTCTGTGGAACTTTTATTTTGTATGTGACTTCTGGACTACCTCTTTTGGGACCAAGCCCAAAATTAAGCAGAATGGTTGTTCCAGCATTGTTCTGTTTCTTGATTTTTGACAGTTGTGTGACACAACTCGGTTTAACAGAAAGCTTATTACTTGATGCTTGAAATACAAAAGAATGTACAAAATATTTTTGATAAGCTTTTTAACTTGTTTAACGGGGTGAACTAATATGGTACTCAAATTATTTTTCAGTCAGTGTAGGTAAAACATCAAATTGTCTCTTACCTACCAAGACCTACCTTCTGTTCCTAAATGCAACATTAATGAGCTGGGCATGCAGTACCTAAAATAAAATTTTATCTTTAACTTCTATAAGTATCTCAATTTCTAAAAGCTTATTAACTAAAGGGGTACAATAAGCATAGAGCCTTAAAATCTTGCAAGCTGCTACAATAGTAGGTGTTCCCTTCAAAGAACCAATTAAAGACAAAAAACTCCTTGTGAATTTAGCTAAAGAGTACCTAAACAAAAAAGGAAGTAATATTTAACAATATACATATTAATCTGATCACACTCCAAAGATAACGTGCTACATCAGCTGAATATTGTGTTGTCCTTTAATTTAAACAGTGTTCTGAGTTCCAGGTTAATTTGCTCACAGCACAAGGCTCTTTGTGTTCTCAAGGGTTTCATTAAATCTTCTACAGTTCTTGGTACTCATTGTATGTTCTTGGTACTGTCACCAGTCATTTGCTGCAGGAACTTAAAGGTCAGACCTTGCCATCCTTCCTTACATCGTGTGCCAGTCTGCTGGTAGTGCTGGTGACCTCAGCAGGGACTCTGTCCCGTGAGGCTCCTTCAGTGTGACAGAAAAATGCAAAGGCACAGCCCTGAATTAGCTGATGGTGGTATTTTGGTGCCAGAGGCTTTTCCTGGAAATTTGATTCTAATCTTACAAGTGATTTCAAGACTCCCTCTTAGCCTTTAAGAAGTGTAATGTCACCTGTCCCAGCATATTTTATTTTGCATGCCATTTCTGGTATATCAGGTTGCCTATTGCGTAGTGTCTGCTGTGTAGAGAACCAGAGGTTATTTTCAGTGGTAATCACAGGAGAATTCTTCTGTAATCACATTCTTCTGTAAGGTTTGTGTTGGGGGAAGAAAACAGGTATATAGATATATAACTTTTAAAAATTTAACTATTCTAAATATTTTTCTAAAATGAAGTTATTTGAGACTACCTTACTAAATTAAAGTCATTGAGGTTTGCCATGCTTTTACAGGAGATTATTACAACTGAAATAGCATTTCAATTTTTAAAGTATATGTGAAACTTCTGCAAAACTGTACCATCATTTCTGATAAAAATGCTTTGCTTGAAATTCATTTTACATGTTTGGTTAGCCATTACCATCACCTGATATTTTAAAAGTTTTTTCTTTTCCAAATTTTTCTGCACTAAGGGCTGCATAGTATGAACTCAGTTTGGCCCTGCACTGAAAAAGAACTTAAATGTTTAATTTTTTGCAGGCATTCAACAACTTCTTGAAAGATAATAATTTTCTTCTATTTTATTTATGTGCCTGCATTCTCATTCTGTCAGAGTATGGCTTTCTGTATGTGGCGCTTTTTAAATAAAATTTTATTTGAATTCTGACTAGTTCCTGAAACTTTCTGGTCTGTTTGGGTTTTATAATTACAAGGTGAGTAATCTAAAATAAGTGGGGTGAAGGTGAAGAAATACTCTGGAGTGAGTGGCTTCTTTTATTGAAATGCATATCCTGAAATGCACATTCACAGCTGCACATTTTTTACTTCTTAATAACTCTGCTTTTCTGCAAACCTGACACATTAACTAGTGACCACATTTCACAGTTTGCTATGGAAAATCTTTCCATCCTGTGGAAAGATTTTCAATCTACTTGGACTGAGATCTGTGATCAAATTCCCCGTGAGGAATGGGGGGTGCTATGGATGAGTGCACCAGTGAGAGTGACCTAAGGCAGTGCAGAGAACCTGTGGGTTGTGGGGGTTGGAAGGAATGGAGGAGGTGGTGGGTAAGAAAGGATCTACAGCTGAAGGGACAAAACTGAAGGATCAGGAGGAAGGAAGTGGTGGGGGGGAAAGGGGAAGGGACACGAGGAGCAGAAAGGGCAGAGGTGGATGAATGTGGGATGAATAAATCAGTGGTGTGGTCTCTTATCAATCCCTCTCAACCAATGGGTGTCAGCACCTGTTCAGTCACCACAGTTAACTGTAAATGTAAAGTTGTTTGCTTTGGAAAAAAGCAGAAAAAACTTGAACCGCCATTTCCTACAACATTGCTGATGTGTCTGTTGTGGTCTCTACTTGCAGTTAAGCTGTGCAGTCTAGCACCTTTCCAATAAATGTCAGTGCTAAGTAAACCTAAGCACCCATTTTCTAGTAACTGGAACCTTTTCAAGCCACTGACCCTGACAGATGGTCGGTTCAAAAGGAAGGTCAGCAGTCTGTGGAGGTTCACGTTTATGGAAGAATTGAAGAGTGCTGATAAAGAGCCCTTGTGTGGAAGCACTGAGTCACTTCAGAATCCTTCCCTTTCTGAAGGTGAAGGGTTTTCTTTTGCTTGCACAGGACCTGTTATTTTCTTTCTTCAATAATTTGACAGCTTTGCTTTATTTGTTGCTGTAGAACTAAATTATTTGAAAGGTAAGGTTACATATCACAACTGAGCTGAGCTAATTGCTTACCTTCATAAAAGGAGACAATGCTGTGTTTGCCATCCCTCTTGCCTGGCTGTGCTGTCCTACTTCTTCCCTTGGTCTTCACAGCCTTTGTTGACCCAAGTCAACTTGTTGAGCCAAAAAAACATGACCCTGAGAAGTGATTCAGTCTTTGTGCAGCCACCAGCAAGTACGGTGAGATGCTGAAAGAGGAGAAATGTAGGAAGCTATTGGGTGGGCTGAAATTATATTGCCTCTGCAATGTGTATTACAATAATTTCATATTGCATCTACTAGAGAGAGTATTTGATGTTATTTTAACAGTAAAAATTATAGCTCTGTAACAGTACCATTGTTAAGTTAAAGTCTTCCTTCTCAGACATGTATATTACAAAAAGTTCAGCACACAATGGCTTTTACACATTTTCTCCAGAACAGTCTGACAGTCCTTTAATCAAAAAGTTTAAAAACAATGAACTAAAAAAATAGTATCAGCTAGATAATATACATATAGTCCAGCTGAATATATCAGCTAGAATATAATGAAATGACCAACATATGTGGTATTTTCCTAATCATATACCCCATCCTTTTAACACCAAATTAAATGAAACAATTGCCCTTGCTGTGAACTTTGATGTGCCTAGAGCCTGTTCAACTTGTAGACGCCTTGCTAAGAAGTTTGTTTTCTACTATGGCAAGTAGCAATATTTGAGTGAGTTCTTGTCAACAGTTTTCTGGGGGACCATTAATGTCACCTGAGTGTTTTTTAAACTTTTATTCAATAGTAGCATCTACTGTGGACAAAATGTCTTACGTTATCATGCTATTCTGTCATAACCACATTTAAAAAGTAGCATAGCCAACACAAGTCAATAAACACATTAAAAGAGGAAGTAATGGACAAGATTCTTAAAACTTGAGTGTACCTGAATTCTGCTCTGCAGATCCTGGGTCCCTCCACAGACTATTTATGCCAGATTTTGTAGAATGGACAGCTGAGAACTTGGATGACACTGCAAAATTACTTTTACTTTGAATCCAGGTGTCCAAAAGTTAAAAAATAATATCTTCATCTGCTTCATCAACTAACCTCCAAAATATTGTCCTGTAGTAGGAAACAGCACAGAACTGCAACTTTACCTTAAATTAGAGCTGATTTTAGGGTGTGTTTTCTGCTGATGCTCTGTGCAGAGTGCTGTGCTTAGCCAGGAGATTTACCAGGAGATGACCCGCATTGTCATCAGCATGGCACGAATTCCAGTGGCTGTGGAACAGATTAGGGTCATCAGCAGAAAGAACAGCAGAGCTTTACCAGCACAGCCCAGTATGGCTTACCCAGGCAGAGAAAGGAGATAAACCCACAGCTACCCAAGGTAGGAAACGTTATTACTGACCTGTACATTTTATACAATGGTGACCATAATTCCATGTTTCTTCACAGTGTTGTTTCATAGGAAAAAGTGCAATAACTGTGTCTTTTTCAATGAAGACAGAGGGAACACAGTGAAGAGATTATGGAATTTATAGTCTGTTGGACACCGGCTTTTTGTTGAATTGTAATTTGCCTTTTGTTTAAATATTTGTTCTCCCCTATAAAATGCACTTGAGAAACTTCTGAGATTAAAGATAGTCACAAAATTATAGTGGTTTTAGATAGCAAGGGATTTTTAAAGGCTTAATTATTTTTATGTTTTATTAAGAATACAGGGCAGCAAGCAAACCTGTAATTTCATCATAAACTATGCATGTTTAGAAAAATTCATTTGGTTTGCCTTTTGATCTATAAACATTGTACTCTTGAAAGAATTGCAACGTTTTTGCAGAAGCTGTAAAATTACAGAAGCATTATCAGTAAATATTAAATGTACTCAAGAACTTTTTGGGGTCTCATCTTTGGTACCTAAGGTGCATTTTTTTTTTTTTTTAAGTTTGGTAATTTTAATGTTTGCATAGTAAGACAGGGTTCAACTTCAGCCCCTGTTCAGCAGACACCTGCTCCAGTTAAGAGGTGACCTCGGTGGGAGTGCAGCCGTGGTGATTATGTTAAATCCATTACCCACGCATCTGGACACTGCTTGTGTAATAACAGGGGCAGAGCTGGGCTGTGTTCACCTGCAGCTTTCTGAGGGACCACTTTGTTGGTCCATAAAATATGGCTGTGATGACTGAGAAACTTCCTGTGCTTTCCTGTGCCCACAGAGACACCAGCGGGTTTCAGCTCCGCTTTGCAGCACAGTCTGGAGACGAGAGAAAGCAGCTGTGGATCAGCCTCTTGACCTACTCATACTATAATTAGATGCACCTTCATGAACTGAAATTTAAGCTGTTCCCTTTTTAATCGTATGTCTGTCTTCCATCACAGTTTCTCTTTAGGATATTTTTATTAAACAAATCAAAAATTACTGTTATTGTACCGGTTTTATGTCCAGATTTATTTTCATAAAATCAAAGTAACAAACTAAGACCACTTTTTATCTGAAAAATAAGTAGATTTAGAAATGTGTGTGTCTTGGACATAGAATCAGTTTAGCATACTGCTGGCTTCCAAAAACAATCCTGCACATGCTGTGCAGAAAAATATTGTTTTCTTTGCCAGTTTCGTTATAATCATCAGGAATATCCATATTTTTTAGTTGATGTTATGAATCAAAAGGAAATAATCCCTCATATCTTTATAGTCAGAGGCCCAGTTTGACTTGCTGCCCTTTATAACTGTGTATTTGTTTAAAATCTCTCTCTGCAGCCAGTAAGCAGCCTCAGATTTGATTATCCCATGGTATTTGGAAAAGAAAAGCTAAAGTGTTTTAATTTCCATTCTATTACATAACTATTACTTTATTCCAGACCTTCAGGACAGGGAGATGGCATTTGACAGGAGGGTATTCTTTGTCAGGCTGTCAAAGATGCTAAAATCTGGTTGAAGAAGGACAGACATGTTCCCATGGTTCGCTGGGAAGGAGCAATGCTCTCACTAAGTCTGTGAGCTCTCATTACTGGAGCTTTTCTGCACCAAAAGAGAAACCACTAACTAAGCACACAGTTTAAATCTTAATTTTCAATATAAGATCATTTGGGGTCATGCTGTCTCTCTGTTTTGTTTTGGTGTGTTAATAGAGACCTTTAGTTTAAAATACTCCTGATTTAACAGCAGTCATGTTCCTTGGCTTTTCAGTATCATCTCTTCAACATACCCGGACCTACTTGGTCTCACTTTTTTGGCCTCCCTGGACCCCTTCAGTGTCAAGACTTCAGCCTCCTGGGAACTCTTTAAAATCCCCTTTTCAGATTCTTTGGATTTATCCAGTCTGAGCTCTTCATCCTCTGTTGAGTTCTCCAGTCTCACTTCATCGTCTCTGGACCTTTCAAGTCTCCCATCTTCAGCCTCCTCAGATTTCTCCAGTATCTCCTCTTCAATCTCCTTAGAGCTCTCCAGTCTCACCTCTTCAGATTCCTGGGAGCGCTCCAGTTTCTCCTCTTCCATTTCACTGGACCTATCAAGTCTCACTTCATCAGGCTCTCTGGATCAATCTGGTGACAGTTCTTCCATCTCCTTAGATCTCTCAAGTGTCACCTCTATATCCTCCACAGATTTCTCCAGTCCTACTACTTCACTCTCTCTAGACCTCTCCACTCTTACGTCTTCGTCCTCCACGGATGTTTCCAGTCACACCTCCTCAGCTTCCTTGAACTTTTCTTGTACAATCCCTCCATCCTCACCAGGCATCTCAGAGAACAGCTCCTCAACCTCTTCAGAGTCAATAGACCTCACCGATTTTAACTATTTCCTGTTTCAGCGCTCCTCTGAATTGTCCTCATCGACCTCTCAGGATGTTTCCAGTCTCATCTCTACACCCTTTCTGGATGTCTCCAATCTCACCTTTCAGGATGCTTCTTCCCTCACTTCCCCAGTTTCTATGGACATGTCTAATCTCACATCCTTAGTTCCCGCAGACCTATCCACGCTCACGTTCCTGGATGTTGCTAATCGCAACGCTTCGGCTTCCCTTGATCTCTGCATCTAACCCCCCTAACACATCCCCTCTCCCTGCAACCTCTCTCTGTCTTTCTGAACTCTCCTCCTTTATGTGCTCTCTCCTAAGTTCTCTCTGAAAATTCCTATCTGAGGAAATTTTAGGGCTTTCCAAACATCTCCTGGCATCTGAACAGAACTGGGCATGGAAACAGGTCGTACAGATCTATAATGGTGCCTTGTAACAGCTGCATGAACAACAGTATATATTCTGCATTTTTTGTAGAGCACAGTTTCTGTCCCTATCTGATTTCCAGTCTGCCTCAGCATGGCTGGTACCTCTCCCAAAGGTTAAACTTTTTCAATTCAAGCCGAATTTTCATCTATCAGGACCAACAAACAGTAAATAGAGCTGCATGTGCAAATAATTGCATATCTCCATTATGGATTAGTCATATATCTCCATTATGGATTTAAATCTGAGTTAATTTCACAGAATTGCAGGTGGAGGCATTTCACAGGGAGGTACAGAGAGAGAAGATAATTGTGGAGAAAAAAGCAGGTGAGAGACAGGAGGTAGGGAGAGGACTCAGAGAAGGTGTGGGGCAGGAATAGAGGGACACGGAGCTGGAAGAAAAATGTCCAACACTGCTACTTTGGCCTGGGGTGCCCATGAGGCTTAAAATAATCTTACTGCTAATTATTTTACCTATCAAATCATCAGATGTTGCTATTAAAGCAGCATTTGTATGTAACATCCCCTTTATCAATACATGTAAGTACTGCAGTTACCTGTCTTGCATCCAATGTGCTGCTTAGGTAGCAGAGAGCGGCTTCCCTTTGGTGCTGTCTTGTATCTTTTTGTTGTCACTGCTGTAGTTGGGGTTTAGAAACCAAAATATGTTCCCTTTAAATATCTTAACATTGGCACCTTTCTGTGCTAAAAGGGCAGAAACATATTTGTCATAGCAAGTATTTTTTCACTGATTTAATTTTTGCAAGTTGTTCCAATATGCCATGTCTGTCTCAAAATTAGGATAATTATGACTCATACAAAAATAAATAAGGAAATAAGTGCATGAAATAAAAATTATTTTCTGCCTCCTTTACACTAGTTGTTTCTTTAAAATTAAGTACGAACACTTGCAAGACATGAATTTAAGAAATTAACCCCAAATTCACTAGGAGCAGATATGTTTAGCAGTTTAAAAAAAAACAAAAATCACAGGTTATTGGTCCAGATCTTACTGTCATATGCTGTCCTGCAGAAAGACTGGAAGATATTTGGTGAAGAGTTGTTCTTTTTGTTCTGGTAACTCTGTCCTGACATTACCATGTGTCGTTTGTTTATTGCAATGGTTCTGGACTAAATGAGATCTCTAATAAAGTTGAAAGTTACTCTGTGCTTTAAAAATGGTTTGTCTCTGGACTGACGGAAGCAAGAGAAGAGGTATGCAAAAGTGAAAGGATTTGTTAAAAACCCAATATATAATCTCCTTAAGTCCTTAATTATTTAAATGAACATTAGGTTAGGACCAAATTGATCCTTATCAAACATCATTAGAGTCTTATAATAACTTTTTGCTTATTATATATGGAAAATTGTCTATTTTTCCATTGTGTCAACAGCTGACAATAGCTTCTAGTTTGCTATGTCATCTTTTATGGATTTGTTTAGAGCAAATGACTGGATACGATTTCAGCTGTTTGCAGTCTTACACCCAGAGGAACCCCATGGCAAGGCACCATGTCCAAAGGGGTAAAAAAACCTCGGAATTGAAGCCAGTCTGCTTAAAAAAAAAAAAAATCAACATTGGTTCCACATGCCTGTAAATCGTTTTCTTTCACCACTTCATCTAGAAATGGCACAGAAGGGTAATGACAACTGATATAAGCTGCACAAAACATCCGTTTCACCACTTGCTTGGATTCTTAGATTTTAATGGGACTGCTGAGGAACGAGTTAATGTGTAACTAACATAAGCGCTGGATAACTAGCCATTTGCCTCACAGAAGACTTGGGTTTTAATTTCTGTCCTTTAATTAATTGACGTGTGCTGTGTTTCTGGCGAATTACCATCCCTGAACCACGGAACCCCACATATTCACTCCCGCTATTTTGGACAGCGAGGTCACACCTGGAGGCGAAGCCGGGACCTTCCCAAACCGGGATGACCACACGCCTTTCCCAGGCAGCTTCACCGGCCTGAACTGTGACACCTCAGGGCGACACCGCCATGGCCCTGCCCACCCCTCCCTCAGGGCCGCGGGGCCGCCCGGCCCGAGGGGAAGGGGCGGGGCGCCCCGGGCGGAAAGGGCGGGAGTCGAGCGCGGCGGACGGGCCCTCTGATTGGCCGATGGAGGGGCGCGTGGGCGGTCCTCTCGCGCTGATTGGCCGGCGGGCCCGTCCCGGCGGCGCGCGCTGACCTTGCCCAGAGGAGCCGCAGCCATGGTGGCGTATTGGCGACAGGCCGGGCTCAGGTACCGCTGTCGCGACAGCGCCGCGACAACGCCGCGGCTGTGGGGGTGGGGGGCTGCCGGGGAGAGCTGTCAGCGCCGGGCAGGGAGGGCTGGCGGGGTCACAGCGGTACCGCTGCGCGGGGAAAAGCGGGTTTGGAGCCGGGAGGATGCGGATTTGGGGCCGGGGGAAAGGTGGGCTCGGGTCTGACCTCGCTCTGTCCCCCCCTCCCCAGTTACATCCGGTACTCGCAGATCTGCGCCCAGGCCGTGCGGGCCGCCATGAAGCCGCAGTACAAAGCAGAGGCGGAGAGGGCGGCGGTGGCCACGGTGAAAACGGTGAAACCCAAAAAGGAGTGAAATGTGAGTGGGTGGGGCGGGCCAGGTGCGTGGTTGCAGCTTTGTAGTGCGGGAGAGTGATGGTCTGTCACTGCTGAGTGCATTAGTCCCCGCTGTTTGGGGAGAATCAGCTCCGACCTTCAGGCACGGAACTGAGGGGGTTGGGACTGTCAGTGTCCTGATTACGTGTGGAGTGGAAAACGGCTTAATCGCATTAGTGCGGTGGAGTGAGGTGTTCTGCCCAGCAAGCCCTGCTTTTGGGGGTTTGGTCAGGCTTTTTATGGGCTCACACAGAGCAGCTGGGGCTCTGTAGTGATGCCCGCAGGTTTCCATAGTGATGTGCACTGGTCTGTAGTGATGCTCAACTTTCATATTTCCTAAGCCAGCAGACAGCCTCTCTGAACTGCTGTTTCCCCTGATGAGCTGGCTTGTAAGAGTTATCTGCTGTTGGTGAAAGATAGATGCTGCTTGTACCTTTATTCATGGCATTGCATAAATCACTAGCAGCTGAAGTATCTTCTGTTCTGAATAGAACAGCTTCCGTTCCTGATCTGAAATTAAATATTATTACCTTTTGTTTCAAGTGTACCTTATACATATTCGTGATTCAAATAACTTGAATAACTTTATATATACTCTCGTAGGAACTGATCTGTGCTGAATAACAGCAAACTGCAAAGCTGTAGGAAAGCTCAAGACTCTGCAGCCTGATGTCATCACATCAACTGTAAAACTTGCCTCTGTATGTAAATCAATATGCTAATAAATGTAATGGCTGAATGTGTGCAAAGTGTCGTTCCTCTTGAAACAAAGTTCTTCATTTTGCAGAGACATTTACTTTTCACTTATGTTTAAATAAAAGGCTGTTTTTATCACAGTCTAACATTCAGTAGCAACATCTGTTTATTCTTAAGGCAAATCTCTTGTTGGGTTTCATGCTGATATTTCAGGTACGTAAATGACTGGGAAATTTAATTGTTTAAAACTTTTCTGCCTACTACATTTTAATTATTGGTTTGGAAAAAAACGTTTTCTTCCTTAAAATCTCTGTCAACAGAGAATATAGGGATATAATTTCAGTGATTAAAAGGACCTCTGATGGCTCTATCTGATGGAAGAGGCACACTGTTGGCTTTAAGGGAGGGACATCCCAGTCCCAGTAGAGATGGAGGGTGACATTCCACCTTCTCTTGGCTGTGGGACAAAGTTATCCTTTCATCTGGTTTGGGGGAAGTGTTGTAACGTTCCTACTTTGTGTCTTCACATTGTCCCACTGCAGAGGAGGAACTGCAGCTTAGAATGAGATTCAGGGTCATTCCCTTGCACTGAGCTCAAACATGAAGCATTACTCTTCAGAGTACAATAAACTTTCACTTCCAAGAGTATAATAAAAAAAGTTCCCATTTTTTCCTGTAATTCGAAGTTAGTCCTTGCAAGAATAAAATATGGGGGTTTTGTCTATCAAATGTTTCAAGTATAAAAAGTATCTTACAGAATGGTATATATTTTTTATTAAAAGAATATTATAAATACAATGTTAAGTAGAAGGCTGTGGCAAGAAACTTTTTTTCCTGAAGTCAAAATATGGTTTTGATTTAGTGATTGCCCTGAAACTTATATCTAACAAGCTACAAACCATTCTATCCTTCTTGTTGTTCTGAATGTTAGGGAAAAATTTACAGTAGTTAGTACACAGGATTAAAAAAATACCACACCAAAACTTTTACACAGTGTCACAACTTTGTGTGCTAATGTAACTCAACCTATAGTTTAAAACAGAAATAAACCACACCATGATAATGAATACAAGCTCTGCAATAATATAAGCCAGCAATGTGAAAGAACTATTAGAAGTACTTTAGAAAAAAAAAGTAAGAATGTACATATTCAGTCTTTTGCCCCATCTTGTTTCTTCTGCCCTCCCCCTGCAACTCAAGTTGCTGAACTTGTCTGCAGATCTATATCAGTCTGTGGAGTGACAATAAAACAGACACTGCCTTTCCAGACCTTACAGATATGCACGTGTTCCTAAAACAGTTACAAGTTCACAATCAAGACAGGTACTGTGTTTACCTGAGAATAAATAAATGTGATGAGTTGACAGCGTATTTTGCTGTTGCTTATAACCCTGGTATATATGTACACAGGCACAGTGGCTGTATAGTACATTCAGTATCTGGTGATTATATACTAAAAGTGAATAAATTTACAAGAAAGGCTGTTATGAGACAACTTGTCTCCTTTTTGGGAGCGATTCAGTGTCAACAGTTGTTTAGGAGAGTAAAGCAGAGATGCCATTAATTTCAAAAGCACTGTGTTGTAAAATTGGAGCTATTTGACAGATGCAGAGAAAAATTCTGAAGAAATGTCTAATTTTTGGCTACTGCTTTATCTTTAGTGAATGTCAACAGGCTTATTCAGAGTGTTTTGGTACTGTTTTTACGCTGCTTCCTTTTCTGGGCTCGCTTCCACTTCCACCTCTTCGAATTCCTCCACATCTGCAGTGGCATCCTGGTACTGCTGGTACTCAGACACGAGGTCATTGGTGTTGCCTTCTGCTTCAGAAAACTCCATTTCATCCATACCTTCCCCAGTGTACCAATGGAGAAAAGCTTTCCTTCTGAACATGGCTGAGAACTGTTCGGAGACGCGGATGAAGAGCTCCTGGATGGCCGTGTTGTTGCCGATGAAGGTCGCTGCCATCTTCAGGCCTCGGGGGGGGATGTCACACACGGCCACCTTGACATTATTGGGGATCCACTCCACGAAGTAGGAGCTGTTCTTGGTCTGCACAGACAGCAACTGCTCATCCACCTCCCTGGTGGACATCCTGCCCCTGAAGATGCAGGCCACGGTCAGGTAGCGCCCGCGGCGAGGGTCGCACGCTGCCATCATGTTGCGCGCGTCGAACATCTGCTGCGTGAGCTCTGGCACGGTGAGGGCTCTGTACATCTGGCTCCCCCGAGCTGTCAGTGGGGCAAAGCCTGGCATGAAGAAGTGCAGGCGAGGGAAGGGCACCATGTTAACAGCCAGCTTCCGCAGGTCCGCGTTCAGCTGGCCGGGGAAGCGGAGCGAGGTGGTGACGCCGCTCATCGTTAGGGACACCAAGTGGTTGAGGTCACCGTAGGTGGGATTGGTGAGCTTTAAAGTTCTGAAGCATATGTCATATAGAGCTTCGTTGTCAATGCAAAAGGTTTCATCTGTGTTCTCTATGAGCTGATGGATGGAGAGGATGGCGTTGTACGGCTCCACGACCGTGTCGGATACTTTGGGTGAAGGCACAACACTGAAGGTGTTCATAATCCTGTCGGGGTATTCCTCCCTGATTTTGTTGATGAGAAGTGTGCCCATACCTGAGCCTGTACCACCACCAAGAGAATGGATGAGCTGGAATCCCTGAAGGCAGTCACAGCTCTCACACTCGTTCCTGACCACATCCATGACGTTCTCAATCAGTTCAGCACCTTCTGTGTAATGGCCTTTGGCCCAGTTGTTTCCAGCACCTGAATTACCTGTAAACAGAATTACAGAAAGAACAGCCACAAAGTTAACAAGAGACTTTTTAAAGGCTACAACAAAAGGAGATCAAAGCCCATTTTGGGCCAATTGACTCCAGTTAGTTTGCTGGCAGCATGATGTACATACCATGAATAAAGTTGTCAGGTCGGAAGAGGGGGCCTATTTTGCTGGACCGTACACTGTCCATCGTACCAGGCTCCAGGTCCACCAGGATGGAACGGGGCACAAATTTATGGGCTGGAACAAAACAAAGTGAATGCAAATGATTACTGTTAGAGGTCAAAGAGACAGCCTTATGATCTACTCTGAAAAGTCCAATCCACCTATAGTGGTTTAGGTTTTTTTGAGGGGTTTTTGATTACAAATTGCTCTGCCAACACCTGACAGTGCTGAGCACTCACAGAAAGCCTCATTGAAGTACACGTTAATCCGCTCGAGCTGCAGGGGTGAATCCCCACGGTAGTTTCCAGCGATGTCAATCCCATGTTCATCACCAAGCACCTCCCAGAACTGGAAAAGGAATGATGTACAACACACTTAACAAAGATTTATTTATTTTCAGCACACTCTCCTGCTGCTCTCATGCTGCTCTCATCCCTGATGGGAACTGTGCCTGAAGCAGGGGATATTTTGCCATTTATTTATTAGATCAGAGCAGGGATCCTCATCTCCTCCTCCCCAAATAAGTTCAAGAGAAAAGTTTAGTAGGCTATTTATACTGCTTAGCTATCACCCACGCACTAATAGGTGGAGGCCCTCAATTTGTTCCCTTTATAGTAAAAAAACCCCCATAAAATAGTGTAAATAACAGAGGTAGTAGTTGGTATGAGCTTAATAAAAAGAGTCATGGAGGAGATGGATTGTGGAGGGTTGCTTTGAGTCCTGTCATGCACAGGTGTGAGTGTGGCATGGCAAAGCTGCACAGGCAAATTTGTACGTGAGCAAGGCTTTCCACAAACAGCTGCTGGTCCTAAACGTCCTATCTTGACGCTCATATGTCTTGTGCTGGGGCTCTTATCTAGAGAGCAGCCACAGCGGTGTTCATGTAGACACACCCACCCACTGTAATGACCAGGCTACTTTAACATTAAAGGTCTGCTGGGTCAGCATCCAGTCTCATTTTGAGTGTCCAGATACATCATTTCCAACATGTGCATGGGGGGTGTGTTCTTTTCTACAGGTCTTAATAGACATAAGCATTTTGCAGGTGAAAGCCAAAAAACCCCCACCTTTTACCTCTCACACTGGCTGCATTCAAACTAGCTGGGTCTAACATGACATTCCCTGGCCATCCACAGCTTCATGTTCCATTAAAAGAAATCAAGGTGAGATTTGTGGGAGCAAGAAATGGAGGAAGAACACAACAGAGCAATCCCTGATAATTTTTTTTACTACTTCCTACTCATAAATAAATAAAAAGATGAACATCACAGCGCAGAAGCAATGGTGATTTTTTTTTTTCTCCTAGCATGGAAAGTCAGCAATAGTGACTTCTCTCTAAGTAACAGTATTGGAGTGTTTGAACTACACAAAAATGCTCCAAATTACTTCTGCCTGTCACAGGAGGCCACTTTGTGTCACTCTCAGAAAAAACTAATTGGTCACTGAGAGCACGGGTCATCCTGTTTATTAATGAGATCCCATATGACCTGTAAGGACCCTTCCAACCCAAAGCATTCTATGATATTAATAAATACAATGTGGCAGTTACTGATGCATGGCTGAGCTAAAGTACTGGCATCACAACTTTGCAGCCCTTGACTTACTGGCTCCACCACTTGTCCCAGTATTTTGCAGACTAGATTAGTTCCCCTGGGAATATGAGTCCCAGAAGGAATGCTCTGGAGCACCTGTAATCACTGTGCCATAGTTATTCCAGATGAACATTAAGCTTTGAGAAGCAAGCCCATCTTTTGCCTTTCATACCAAAATATTCATCCTCCTGCTAGCACGCCACTGAATTCCCAAAAGTCCCCATGGTTGGGGATGATGTTTGATGATGTTTGACCCATTACCACTGACAGTGAGGAGCAATGTTGAAAGGAGACCTTACCTTGGCTCCAATTTGGTTCCCGCATTGCCCAATCTGAAGATGCACAATTTCACGCATTTTGTGGAGCTCGGACCTGCTGGTGGCCACAACCTCTCACAGGTTCTCCAGTTGCAGTCCCCAGAACAAGCCCTCTTTCTGCTGCACTATCAGCTACACCCAGCACAGCCCATCCCAAGGGGCCTTCTTATATCAGAGGGAGTGTCACTCAGCCAGAAGGGGAGTAGCCAACTCCTCAGGCTGCTCAGCATTTCACAAGGAGGCAAAATGCCTGTTTACTGCCTGGGGACAAAAAGCACAGGTGCTTTTCTGAGTGCCTTGGAAAAGAATATTGTCACATGCACCCCCTCACAATTAATTCCAGATCTCTGCAGCAGTGTGATGCATGCATTTATGTGCACATCCTATTTGTGTTTCATTATTTGATGTTATACACAATATATATACAAATATATGTGCATATATAGAGATTACAGCCAAAAATGAGTGATCTTAATTTATTAAGCACATGCTGTTCTGCCACATAATTTAAATTTTAGCATCATATGAGTCATACGGGACACCACCCATATTAAAAACAGTAACAACTTGTGAGCAGTAGCTTCCTATAACTACAGCATTCAGCATATTGCCAGGCAAAATCGAGTTCACTAATAATCATCATTCCCAGTGTCTGACTGCATGAAGGAAGGGGACAGGATCAGGACCAAAAAATACTTTGTAACACATAAATGTAAGACTGCACTCTCAGTGATGCATGTTCCTTAAACAGTTATGAGTATCCCCCAATTTCAGCCAAAATCTGAATTAACTTGTGACTAACTTGCATAGATGCTCTCTCTCTTCATTTTCTGTCATTAAGAATTACAGTATTTCTAATATTTCTTATTTTCTTATATCTGAGATGAGCTTCAGAACTTGCCAGGAAAATGCTAGAGGTAAACCCCCAGTTCCACTGAAGTGAACTGTAATGTTCAAAAGGAAACAATGCGAGGGGGAGCAGAACACAACCCAGTCATGTTGCCTGCTGATAACCAGGACCAGTATCACTGAGCAGCAGAAACCCCAGAATGGACTGTCAGCTGGAACTTGGAGCAGTCTCATTACATGTCAAATGACTGTCACTGCTTTGCAAGTGTTCCTTTTAAGGATGGCAAAAGGAACTATAATTAGGAAAGCACCTCAAATTATTTTATATAAAATGGTGACAGTGGAAGAACTTGACTCATTGAAAGTTACTACTTTACCACCCTGTGGGTTGCTAGAGATAAGGAACCTCTGCGCTTCTATATTGTTTCAAAATCAGCTTATTCCAGACTTCCCCCCCACCCTTGATGACTTCCACTTCTCCCACCAGCCAATGAAGGAACAGACAAGTGCTCCTAAGACAGAGTTTAGCACCAAAAGTCCATTGCAAAAGAGCGGCAAGCAAACATTTGTCATCCTCTGCCGAGCTATGAGTATCCACAGTAGGAAGCCACAAAAGCAGGACTCAGTTCATGTAGATTAGTTTCATTTCCTTAGAACGTAATTATTTCATCATATTCCAGAAGATAAATATTCTATAAGCCATTTAGTTTACTCAGCAAGATAACCAAACCATTCTGTTCTATCGCCACATTTTCAATATATCCCACAATGGCAGTGGGTATCTTCTAAAATTTCCTAAGAAAATTCTCAAAAGGTTATTTGGACATTTACTTTGAAAGCAAATCTCATTTTATTCATGCACATATTTGTTTTCTCCAATGATCTTTAGCTAAAAGTAGTCGTGCAACTCTGAGCTGTGTATTCAATTGCTGCATTCTGGATGGGAGCTGCATCGACACCATGTGTCAGAGAGCTGCTGACACTAAATAAATACTACTCAAAATATGCAATGTATTCATCTACAGTAGACACAGCTTATGGAGAGGCTGAAGAAGCTAATTCACTGTCCAAAAAGTTTGGCAAAATAATTTCTGCAATAAATACACTGGCTGAGCGCATCTACAAGGAAAGGGAAAAAAGGGAAGTGGAAGAAATTTGCAATCACTTAATATGGGTTTTTCTCCTGCTAGAAATAGCTCCCTGAAATCATGTGCCTCCTCTGAAGCACTTCCATATAGAGTCTAAAAAATTATGGCACACGACACCAAGTACCTGGGATGGTTTGTGAAGCGATGTGGGTTTGGGGCTCTTTTACCCCTTCTCCCCAAATGCTTTTCTGTGAACCTCCAAGCCTGGCTTTACCCAAACGTGGTCTGTGAGGAGCCTGTTTCTCTGTAGATCTTGTTGCAGGCCTGTCACTCCTCAGCCCTGGGTAACCCCAAGCCTGTTAACTCCCAGTGCACTTCCCAGGCCCAGCCACCACACATGTGCTGCTGCAGATTAGCAGGGGAGCGTCCGCAGGGCCAGAGGGAACGTGGATGGGCTGACTCCAGGGACTTTTGGCACTGTGGAGATTAGGAGCAGCCTGGCACTGGGCACAGCTAGTACAGCCTGGTCCACAGTGTCCATTATCAGGCTGCCAACTGCTTCCACTGCCTTCAGAGCGGGCCCCAGATACCACAGCCCTGGCCATGGGCTTAAGCTGAGACCACAAACAAGCCAGGTTTTTGTGGTTGCTGGGCTTTTTTTGCTGTTGTTTCTGATTTTTTTTATTGTTTTGTTGTTTCTTTTTTTTTTTTAAGGCTACCCACTAGCAACAAATATGCCTGCGCAGGAAGGCATTCTGGGATACCTTTTGTGGTTTAAATATGGTTTGCTTGGGAGGAACTGGCTTTCCAGAGTAACCAAAAAGATTGTTGAGAAGAAAGCCTGTTCAATTTGAGATAGGCCTGGCTACAGGACACCAGATAATTTTAAAGAGATCTGTGACCGGCTACCAGATGAGCTGATGCAAGTCTCAACTAACCTGGGCTGGCTGCATCAACCTTAGGAATGATACCAAAAAAACATGGCATTCAACAGGAATAAAAAGCACTTCACATTTGCATTTCAGTTAGTAAGTAAAACTATTTAACCTGCCTTGCTGTGGCAGGTGGTCCAAGGAAATAAGGCCCACTGTAAGTCATCATCAGTGTAATGAGCCCGTGTGATTAAACAAATAGCTTTTGGTACAACCACAGTGGAAGACTGAGCAGTTCATTACCTTCCTCACACTGCAGATCTATGACCTGGCAAAAATGTGAGGCTTTAGCACGTGAATTCACCTGCTGGGCAGTGCCCTTACCTGGGCACTACTGCCACAACCACTGTCTCTGTTGAGTTTGGAGTGTTTGGTGAGTTGCCAAATAAATTAGCTGCCCAGCAGTCAGGCTCCATTCCTGCTCTGCTCCAGGCTTTTTACAAAAGTTCTGAGAACTGTGGAAGAAAAGCTACGAGGCGAGAACTGTCTGTGGTTTACTAAACTTGTTCATCAAACATGAAAGCTCCAGCTAATGTATGGAAAAGAGACTGCCAGCCCACTCACACAGACATTGGAACCTTTTGCAGGAAAATTAGAAAAGTGCTTTTACTATTGACTAAATCTTGTAACACATAACAAAGAATCTTCAGGTGTCCTGAGCCCTAAAGAACAGCCTAAAAATGGCAGCCTTTGCAAATTGTAGCATTAAAGGGCTTGAAGAACTCAGAACTCATGACTAACAAAAAAACCACAACCAAACAAAAAGCCCCAGCCTGCTCTCTGCAGTGTCATAGTTGCTGGTCACAGTCTGGCACAATGCTGAGGTGTTTGTTAGGCCAAAGGTAGAAGGAACCTATAAGCCTGTCCGAGATACGAGTCCTCTTGTCACAACCCCCGTGATCAAATTGCTTCACTTTTGAGCGCGTGAGCTGGAGACTTCCCGGGGAGGGGCTGGGAACGCGGGGTCTCGGGTTTGTTCCTCATCCCAACAGATCAATCAGCCGCCCTTGGGAGGGGCTGAGGGAGGCTGCCCTGGGCATCCTGGAGCGCAGCTTCTCCCTGGGAGGGGGCGATACTCGCAGACCGAGGATCCCGGGGAAGGGTCCACGGCCCTCGCCCACCGCAGGTGAGCGCGCCCGGCCCCGCCCCGGCCCCGCCCCGGCCTCTGCCTCCTCCCCTGCATCCCAGTGCCAACGCAAGTCCCAGGAAGCTGCCGCTGGTCCAGCATGGCCACGCGGGTCCAGCCGCTCCTGCCCGTCCTGCTGCTGCTCTGGGGGGGCTGCCTGTGCCCGCCCGTCCGCGCCGGGCTCTACTTCAAGGAGGGGCAGCACTGCTACAAACCAGCCCCGCGCAAGGCTCCTGGGCTCAGGTGAGCTTCGTTCCCCCGTTTCCCCCGGGGCTGGGGCAGCCCCCGTCCCCGCTGGAGCTGCCCCCCGGCCACCCCCTGGAGCTGCCCCCTGGCCACCCTCTGGAGCTGGGACTGTCCCCCGTCCCCTTTGGAGCCGCCCCCATCCAGCCCCTCCTCGGAGAGCAGCCCGGAGGAAGGGCTGGCCGGGCGCAGCCGCAGCACATGGAACCCCAGCACATGGAACCCCAGCACCGCCCGGATCGGGGGGTCCCCGGCGGTGCGGGGGGTCCCCGGGGCCGATCTGTCCCCGCCGGGGTTGGCGGGGAGGGGGGGGGACACACGGGGACAGAGTCGGTCACGAGACCGCGGGGCAGGGCCCGGTCACGCGCCGCCCGCCGGGCACTGGTTACGAAACTCGGCGGAATCCGCGTTTTTTAAAAAAGAACAACCCCCTCACCTGGCTGGGGATGCCGGCGCTGTAGTTCCTCTTCCCTCCCCGCCGCAGGACGTACCCCCGCCCGCACGAGTACCTGGATGTGTCGGCGCTGCCGCGGAGCTGGGACTGGAGGAACGTGGATGGAGTGAACTACGCGAGCACCACTCGGAACCAGCACATCCCGCAGTACTGCGGGTCCTGCTGGGCCCACGGCAGCACCAGCGCCCTTGCAGGTACGCCCTGCACCCCCTGCCCACCCGCCGGGCTGCCTGCGCCCGGGAATCCGTGGTTTTCGGGAGGCCAGGGCAGCTTATCTTCACGTTACTGGCAGCTGGTGTAAGGACGAGGTGCCAAGTCACTGCAGCAAAAACGGGGGCCGAGATGTCTGTGAATACACCGGGAACAGTGGGAATGCCCAGGCCGAAGGCAAGGAGGTTTGGTTTCTGTAGGGAAAGCAAGTGGAGCGAGGCTGTCCAACCCTCTCCAAACGGTGCGAGGGGGAGCACTGGCATGGTTAGAAACCTGTTTGCAGAAGGAATGTGTTCACAGCTCCTGCGGGTAGGAACTGGGGGTTCTGCCTTCTCCTCCATGGCAGCAAACCCCCTCTCCTCCATGGCAGCAGCAGATGCACAAGCAGTTCTTGTGTCTCCCTCCCTTTTGTGGTACCTCAGCCTGTGCTGCAGCTGCAGAACAAGAAGTGCTCCAGCCGTGCCTGCGAATGAGGAAACGAAAGAAGTTGCCTCTTGTGGGGAGGGCCTGAGGGGTATTTGCTTCAGGAGCCCAGTTATTCAAACGAACTATAACAGCACACAGATAATCTGGTTTCAGCAGCAATCTTCGTATCAGCCTTCTGCTTAGGAAAAGGGAAGTAGTGGTTTGCTACAGATGAAGTAAATTCTCTAGAGAGAACACATGATTTACATGCTCCACAAGTACTGTTTGCATAGGGAGGCTGTAAGAAGATGGACTGTGAAGGATAAATAGAGGAAACTGTGCAGAAAGGGGAAGACAATGCAAGTGTGAGCAGACAGCAGGAATCATGAGGAATACATTCTTAAGAGGTACAAGAATTCAGATGTGTGATAGCTGTCAGAATGTAGTGAAATACTAGGATAGGTAAAATACAGCAACTTGTTAATTATATAACTTTGGTTAAAACTTAATATGTAATGTATGCCAACATGTAGTTTTAAAAATCAGGGTATTTTTTTTCTTAATTGTTGTGAGTAGTTTAAAGCATTCATTCCTTTTTTTTTTCTTCATTAAGACTAGTCTGGCATAATAGATCCCAGTTCTGTCAAGTATATTTGAATGTTGTTAGTACTAATAGGATTACAAGTACCAGGGTGGCATAGTTAAGACTGTTAATGCAGGGTGAGAAGCAGTTTATAAATACCCATCAGGAAGCTTTTCTGCCAAGTAAGCTGATTTCTGACAAAATAAGGCAGCAGGGTAGCAATGCCTGTCTGAGATGGCAGGATAACAGTGAGATGTTGGTGTAACAGCAAGGAGCTAATTCTGAAAGCTTTTCCTTGCTTTAAGACTGTCTCAGAGCCAGTGACTTGTGTGGGCTTATGGCTGGCTTGGGCTTATGCATAAATCTCTACTCTGTGAGAGATGCTGGTGAGAGCTGGTTTTATGATGTGTATTTGAAAACTCTTTGCTGTCAAAGCCAGGAAACAGATCTGAAGTTTTCAGAAGCTTGAAGTAGAAGAGGTCTAGGGCTCTTCAAGGCTTTAGACAGATCTTACTCATCTGCGTATTTTTGATGAGTTTTTAGTGGAAAAAAAAACCCCTTCTAATGGAAACCCCCACTAATAAGTCAGCCTCTGGTTTGAATAGGTCATGCTGTGCCTCAGTGCTGACAGTGGAGGGTTTTGCAACCACAAGTGCTGTTGTCTGCAAACAGCTACAGGTTCAAAGAAAAGGCGACAGTTCGAACACTATTTGCAAAGTGTAGCCACCCACATATTCCACTCACAAACCCCAATTTCTTCTCTTTACAGACAGAATCAACATAAAGAGGAAAGGAGCATGGCCCTCTGCCTACCTCTCTGTTCAGAATGTCATCGACTGTGCTGATGCCGGGTCCTGTGAAGGGGGAGACCACTCTGGGGTCTGGATGTACGCCCACGACCACGGCATTCCCGACGAGACCTGCAACAACTACCAAGCCAAGGACCAAAGTACAGTGCCTTTGCTTTGCTGTACGACTCCTCTCCAGGTTTAACAGATCTTAGTATATTTAAAAAACAAAGAGTTTATTGGGTTTTCAGAATACTGGTTGCTGCTGTTTGACTGACAGAACAGGTTTTCTTTACAGGCCTATGTGTGTCTCTCCTTACTCCAGACAGAGTAGCACTAAAACATGCCCAGGCAAGTTTGGACAGCTAAATTGTTTTAATTTAATCTCTTAAATCTGTGACACACAATCTCTAATGTACTGAAATATTTACAAGTGTCACCTCAAGCTAAACAAAGAGAAATTTAACCTTTGTCTGGTCATGTATGACTGGAATGATTTCTCTGTCTATGGAGAAGCATGTCCTCATAGAAGCACTCGTGTGTACGGACTAAAAAATAGTAACTAGAGATAGCAGGGACTTAAATTGTGGTTTTCAGAAAGGTATTTAGTTCACCAGAGAGAAAATGTATTATTAATATCTGCCTCACATAAGTTAAAAAAAACTTAGGGTCCTATCATTAATTCACTTAAGAAAAGCACCCTCCTGCAGTGATAATCTCAATTCTGTTTTACAGAGTGTAAGAAGTTCAACCAGTGTGGGACTTGTGTCACTTTTGGAGAATGTCACGTGATCAAGAACTACACTCTCTGGAAAGTTGCTGACTATGGGTCTGTCAGTGGACGAGAAAAAATGATGGCAGAAATCTACACTAATGGGCCAATTAGGTAAAAAAGAAAATGTTTATCTACAAGTAATATTGGGGTAAAAATACCTGAAGCTCAGTCTAGTGACTGCAGTGTAGTTTTCCACTAACATATGTGAGCAGCTCTGCACTGCTGTGCAGACTCAGCTTGTTTGTACATCAACTGAGCTCAGAATTCAAGACTGTTTTGTAGCCAGGCCCCTGCCCTGATCCTCTGCTATAAAAACTCCTTTCTCTGCTTTAATACAGCTGTGGTATCATGGCTACTGAGAAGCTGGATGCCTACACAGGAGGCCTCTACACAGAGTACAACCCCTCTCCCACAGTGAATCACATCGTGTCTGTGGCCGGCTGGGGCGTGGAAAATGGGACAGAATATTGGATTGTCCGGAACTCGTGGGGTGAACCCTGGGTAAGGAAGCATGGGAACAAACACATTTGTAGGATCACTCTGGAGGGAACGTGGGGCTTTTCACTTCTGGAGTAGAAGCTGCAGAGCTGGCCTGTGGATACAAAACCTAAAATTTTTGAACTAGACTAACGGTTTAAAAATTAAACTTAAATAAGCTGGAGACAAGGATATTGATCCAAAGCTACATGATGTCAACTCAATCCCAAATTCTACCCTTCTGTGCAGCTCCTGTTGTGGGCAAATGTAAAATTACTTTAGCTGTAGGCAAGAATCAAGTCACACACCTAGAATGGACGAGTGGGATGTAAATCTACCAAAGCAGTGTTATACTTCCTCTTGAGTGAATGCCTACATTCACTTATAAATAATTCATATTTGGAAGACAGAACAGACTCAGTAATCTACATTTTCTGTAGTTGTGTTTTCTAATTTACAATGCAAATTCAATCCTTTACAGGGCGAAAGAGGGTGGCTGAGAATTGTGACAAGTGCCTACAAAGGTGGGAGAGGAGCAGACTACAACCTTGCTATTGAAGAGGACTGTACATATGGAGATCCTATACTTCCTTGATTCTATGTTGTACAGATTTGTTTAGGAACTACTTTGTTTGGAAGCTTCCCTGCACAACCTTTTTTTGTCTAAGACTCTCTCACAGTTCCACACCATCAGGCAGTTCTGCAAAATTAGCCCAGACAGCACCACACAAGTGCTTCAAAAAGTACAGGGCTGCCTTGAGATAATTATTTACAACTTAATTTGCCCATGAAAGAGTTGTCTGTCTTGATGCACAGTATTGAAATCAACTGTTACTAACTGGCACTGTTACTTGCATTTAATAAACACTTTTTCTCATAACTGACTGGATATTTATTATAAGAGCTTATTAATTCCTGTGTTTGGTTGTCTCCCCCCTGTTGTACTTAAGTTGTCTTAGGTCTAGACCAGCTGCCCAAAGCTTATCCAGGATGTTGCTGCTTTTACTGGATTTTTACTTGTGAAAGGCCTGATTGACAACAGTCTGTACAGCAGCAGAGTTCAGAACCTAAACCACTGGCTGCTGTCTCAGGAATTGTCATGGTAGCTCAGAATTCCATAAATGAATAATGAAACTTTGAAAGATATCTCTGGAAAAGAAAAAACACCTTTATTTAAAGGTAATTCATATTCTTGGGTGCATCCCCCACTGTTTGGCATCAACCAGGACAGAGCAGAGATAATTACAAAAACAAAGCCACAAGCAGCAGTAATGAAACTTCTGCACACATTCCTCTTCTTGGACAGCAGTGGAATTCTGACATGGTAATTAAACTTACCAGTAACATCTGATGCATCTATTTACCAAAAAATAGATTCTGAAAGGTAACACACACATAGATTCATCTCCCACTAGAAAACTATCCTTGATTGTTACAACTCCACTTGTGTTGCACAAAACGGGTTTTCTCATAGCAGATATTTAGAATTCTAATAGAAAGCAAAGGGGAGAAAGAGGCATTGGGGCTTCTCGGCTGCACAGAGGTAATCACACAAATCCCTTTTTTTACAACTCGAAATATCAAAGCCTAGAGCATTCGAGATGTATTCAGAGAAATATCTGCAAAGTGTTTTTAGCAGGAACTACCTTCCCCATTCTTCAGGTTCTGGGCATTACACAAAGAATGAGTGCCAAATTCACTAACAAAAATAACGTTCTTTTAAACAAATCTTTTTCTCTCTTGCTCTCCCCTTCAGAACATTCAGATTTATACTCATTTGTGGAACAACAGAAAATCCTTCAGTATTGTTCCATTTGCTAAATTACATTAACAGTTCTCTGATAGGAAGTACAAACAGTCCTCTGACAGGAACTTCAAGGTCACCACACAAGTCAATCAAATGCCCTTCAGCCCTTTCCTCCTTGTTTTATGTCTGTTAGTTTTGTTGGCTTTGTTGTTGTTTTCTTTTTGCTGCAGCACTGCCCAGTTACAGAACCTTACTGATGGAGAGCATGGCAAAGTAGTGATCATGTGCTCTGCAGTCTTGATACTTTCCACTGCTTAGTTCATCATAATAAAGTTAGATTTGCAATGAGCTTAAAAAGAAAAAAAAAAAAGAGACAGTGTTCAGTACATTACTGAGTCAGTGATTTATCTGCTTGCATGTGGATTTCTGCATTATGTAAATAATTAGGATTTTAGGGTCTGGAAAATGTTTTTGTTTTAGGATAGGAGGGTATTATGACAGAATACAGTGTGTTATGACAGACTACTTCCCTTCCTCTCCTTTCCTTACTGCAATGCTAGTTCTTAAAAAGCAGTATTTATCTCCAGTTTCTCACTACTACCCCCAGATTCTTGATTACAGGAAAATTGCTAAACATAGGCCCCTAAAAGGGAAGTTGTCTGTCAAAATATCTGGCAGCAATTTTTAGCAATCCTCCTCCTAAACATTATTTGCAGTTGTAACATACACAAATGGAAGGAGGTGTGCAAGGAATAAATGGACTTACCTATGAACTCAGTGACAGGATCATGTTCACCTTCTGTTTTTATAGTACCTGCAATACTTTCGTTCTCCAAGATTGGAAGAAAAAGCTGTACAAAGTCTGAGGTATATGGAGGAGCAATCACATCGAGCACCTGAAACAGCAGACAAAATCAGATTACTCTTCCACTTAGAGGGGTACTAGGGACAATATTTAATTCACATACTAGTCTTGAAAGCATACAAGTACTTGCACTTAGGACCTCTTGTTCTCCATACAAATAATTAGCTATGTATTCTTGAGGTACTCTGTCCAGTACCTTATTAATTCCAGAAGTCAGGAGTTAGTAGGACTAAGTCACATCCTTGCGAATACTGATACACATACATTGCTCAGAATCTGATCTCAGAACTTGAAACATTTCTGAATCCAAGGCAAGCTGATTTAACATCCAAACACATACAACCAATATTAAACTTTATCTCTAGATGTCAGTAAATGCAGTTTTTGCCGCTGACCTCTGTCACAAAGTATCTGATGAGCGAGATATCCGTGTCCAGCTTCTCCAGGCATTTGCGGATGTAGCTGACAACGGGCAGGACGTACCCTCGGCTGAGCAAGTGCACCATCCTGTCCAAGAGAGTCTTCTTCAATTCCAGCTGGTGGTGCAGGGAGGGAAGAACCAACAGATCAGAACTTTCTCTCAGAAGCCTGTGATTTTTATTGCTTCAATATCTGATATGTTACATTTTAACCATGACCACAGTCCTAAACTAAGCTCTTCAAACTGCTCTGACAGCAAAAGCCATTAACTTGAATAAATGTAACTAATATGAAGGAACACAAATACTGCATCCTTTGAGAGTCACCTGCTCCATCACATCCAGCTGGGAATGTTCTGTTTCAAAGAGCTTGACAAGAAGTTGTAGGACTTGGGGATGAAGCAGCTGATGGCATGTACTGATCTGCAAACAAGGCAGCAAAGTCAGATGCTCAGAACTGCAATTTAAAAACCAATGCAGCAGTCTTTATTAGACAAGTTTACATTGATGTTCAGTGCCAAATGGAAATTCATTTAGAGAACTATTCTACCATTTCTTTCTTTGATGTCCAAGTTTTCCTAGTGTAAATAATGCTGAGCTGAAAAAACCAAATAATTAACTCTGAATAGATTAATCTCTGTATAATTAGTGACTTACTGCAAACAACAGGCATTCAATGGACTGGTTGTTACAAGCATCGAAATTGTTCTTGCTCTCCAGCAAAGCTTTAGATACATTCTTACCTCATCCAATAGTGCCAGGTGAACTGGAGTGTGATCAGTCTGCAGCTGGAAGTATCGTGGTTCTGACACTGTCCAATCCACCCACTTCAGCACACCCATAGCCACCACTGGGAACCTACAGAAAGAGAGATCACTTCAGCACAGGAGCATGAAAAAGAAAGGAAAGCTTTACTAGGAAGACAAAGGAATCTGTCACCTTTTCCCAGTGGCACAGAAAAGCATGTTCTGCGACCCAAGGATGATGAGTTCCGTGTAAAAGGCAGGATTTATGTCCTCATGAGAGATTCCAAAGAGTCAGATGGACAATTCTGAAAGCTGCTTTCAGACCACATCTTCACATATTCTACAGCAAGGATGCCCTCACAGAGTAGCCCATAAAGACATCTCCCTTTAGCAGTACTGCCTCTCCTAAATAATACTTTTCTTCCAACAACTGAAGCTTGGGACCAGCCTCTCTGCTCACCTGATGCACTGATAGAGGGTGCTCAGCTCTGCAACCAACTCTGATGCTCCTTTGTTCTCATTGCAACACAGATTGTGAACAGTTTCGATGGCTTTTGAAGTTGACTTAAGTTCGTCCTTGTTTATGCTGACTCTCTTGTTCTGAAAAATTATTGCAAAGTTTGAATGCAAGAGTTGTGAATATACTTTTATGGTAGTATTTGATCATCAGGTTCTACATTCTTTAGTCATGTCAGTTGAAGCCAGAAACAGTTTATATTCAAATAAGTAATGACCACACATTTCCTGCAGCACAGTAAGGCTGCTGTAGGTAAAAACAATGTTATTCACAGGGCTGAGCATTACCTTTTTCCACATCTCTACCACACTGGCTGCATAAGCCAGTATGTGAATATATTTATGTTTGTGGTCCTGGTTGATCTTAGCACCTGGCTTAAACAAGGACTGCATGAAGAGGTCCAGAAAGGCAGGTACTCGAATCTGTGAAGAAAATGAATTGTCTGTCAGAGCCTGAGAATTAGGAGAGGTGATTAAAAATACGGTTTTCACATCTGATATATCTCACATAGAAAGAGATAACACAATATCCCCTTGAGAGTAGGTTAGACAGTTTTCTGAAGAGACCCAAAGTTTTACGGAAAAAAATAAAAAAAAGGAAAACAGAATTACAGACTATATTGCTAAAGGATCTAAATGCCATCATATTTGTTACCAGAATCCATGTTAGAATGAGGCAGTGAGAAATATGAAATGTGTCATTTAGGCCTGCTTATAAGAAACTGCAGAAGTGGGCAGGTTTTTGATCAAAAGATTTAATTCCTTGCCATCTTTATCTCCTCTTGCAAATACCTTTAATTTAACTATATGTAAATGGACAACTATGAATAATTAAAAAAAAAGCAACAAAAAATACCAAAAAGGTAATGCAAAACAGAATACAAGTGGCAGTTTCACATTTAGACATTACTTACAATTATAGAGGGATGAGTGCTAATGTAATTTTTGTGTCCATACAACACTTAGCACAAGAAGACATCACGTTTCTGAGTGCTACTGCAACAGAAGTAAGTATCATAGGTTATAAACAGGTAACTACTAACCAGTTCTACTGGAGGTGGGTCCATGCTTGTAAACATTTTGAACAGGACAGTGATATCTGCTGGATTCAGAGCTCCTTTGGACAGCATTGCACCAAGAGCCTGACATGCTCGGGGATAGGAGGCTGCAGTACCCAGTGCTAGAGTGATCTGACTGGCATCGTGGCCTCTGCATGAAGAGCAAACACCACAGTGACTTATTTTCTTAATTCAGCGACTTATTCTCTTAATTCAGACATTTTAGTTTAAGCCTCACTGCGTCAACAGACCACAGCTTTTGGAATGCAATGCCTTAGGGCTGAACCCCTTGTTCTGGGTAATTACAGAAATAGGCCTGTATGTTTGTTTTTAAGATGTTCACAGAATAGTAAAAATACATATTTCTTAATAGACAGAAACTTCACTTCTTTGCTTTTCCAATTTCAGGTCGCCCTGGTACAGGGCACTGAACTTTTCTGCTGCTCTACAGATGAAAGCCTGCTACAAGAGCTGCTGTGTTGCAGCTAAGGATTCTCCTTTTGCCAGTAAAAGGTAACTAAGATGAGCAAAAGACAGCAGTTTGCAGATTCTGTTGACTTATATTTTAAATAATAGTGTACCTCCCACTTACTTCTCATGGGCGTATCGCTGCACCTCCTGAGCGATCCTCCTGACAGCCGACCCTCCCTGCTCCTCCTGAGCCAGGATGGACATCATGGACTGGGCAAAAAGGTAAGTGTGTTCCCCATGGCACACCATCTTCTGTGAAAGCACACAGCACAGAGCTTACCAGTCAACAAGGAACTTCCCAGTGTGCTGCTGTGGTTACATTGTCGTGAGAGCGAAGGGCAAAAACAAACGGCAAAATTGCAAAGAAAAAAAAAAAACAAACAACACACAAAAAACTAAGCAACAAAACCAAAAACCCAACAGCCAAGAAGAAAGTGCTGATAGAATAAAGCATTGATACCAAGCACGAAGAAATGGCTAAATTGAGAACTTCATTTCTTAAATGCCAAAATTGAGAGGGAAATCTCTTCTACTTACACTCGGTACTTTCTCTGCAGTAGTTCAACACTACAAGAAGTACAAAGCCACTCAAAAATCATCAGGTTATTTCACAACATATGAACATATGCTGGGTTGATTCAGATGGCAGCTTTCACATTGATGTGGATGATAAAATAATTATTGTAATTTGCCAAGGGTCTGACAAGACTGATCTTAGCATTTCACATTAAATGTGAAAGACGACATTTCTACCTTCACCTTTTTACAATACATTTAATAAACATAAGAAGCATCATAGAAACAACCCAAGGAATTCCTGGTCACAGAACAACCAAAAAGCACAGATTTCTGGGTTTTAACTCAGATACACCTTCTCAAGATTTTGTAGGAAGTCAAGATTGTGTATGATCTCACACTGATCTGTATCTCCTAACCAGAAAGGAAAACACTTCTTTTTCCACATAAAAAGGAAAAAACCCAAAACCTAAAAAACCCCCCCCAGCAAAGACAAACAAACAAAAACCAAAAAAACAACTTACAGCAAACTCAGGGAGGTTTTTTTCAAGGTTTTCTTCTCCTCCATCCAAAATTGTTGCCAGAGATGTACGCAGGACTCTGGAAAATACTTCTAGTTGCTGACATGCTGTTGAAACACTGGTTATTTCCCCTTGATATCCAGCATCAGATATAAGCTACAAAAACATCACAGAAAACTTGTTATTTATATTTCAGATATCCTAACAAGTCTAGAAGAACACACAAAATGCAAGATTCCCCTTGCATACACTTATTGGAATTACATTCATATCATAGTTTACAGAAAAGGAAACCAATAAAGATGTAGCAAAAATAAAGTAAACTATAATAATATAAACTATTTCAGAGCACAGCAAGATATAACATTTTTTGTCCCAGAAACATACAGAAGTGACAGAAACATTCCACTGCACCAGAAACCCAGGATTTTCAAATACAGATCAAAGGGAAAAAAAACAAACAAACCAAGCAAAAAATTTCCACAAATATGAAAAAAAAAGGAAATAAAAGCCATACTCCAAAAAACCCTCAAAAAGCAGAACTTCAAACTGGGAAACCACATGTAATTGCTTGCAACCTATAGCACAATTCCTCCCACCAGTAAGTTCTATTAGCAGGAATACATAAAAGACACAAGCAAGACCACAGCTAATATTTGAAGCCAGAACAACTAGCCCTTTATGAATATTCTTATTTATTAGACTTCAGTGTAGTACCTTCACAGTAAAATTAAGCATTAAACAGTCAGGATGGGCTTCTGCCAATTTGTAAAAGAGATCTCTCCACGTTGTATGTGCTATCATTTGCTCAAGCCAGGCTGGAGTCTGGAAAGATTAGAGGAACAGAGAGAAACTTAACAATATCTACTTGTCAAGATCATTAAAAGTAAGGCTTTTACCTCTCAGGAGTCCTGTGAGTTGTTCTACAAAAATTTATTACAAAGGATGCCTTCCAAGTTTCCAAGTTCTCTAAACCTCTGAGGACTCCAGTGAGGCAGAGCTGGTTTTCTGAAACCAGTTTTTTCTTAACCAAAGAGTTTTGAAGATACAATTTCCCTTTCCCCACCATCTGCTACTCCATCAGATGAAGGCATTTAGGGAGGACCCACTCGAGTAGAGACAGCAACATGGATTCCATGCACACCTCTCCTTCCTCTGTAAAGATGGAATCTGCTTTCCGAGGGTCAAAATGCTTGATAAGTAAGCTCTTTAAATGGTTTTCTACAGTCTCCTGAACTTGCATTGGCTCAACACCTGTACAGAAGGAACAGAAAACTTGGCAGATGCAATCCAATCGAACGTGGCAGCAACATCTTACATTTTCCAGTGAGAACAGAAACTACTCCCAAATTTACCAACACAGAGAGGATCAGAGGAGAGACATCAATTCTACTACTGAGCCATACCGATAAAGACAGACCTACAGATTCTCCACCTTTATTCCTAAATGTTTTGGATGATAGGCAGGTCACACTAGTCCCTTTCTCTCACCCTCCTCATCAGACACACAAACAGCAATGTCAGCCATCCCAAAGGACTGGTACTGGGTATGATACCACAATGCAAGTGTACCTTAACCACAAAAGGGATCAGCAGGGCTGGGGAACAAACCCACCCCACTACAGACTAAAGTTCATCCTTTTAATATACTGGCTATCAGTAGTTTTGATAGTATTCTACAAAACAATATACATACAGTAGTAAGTAGTTCTAAATTTCTGAACTCAGAGAATAGTAATTCTGGTAATTTGTAAACAAAAGTTTACACTAACTATGGGACAGAGACACCACAAGATAATGCTGAATATGTCTTGCAAGAGGCTTAATATGTAATTCTTGTCTCAGAGAATACAGGTTTATATGAGAACCCTTAGTGTAACCATTGATGCACTGAGAAGGAATAGTAACTAGCAACAAGGTAATTGTTTTTTCAATTTAAATTATTTAATTCTATTACAAAATATCAAACATTTCTAACACTATCTATGTAATAGTCCCCTTGCCCTTTGGGTGAAAACAAAAAGAAACTATCTTATGCAGCTGTTTCAACTATAAAAACTCTTTATAACACAGCCTGTTGGCATTTCAAACTGTTCATCAACAGATTACTTCATTATTCTCTGAGCAGAATAAACATATTATTATAAAGGGTTTAGCCACATAGTAGATAACAACTTTATAACAATCCATTTCCTGTATATGATCAAATTTGCCACTGATTCAGATATTTCTGGCAAAAAAAAAGACTATAGACCCAAACTATACTGTATCACTTATTGTACCTGTTTGAATGAGCCACTCTGCCAGCAAATTCACAGTTTGTGCCACTGCAGTGTAGTTTTCAGAGAGGAGCTGGATTACATTCTCTGGAGACCCTCCTGCTTGGAAATATCTGGTGAAAGGATTACAAAAGAACTATTTGAGTCATATTAAAAACAAAAACCAATTGAACTCTAAATAAAGGGAAAACAATACACCATTTGTACATTTTCACATGCACTTCCATACAAAGTGACAACACCACACCTCTAACACACATAATGTGCTCCATAACACACTTTGTGTCACACTCACCTCTTCAACGTGTTAAATATCGACGGTTCCATTATATAGTCAGGGGTTGAAAACTTCTTCAGGCACTCTTGCTGGACTTCAGCATCATCTTCTCCCTCCCCATCCTCATCATCTTGCTGTTCACAGAGTCAAGTCAAACCCCTCTCCTGTCCTGTCTCCCCCCATACTATTTAAGCCACTTTTTCCCACAGAAACACCTTGGTTCACCACCACTGCTCCCCTCACAAACAGAGCTTCTTAATGGAGAATCACAGAATCACTGAGGTTGGAGAAGACCTGTGAGACCATCGAGTCCAAGCTGTGCCCGATCCCCACATTGTCACCCAGCCCCGAGCACTGAGTGCCACGTCCTTGGACACCTGCGGGGATGGAGACTCCAAACCTCCCTGGGCATCCCACTCCAATGTCTAATCACCCCTGCCGTGAAGAAATTCTTCCTAATGTCCACCTGCCCATTCCTATGTCTAATCACCCCTTCCGTGAAGAAATTCTTCCTAATGTCCAATCTAACCCTCCCCTGGCGCAGCTTCAGCCTGTGTCCTCTCGTCCTGTCGCTGGTTGCCTGGGAGCAGAGCCCGACCCCCACCCGGCTACAGCCTCCTTTCAAGTGGTTGCAGAGAGGGATAAGGTGACCAAGTTTTAGGTTTTGCAGCTGGATCCCTCCCTGTAGCCCTCCTCCAGCCCCAGGCCACACCGCCCGCACCGGCACTGGGCGCTCCTCGCCTCAGCTCGGGGCCGCAGAGCGGGCGGGCCCGGGGGCCGCTCTGGGACCCGCCCGGGGCTCCCCTCGGCCCCGCTCCCGGGGCTCCCCCGGGCTCTCACCGCGCCCCCGTCCGCCTCGCTGCCCCACTCGGCCGCGCTGCCCTCGAAGTAATCCGCGTCCTCCATGGCTCCTCCCGGCTCCTCCCGCAGCCGGAACGGGCGGGGCGGCGCCGAATGGCGGCGGGGCGGGGACGGCGCGGCCGGGAGGGGCGGTGGGGGGAGCCCGGGAGGGGCGGTGAGGGGAGCCCAGACACCCTCGGGACGGGGGCTCGTCCCGGGCATGGCCTGCGGGAGACGGGCGGGACACGGTATAGTCTGGGGGAGCAAAGTCAGGGGGGAAAAGGAGCCCTGCCCTGCCCTGCCAGACCTCCCAGCGCAGCGACAAACGGACGGGAATTGCAAGGAAAGAGGGGAAAATGGGATGTGCAGCTCCATGGGATGTGTTCTCCATGGGATGTGCTGCTCCATGGGATGTGTTCTCCATGGGATGTGCTGTTCCATGAGATGTGTTCTCCATGGGATATGCTGTTCCATGGGATGTGCAGCTCCATGGGATGTGCAGCTCCATAGGATGTGTTGTCCATGGGATGTGCTGTCCTTCTGGCTGCAGCTGGGTAACAGCAGTTCCCTCCCTCGCACTTTGTGAAGTGTGAAAAGGATGATGAACAACAGCAAGTTGATAGAAATAATGAAATTTATGGTAGAAGGGGAAAACTAACAAGTGGGGGGGGGGGGGGGAAAGGAAGGATAACTTTGAGGAACAAAAGTGGTAAGATCTTTAGGACCGGATTTTAATGATAAAGTTTGAGGCCCAGCATGGGTGTAGCTCTGATTATCCAAAACTTGCCAGCGAATAACATTAAGTAACATTTCTGCCTTTTCTCATTGCATTTGAAGTGTTCGGGTGTTACTTTCAGTCTAAGAAAAAATCCTGAAGTCTTTGATCTGAAAAGAAAAAAAATAGTTAAAAAACTAGGACTAGGAATTACAGACAGATGAAGAGGGGCTAAGTCTAAAATGAAAACTGATCACAGAATGTGGCCTCAGGCAGGAGATGGGCATTACTGAGACCATGTGACAGAAACAGAGTCCCTTTGTCTCTCTTCAGATCCACTCCTGTTCTTCAGTTGTATAAGAGCTTAACTGTGAGAAAGGGGAGGGTGAGGGTGTGTTCTGGGATTTGGAGGGCAGCCAAGAGCATTGCTGATTAATCATTTAAATGGTCCTTTATTCTCATTCAGTTTCTAACTGAAAACTAATGAAAAGGAATTACATTGTCTTCCATGCAGTCCATGAGTAGGAAAAGCCAAAAAAAACCTTGCTCAGAAATAAATTGTTGTAGGATCTTCACAAGCCATGGTCCTTGTTCAGGTGTCTGTGCCGATCAAAGGATTTACTGCCCGTCAAGTTTCAGTGTAGAAAATGTGCAGCAGCACCCGAACTGCAGCACAGAGCAAGTTGTGCTGTCATGTGCTGCCCTACAGTGGTGAACCAGCCCTTCCCGAAACACTGCTTCAACACTGGTGTGAGCCCAGGATAATGTTCTTTTTGCTCTGCCAAAAGAAACGAAAAGAGACTTTTCCAGAATAAAAAGCATGGATTGAAGCAGAGGCACAACAGACACATTCCCTACCTGTGCCAGACACTGCAGTCAGGGAGACAGTGAGGGACATTTCAACACCTGTGCAATCACTGGGCATTTTTTATGAGGAACGAATTGGGAGTGAGGTGACAGGCTGAGGCTGGAAGCCAATGGAAATATCCTTGAGAAAAAGTTGTTGGCTCATCTCCATTTAGTTAGCGGGCAATTTCCATCCCGTAGACATGAGGAAATAACAGTGGACTCGGAACAGACAGTGTGATTAACCAGTCAGAGCTCCTAAGAAAAATCTGAATTTATCCTAAAACAAGAAAGAAAAAGTATTTTCTGGGAGTCTCATAAGAAACATCTATACACCTCCTGGGCTTCATCAGCTCTTTTTTTTTTTTTTGGCTTGTAATGATGCTATAAAATGTGTAATTAGGTGTAGGACATTCTCTGAAGGTGATTTCAGAGTAATTGTTATAGTATCTTAACAGAAGGTTCAGAAAACTTAAAACTGGAGAAAAAGCAAGGCCAGAACTTAACTAACATTCCAATGAAAATGGATGGGAAAACCACACGGCTGAGACTTCCTGAGGCTTAGGAGGAGATCTTAATTCTTTACAGAAGGTTCAACTAAATACAGTTTCTATGACAGATGTTTTTCTACAGGTAGGAGAGGCTTCCTTCCCATGACTGGAATTTGCTGTGCATCTCCTGGGTAGGATATCTGGAGATATTTCATTGTGCCCAGAGCTTATGGCCTAAAATTGTACATCTAAACCTCACAAAAAAGCATTTTCAGAGCAGGTAAAATTTTTGCTGTGACAACAGTTGGACTTGTAAGACTTTGATGGTAAATATGCTACAAAACTTCCCACTTAGTTGGGAACAGTCCACAACACCAACTGCCTGTAAGAGATGTACTGGGATTAGACATTATTGATACCAGTAATTTCAGTGCCTGAATCTTAAAACTGGAAGTTTTAAGTTTATGTATTTATCTCTCTTTATTTTGATTGCAGTAACAGAAAAAGATTTATTATTTTTTTTAATATATAAAGAACAAACAATACTCAAAGCATTTACTTTCAGCTTTCCTCAAGGAGAAAACTAGGGATCTGTAACAGCCAGACATTTGCTGAATAGCCCTTTGCAGCATTGCAATATCCAAGCTTGCCCCACTTCAGGTCCACAAACAAGAGGTAAAATCAGATCAAACCCAACAGTTTCAAGGTATCACTTACACTGTGATGAAACATTAAATGTACCAGAAGTTGATTTTGCAAACTAAACTTTTACAACTTTGAATGGAAACAAGGTTGTCTTCTTGGGTTTAACTGTGTTCTCCCATATGGATTTGTGTTTTACAAAGTTTCAGTGAAATGGTCATAAATAAAAGCACTTAGATTTACCTGAATGTCCCTGCAAGATTTTATTATTCCGCAAATCAATGGAACAGATTTTTCCCTAAATGCATTATTTGAGTACATTTTGTGTGTAAAATGTTCTCGAGTCCCAATTCCCATCTAATGAGATTTTGATTAGGCAGTGGTGAGGCAGAGAGCAAATCTTGAGATAAATTTTGAGACAGAGATAAAATTTTGAGCCCAATAAATACCCCATGAAGGGCAGTCTTGGTGTCTCTGCATGCTTTGAGGAAGCAGTAAAGGCATTCTGGGAAGTGAGTGTGTGAAGAGCCAGATCTAGAGAAATAGGGAAAACTACCTTATTTTTTCTCTTTTTTTCTTTTTCTTTTACCTTTTAAAAAAACCCACAAAACCCCAACAAACAAACAAACAAAACCCAACCCAAAACAAGACCAAAAAAACCCCCCAACAAACAAACAAACCAAACCAAAAAACTCCAACAAAATCCAGAAGAATAAACCAAGTCTCAAATGCTCAAGTTTCAGTTCTACCCAACTATCAAAATTTGTTGCTTGATTTTTGAGCAGATTATTTAACAACTATACTTCAAGATTTGCTACCTAAAGGGCTGAATGTAATACAGCTGATCATCCAACTTCATTTGGTTCCTTCCTGGAAAAAAAGAAAAATCCCAAACAGAAGAGCCGATTTCCAACAAGAACTGTTTGCCTTTTATTCATATGTTTTTTTAAAAAATATCCACCCTGGCATTCTCTGTCATTCTCTCTGCTCCTTGCCCTCTACAAATTCTTTTAGCATAAATTTGTATTTTGTAATCATTAGCCCTTTACAAAGCAGCCAATACATTCAACTAGAGGTGAGGTTATAACTTTCAAATGGGGTAGGAAATTACAGCAGCATCATTAGGCTAATGAGTTTTGGCTAAAGAGTTCTTCCTTCTCAAGCAGAACCTCAAGATGAAGCATTTTTGTTTGTACCTGGAGATTCACAGTTATAGAACAGTGTTGTTCCAGACATTGAACACGTGACACTTCGCCAGGTAACAGCAGCACTGTGAGACAAAACAAGGTGGGTCTGAGGTTGCTGACGTGATGTCAATTCTGGTCTCCTTCAAACATCAATTTAAAAGTTGGACTTATATTTATAGACTGAGAATTGCTTAAAAGCAGAGCCTCACAACACCCCAAGTACTTTCCAAGATGAGCCTATAGTGGAAACATTTTCTTGCCTCAAAGCAAGTTCCATCTGATTTGAAAACTGATCATTAAACTCACCCTTCAGTGAACTGTCCCAGCTCTAGAATGGATGCACCAAGTGCTTTTTTTGCAGTTCCTTAATTGGAGATATCCTGGCCTTTTGGAGAGATACATTCTCTGACCTGCAAAATTTGTATAAGGATCCCAAACTGGATCACTCAGCTGGGGAATGAAGGATTCCCCCCTTAAATCTATTTTTCAGTGTCCAACGGGATGGATTTAGGACTGTTTGGCTTTCCCCATCTCCTTTAAACTTCGGCTGAGGTTGTCTCATAACTTTCTTTCATAACTGCTCTATTCTCTTCTCAACCACATCGTTGTAAGAGGAAGGGGAGTGAGGACAGGAGAAATCAGCTGAATCCAAAGGCAGCAGGTTTTGGGCCATGCTGTAGGACAGAACAACTGGAACTCCCCAGTTTTAAATCCCAAACAGGTTCCCAAGAGCTGTTGCTTGTGGCAGCTCTGGGCTTCCAGACTGACTTACACAGACAATCCTCTGTAGCCCAGCAGAGTTCTGCCCTGTGAGAAACAGAACTCAAGGTTAGCACCAAAACTGGCGTGAAATATGCTACTTCATTTTGGATGTTGTGTCTTCAAATCATAAGAAACAGAGACTAAAAATCCTGATCTCCATCCATGTCACCCATCACACTCCCCCCTCAGGACAGACACTGCCCTGGGGGCTCTACCCTAAAGCAAGTTTGAAATACCCTCCATTAATACTTTGAGGTCTCACACAGACATGTTGGTTCTATCACCCAACCCCTAATTTGTCTTCTTATGGAAGCTCTTCTGATCCTGCCAACAGAAAACTGACAACGTAGCAAAAAAGAACTGGAATGGGCCCCCCTCCAAAGCCCGATGTGGCAATTCCTGCCCCTTACACAGCAG
This sequence comes from Neopelma chrysocephalum, assembly GCF_003984885.1. NCBI lineage: Eukaryota > Metazoa > Chordata > Aves > Passeriformes > Pipridae > Neopelma > Neopelma chrysocephalum. The sequence continues at coordinate 4,533,483 of NW_020897781.1, forward strand.
CTCCTTCCTCTGCCTGATCTCTGCCATTTTAGTTGCAAGAATGATACAATTCCAAAGTCATATCAAATACCAAGAAACTACAGACAGAAACACTACACTTCACTATTAATAATTCACATAAAATTCACAGCCTAAAAAACATTAGTTTGCATAACAGAACAACAGAATTGAGAGAATTCCCAAATTTACTCTCTGTCCTAAGCTTGTCTTTCTCCAAACTTGAGCAGTAGTATATTAAAATAATAAATTAGCCAACTCATTTAATAAAACAACTGGGTAAATTGAAGAGATACATTCACATTTTAATTTTGAATTTGCTTACATTTGTCTACCAGTAGCCCAGCCTTAGAAAGCATGTTGTTACATAAAATCCCCTAATGTCATAATCTTCTCCCTCAAAAACTTATCATTCTCTCTGTTTGGGACAATATATAAAGGTTTTATTTTGTCCTGTCAATAAAGATTTTTGAGGCAGACTTCCTAAGTGAAAAAAATAGGAAAATCTGTAAATTCTGGTTTTGTTGGATTTTTAAAAAATTATATATTACATATTTGGTCAGTTCTCCATGTTGCAGAGGTATCAATGAGCATTTGCTATTGTTACCCTAGGGAACTCCCTATTTTTTCCACACAACCAGGCTAAGGTTATAGGATACAGAAGTCAGAAAAAAACCCCACCTTATATCTTTTTGTTTTATGCAGTGAGGGATTAGTTTGCCTCCCCACCTCCTCCCAGGTAATACTTGTGCTTTAAACTGCACCCATGTTGCTCAGCTCAGTACACTGAAAGCAGACAGGAAAAAAAGCAGTTTGAACTTTTAATAAGAAGATAATCAGGGTTGAAAACGATTAATTACAAAGCCAGGGCTCGTGGCTGAAATTTTAGCAATCTCTGCACTACAGTAAAATACTCCGAAGCAATAACTGACACCAGCCACTCCCAGGATTGAAACCAACTGGTTGTGACGAAGATTAAAACTGGTTCTCTCTTGGAATTTGTCTTGTCAGTCAGGAGAGAGATATTTCAGTGTAAGGTTTTCATCAGCAGAGCTTCAGAAATCCCCTTTTGTAGCTTATTTTGTTTACAAAGAAGCTTCAAAGTTTGTCAGAGAACAGCCAGATTTTTTTCCCAATGGATGAGTTTTCAGAGATACCAAGCTGAGGAAGAAGGGTACACTCTTGGGTTTGGACTGCAAACAGATGTTTGCTTGTAAATATTTTTCCTGTTATAGAAACTCAACATGTATTTTAGGGATGAGGACCTGCTACTGTGTGAGATTTTCACTGATAGTAATCTATGGCCCTGATCCTTATCACAGTTAGTAGGAATTTTATCATCTACTTCCATGGAAGAGGTCTCATGAGTGCCAGCATTGTTAGGAACACACACAGCATATTACATACAGTTGGGGAAAGAAGAGAAGTTACTCTCTTCCTGGGTAATTTATGGAATTTTATAACTTATAACAACTTTATCACTCTTTTAGACATTTGTATAGCACCAATAACCAACAGTATTGTCACTAAGGCACTGGACTGGCACTCAGTCACGGGCTCTGCCTCCAGATCTGGGATCAATCTCCTGTATTTGTCTTTTGTTTTTACTGGTACATAATTTTTGACATTGGAAAATAGGATAAATAATACAAAACATCCTACACCATTGACAGGAATACCGTGCCACGACGGATGACAAGGTGCTCAGACTCTGAAGTGATGAACATTAATATTTCTGTGCATAGATTTACTGGTAAAAGAAAATCATCCTGAAGATCTCAATTCCTTGCAGCACAGTGAAGCAGAGTCAGCTTCCCTTCCTTTGGAGTTAAGGACATACCCTCAGTTCAATCCTATCCTCAATGCCACAATTCAAAATAGTTTTTAGATAAATGAAGATAAGCCCTCAGGGCTTCTGTCTGACAGCTGATCCAGGATGCCTTCCTCTGCTTTTGCATCAAAGTCTGCTCCTAACAACTTACACAGCTCCACTTTCAGCCTTTAAGAGAGCAGTTTTTGATGCTTTCAGAGGCAGCTGAATCCTTTTTTAGTCTGTAGTGGCTTTGCCTCTCCACAATACTAAAAAAGAAAAAAACCTTCAGGAGTTATCACTACTCTCCTGCATCACATTGAATGTGTGTTCTGATGGAAAAAATTACTAAAAGTTCTTGGGTTGAAATAAGTTACTGCAAATGCACAGTAGCTGATTTTGAAACCACAACATCTCTACAATTTATTATTATTTTTACAAAATACCCAAAGTGATCAGACCATATTGTAGGTTACTGGCTTGCCGAAGGTTGTTTTAAAATCAAAACCATTTCTGAGTTACAGAAGTGCCAAAAACAATCTTGAACCAGGTTTGTTTGTTGGGTTTTTTTGTTGTTTTCTTTTTAAACCAACCCCCATCCAACAAAACAGTTGTATAACTTAAAACAGAAACAAGAGTTTGTGTTGGAAACTGTTTAAAAACCAACCCACCAAATCATGCTTGAGCAGAAGCCTTGTATGGCAAAGATTCAGCTTAGGGCAATTTAGTGCCAAGGTAGAGACCCTCCATAGGTTTACAATGGAAATACTGACACAACCTCAACTACAGTGATGCAAATGTGCCCTAAAAACACTGTATTTGCTTTTATTAATAAAAGTGGTAGTGTTTACATTTGCAGGTATCTTACACTTCAGCATCACGATGAATACTGAGTAGAATGAGTTAAGTTTTGGCTGTAAGGTCAGAAGTTTCCAAACAGATGAATGAGACAGAAGTGACAGTCCTCAATCATGAAAACAAGAAGTTCAAATAAATAAATAAAACAAAACTAGGAAATATGGGTAAGCATTAGGTTGGAATGGTTCAATTAACTGCAAATTATGGCCACTAAATTAAAGACAGAAGAAAACACAGTTACTTATTAAATAGCAAGCATTAAAGCTTTATGGTTTTGTATTAAAAAAAAAAAAAGAAAAAAGAAAAAGAAAGCTGTTAAAAATAAGACTTGCATTTACCAGGCCACCAAACTGCATGGACTAATAAAGAGACTAACAAAGGCAATACTGAGACATTAAGACACACACACACTCTGTACTTGTGCAACTCAACCATATTCAAAACAATTGCCTTTTTCCTCACTTAAGAAAAAAAAAAAAGCATCCCCTAAACATTTCTGTTCATATAAAGCTTTAGGATTCTTAAACTGTTGCTGTCTTATATAGCTCATTGTTATTATGTGTCCTCATTACCAGAGGAAGAAGCTTATTTTATATTTTTAATGGAGGTGCTTTGTTTCTCTCAGACAAGAGATTACATTCCTCACACCACTACAGGTTTTCTCCATTTATGAATTTGGTGTTCACACCAACTCCTCCTAGGCTTAAAAACATAAAGGTTGGCACTGAAATAAAGATTTTGGCTCCTGTAACTAAAATTAAGGCTCACAATGAGTTTCCTTTCTACTACGTGTGTCCCATTTTTCCCTAGTGGAAACGCCAGCCCTTAACCTACAGGCACTGGATACATTCTGAATTGGAAGGGCCTATTTTCAGTCATGTTCTCCTACAGTTCTACAAAGTTCAGGTGGCAACTGTCTAAACCTGTGAACAGGAAAGATCATTCTGAAAAGGCAAGTAACAACCGCAGCTCTAATTTTTAGACAATTCAGTGTCTTCTGGAAGATCACAAGTAATTTTGAGTTGAGATGGGACAGTAACTCCATCATGTCCCTGCTCCCTAACGAAGATGGACAAGGTGATTAATTTTAATTTAAGACTTCAGCCACAAAAGCAAATGAAAACTCACAATTCTGAACGGTTGCAGTTCTCAGTATTGAAAAGGCATCCGATACTTGAAGCAAATCTAGCTGCACATCACTGACCACACCCTCATTTTAATTTAAACTGGATCTCTTCCCAAAAGAAGAAAGCTAACACGGTCTCTTGGGTGGAGGGAAGCTAGTGTGAAAGGCAAAGAGGCAAGTATTTTGGTGTTTGTTTTTTGTTTCTTTTCTTTTCCTTTTAAAGTCACTGCAGTAAGATCCAGATCAGTTTAGGGGTGTAAATGAAAAGGGAAGAGGGGTGTTTGAGTAATATAGGCTAACACTGTTCTAGATGTGTTATTACAGCTGTAATTTCTGACTCTGTACAAATTGTACACGTAGGTTTAGACACATGAAAAAGTAACACACTCACAGAGACATAAAACACCTAGGTATAAAATATAAAGCAGTGTAGTAGTTACTAAAATTACATGCTCTCTTATTGCTACAGTGATTTTTGCTCTTTTTTCTTTTTACTGTACCACATGTTGTTCTAAGCATATAATTTGCATAAATTATTCAAGTTTAAGAAAAAATCCACACATCTTCACTTTAAGCTACTTATATAGTTAATATAAAACAAAAAAAAAAAGGTTCTAAAGTATCTCTTTATTAAAAGAGAAATAAAAATGTCGTTTGAAACTGGGATTCAGTGGCCAAATCCAAGGGCAGTGCACACCTTGTCATTCTGGGAGTCGTTGCCCACGCAGCGCAAGCCGAGGTTGGTGGGTATTTGGCCCAGTCTAGAGATGGTCACCAGACCTACATGATGCCCTACGTGTCTTGTTATTGTTCTGGTTTTGTCTTTTAGCAAAAAAAAAAGGACTATGAATGACCAAAGACTAACATTTATAATTTGTAGCAAAATTTGGTTTATGTAGAAACAAGCCATGTTTTGCATTTGGATAGAGATTTAAATGAATTAAAGCTAAAAATTAAAAAGCACGATGCTGCAACATCTGGTCACTTGTTGAAGACCTCACTTTTAAAGTGGTTAAGTTTGCACAATTTGTACTTTTTTCTTTTTTTTTTTCTTTTTTTTCCTTTTTTTTTTTTTACTAAACAGTATTTTTCCTTCTTTTATAAACCAGAAAAACTAAACTACAGATAAATTTTCCCTACCTTGAGCTAATGCTGCAGATAGGGTTGACAAAGCTGTACAGCGCAATCAAACATACTTACATCTTAGCTCATTGTACAGGTACAGCCATAATCAAGGCACAAAGATCTTCTACAAGTTATTTTCAATAAAGTTGTACAAAATAATACATTTTACAGTCTGTACAAGAATAATAATCCAGCAGTAAAATAAAAAATGAGGGGAGGGAAGAAGAAAAAGAAGGGAAAGACTGTGAGGACTACAGTCCAGATAATGATTTTTAGAGCAGACGGGATCATCAGTGGACAAACTGAAAACAGTGTGTGGTTAAACTCTCTCTGCAATCACAGGCCATAACGCAGTTCGATTCATAAACGTCCATGGTTGTCTTTAGACCACCAAGACTGGTTTTAAAAATACCCTTCTGAAAGGTAGCAGTTGGTTTTTGCACTGTCTAGGTCTGTTGGAGAATTGTCAGTATTTCCGCCCAAAGCCACATTTACAGTCAGAGAACCAAACTCAAGGGTCTGTCTTCAAACTTGGTCTGTGACTTGGCACCTTCGTTACTCGGATGCAGTGAGTGATACAAAGTGGAGATCACGGGTTATAGGATTATGCCCACAACAGTGCTAAATTACCTAAGGTTTTTCTCTCCCCCAATTTTTGTTTTATCTTTTAATTTTTTTTTCATTCCCAATTCTTTCAGGTGCTCCACATTCAGGGCTTTTAATTAATTAGTTTTTTATTTCTTTTTTTTTTTTCCTTTTTTTGTTAATAACAGTGTTAGGGAATCCTCATGGAAATGGCCTTTTTTAAGTGTTAGGGGCCATCTCAAACTGTCCGAGGGGTACAGAAGCAAGCTTAGAAGTGCTGCTATTGTCCAGCAAGGAGAAAAAGTTGAGGGGTGCAAATCAATGGGAGATTCAAACAGTTCTCTTCCACCCTATGTGGGCAAGGGTGTTTTTTTTCTTTTTTTTTGTTTTAATAAGGAATAAGGAGTCCAAAACACAGAAAAAAGTGCTCTCCATCACAACAACTCGTATTGGCGAAGGTGCATGCGCTGAATAATGTCCCGACAGTCATTGAAAACCCTCCGGATGTTCTCTGTGTCCACGGCACACGTGAAGTGAGGGTAGCAGTAGTGCCTTCCATCTCCACTTGCTGTGCTGATTCTCTGTGGAAAGTAAGAGAGAGACTTCAAATAAATGGGTTAAAATAAAACTGAACGGGCAATCCCCCCCCCCTTCACATTCTCAAAACGCGGCTGAGCGGAGGCGAAGACGCCTCTGTGGGAGTTGTGTCTTCACAGGGTGGGACTAAGTGGTGAAACACCCACAACTTTTCACCCTCTCACCTAAACCATGAAATTTAAAATGAGCAGAATTACACGGTGAGAAGGTCACTGCAAACTGGGGAATTCCAGAGTGGAATGAGAGCTCAAAAAAGTGCCATTATTTAAACGCAACTCTGGTGAATTTGGCAACACAACTCCTAGTCCATTCAGCCATGAGGAAAGTAGGATTTTGCCTCCCTATACAAGGCAATTTTATCTCTGCTTTACACTTACAGAAAACCTCTTTAAACATTTTATTTTGCTCCATTTTAAAATGAGTCCACAATTTGATTGCCAGGCTCACCATTATAAGTAATTGTAACAATATTTAAAAAAACCCCCATATCTGTGTCTATTATAGCTTCAGCTAGCCAGTAATGGGAAAGATAATATGAAAAGAACTTTAATATTTGACAGATGATGCATCTTTTGATTAGTCTCTATCTTTGGAAATAATGCATGGAAGAAAAATCTGGCCCCATTAATAAGAGCAGGACTTCATTTTTGATTCTATTTGAGGTTTCTTAATTCTCACCCATTCTTTTGCTATTTAATGATGTGCTGTGTCAACAAGCAAATATCCAAATAGCAGCTGAGAAACAGCAGTAAAACTCTTCAACATAACTGTTTTATGCAGTGTGGATCTTAAATATAAACAACACAAGAAGTGACAGCATTTTGCAATAGCAGGTGCACAAGACTTTAGGTTTGAGGAATCAGGTAAGAAATATCAAAAGAAAGGAAATACTTACAAGAAACTCGTCTCTAATAAAATACTTGGCCCTTGTAACTCTGGGATCCTCACCAGGCTCTGGTGTTGCTGATTAACAATAAAATAAGTATCTTATTAAAACAGGTGTCTTCTGGTAATAGCACCGAAAAATCTTAAACTTGTTCTGTTTTCTGCTCATGTCTGATAGAAATATACTTGGCAAAACTGACAGTGAGATAAAACAAACCATAACATTGTTTAAAACAGCAAGATTTCAGGAAAACAAAGGAATATTACAGTGGCCACAGCACTAGTCATTTGGCAGGTAAGAGAAATGACCACAGGTAGGATTAGGAGGAATCCAAAGGACACATCAGTGCCAAAATGTCAGACTGTGGTCAACACCAAAGTAACAGGATCTGTCAGGATGAAATTATTAATATATTAAATGTGTAGAAGGCAGGATTCTCTCGTTATTAGTACCTAAAATTTAACATTAAAGTTTGGCTGAAAGACAATAGAAGTTCACATCTACTTAGGAGTTTTCAAGTCTTAGCTGAAGCTACCAAAAACATTACAAATGTGATTAACAAAGAAATGATAAATTGTAAATAAAACTTAAAAATCTTACCATCATCTGGTGTAGTGTAGCGAGCAAATTCTGGAAAGTAGTCTTCAATTTTAGATTTCCCTGCCAAAACTTTCTCTGCTAGCAAATCTTGTTTATTCAGGAAAAGGATTACTGAAATGGTCCGTAGCCACCTGTGGAAAATGGGAACACTTGAGAAGGCACAGCCTGGATCAGACAGAAACTGAACCCAGGGCTGGAGACAAGAATGTGGCACGCTGAGATAATTCTGAAAGGTTACTTTTAAACCTGAATCCCGAGGGTGTAATTCCAGGGGTGCACCCCCTGATGTTGGTTTGTGCTGCTGATCCAAACCCATCACCCAGGGGAGCACATCCACTGCTCAGGGCACTGCTCTGTCACTGCTTTAATTACTTCAGGCATAAGGAATGATTGTTTAACAAGTGAAAGGTTAAGTGGAAGAGAGGAGAAAACAAAACAAGTGATGCAAAGGCAATCACTCCCCTCCTCCTGTGGGCAGACCAATCCCAGCAAGCTGGCTAACCTCCCCAAATCCCCTCTTTTGCCTCTTACTAACGTGGTAGGGACCATCCCTCCAGTCAGTTTGGGTCTGCCCACTTGTGTCCCCTGCCAACCTATTGCACACCCCCAATGGATTCACTGCAGGGGCAGAGTGAGGAACAGGGAAAGCCTTGATGTTCTGCAAACACTGCTCAGCAACAGCTACGAGATCAGTATGTTATCAGCATTGTTTGGGTAAAATCTAAACCATGGCACTGTATGAACTGTTACAGAGAAAATGAACCCTGTCCCAGCCAGGCTCAGACACAAGTTGTGACTCTAGTGTAGGACAGGATCAGCAATTTAAGTGATATGAGCAACAAAAATTTCAATTCACAGACCTGTTGTTCCAGATACTCTTGAAGAGGTTTAGTGCTTCTTGGAGCCGATTGGTCTGATTGTCCTCTCGTATAACCATGTTGTAGCTACTGCTCGCCACCACAAATATGATAGCAGTCACATCTAAACCAAGAAATATCCTTTGGTTAATACCAAACTTCAGGAGAAACATCCAGGAATCCCAAAGTTCTATAAGAAGCTGCCAGACTTCCAGCTCCATGTGGAGGACAGGCTGGGATACTGCTGCTGGCAGCTTTCTAAGTACCAGAAATCAAAAAAGAAAGTGAAAAGACCATGAAAGGCAGGCAAGGCAGGCCCCAGAACAGAAGCTGAAAGAATGACAGAAAATGTAAAAAAGGAAGGAACTGAAGCAAGAGAGACAAACTGAAGAAATCCAAGAGGAGAATTTCGAGAAGATTTAAAATGCGTAAAGAAAATCAGAAACAACTCAGAGCTTTCAGGACAAACAGCACTGGTGATCTGTGTGAACAGTAATAATGACAGCTGAATTCATGGTTAATTGCTCCAGTCCCCTATAGTGTGCTATACTTGGAGGTCCCTCTCTTTCCTGGGAGGTATTCCCAGGATCACAGAATCCCATCTCTGTGTTTCTGTGTGGCTGTGCTGCTCCAGACTCTTCACAATGACTGACTTCCAGGCTCATCTACCTCAGGCATCAGCAGCAGAAGAGATGAGTCAGACCATGAGGTAACAGGAAAAGGAAGGAGAAGAGGTAAAACCCAAACAAATCTGTTATTAATAGCACGGGACAAAATAGTGCACAGTAGCTCCACACATACACACAGTATTCAGGTGATACTCTGATAGTAACTGCAGCAATATACCATGAATTCCAAGTTGCATTCTACTTTATTTGTTCTTTAAGATCTCAATGTAACTTTTCTACAAAAAGATGGACTTTTGCATAATTTCATCAATATTTTGTCCAAACAACAAAGGAGAAAAAAAATTCACCACCTCTAGCTTCAAGGAAACATGGGGAGAAAGGTTTCACATCTAAACAGAGATACAGAGTAAAAACCAGCTGCAGTGAAGGTACCTGTCACACTTCAGGCCAGACACAAAACTACCTAATTTCAGCTGTGTGGGAGTTCAAAACACTGTCACCTGAACTAAACTGATGGGGACACTGGTGTTGAGAGACTCCAGATCTTACCATATGTGAGACCAGGTCTAACCAGACAGATCTTCCCTACAGTCTCACTCTGCAGTACTGGGTCAGTGCTGATTTAGAAAGAAGCACCATGACATAGCCATGTGGCTGCAATTATATGCCAAAATATGATATTCTGATTTTATGCATATAATAATGATCCTGTAGTTCTGTATTTTGCACAGGTACATACATATGTAAACCTTCATATGGAAGACAGAATATAGTTGGAATTTACACTCACATAGCTGGCAAAAAATGCACAAAGCAACCATCACAAAAACCTAATTAAATGAAGAGAGGGAAGCCAAAGAAAATAGACAAGCTTAAGTTATCAAACTTTAACTCCTCTCCCTCTCCCTGAAGATGTTCTATGCAGTTACAGAAGTGTACATGTCAAAAAAAATTCCAACCCATACAACTGTTGAGGTTAACTCCTTATCAAGCTACACTGAAAAGATGGTGGCTTTCCCAGAGTGAGAAAATGCAGACTGGGCGTTACAACCTTGCAGAGAACTGTTTTATAAAGCAAACAGAAATTCTGATCCTACCATTAAAACACTGGATCCATTTCCGGCGTTCATCTCGTTGCCCTCCAACATCAAACATACTGGGGAAAAAAAACATAAATCCAGTCAGGACACACTTTGTGTTGGGATTTTTTGTTTGTTTGTGTCTTTATTTTTGTTTTCTCTCCCTGAACGCAAGTAGAAAAGGTAAGAAATTTTAGGACTTCTGTGTCATAGAAGCTAAAAGGAACCAAGGATGATGAGAACCTGAACAGGTAAACAGTCCACCAACATATGCACACAGAGGTAATGAATTTAAACCCTTTTGTTCTTTGCAATTTAAAATAAAAGCAGAAAATTGCACACCAATTTGCCTTTCCTTTTCAAGCCAGACTACTAAATCAAAAAATCAAAACATACTCGCTTTCTACTAAATATCGACTTGAGAAATACAGAAGTCTCAATGACTCTGTAGGCTCTCCTCCAATTTACCCTGGTATTTGTCTGCATTGTACTAACAAAATAAAAAACCCCCAAAATAGAAAGAAAAAATAAGGATACTTACTGAAAATTTACTTTATCCACCTGAAACTTGGTTTCAAAAATTCCTGATGTCAAAACTCTGCATCTGAGAAGATCCTACAGCATAAAGGGAAAGTCGTTGATTCAACATAGATATTTTGTAATTTTTCAATGGAAATAAACCCCTTTTATTCCATGCTGACAGTGGATGCTGTACTGCAAAACCAGGGACAGCATTTGAGTGTTAAGTGACACAGAATGTTAAGTCTTGTAAGTCAGATTTCACAGGCATTTCTGTGTATAAACATAATCCAGACAACAAAGTAATTTTTACTGGAATACTAAGTATACACAGTGCATGGCAATACCTGTGTTAGTGCCACAAATGGAAATTATAAAATGAGACAGATGTCCCCAAAGCCGGGGGGGGCAGATAAATGGTGTATTTTCTTAACGTACCTGGTCAGATGGGGTGTACTCATTCTGTTTGACTATGTCAATCTTGTCTAGAAAACTGGGGAGAGGAAAGAAAAGGAGAAATTGTCATTCTCAAACTAGACAAACTACCCAATGCTTTAGTGACAGAAAGTTGCCAGGTAAGTTTTGGTGTATTTTAATGCTCTCAGACTCCCAAAATGCTGAAAAATCATACACTGAAATAGCTCAATTTGGGACACTGGTTGTGCTTTCCCAGCACGAGCCAGCAGAGGGCCGTGCCCAGTTTAATTAATCCATCTGGGAATCTCACTCCAGCCCCTCCCGCCAGCTCCCTCCGCCACAAACATACCAGGAGTTTAATTTAGGTCATTTATTCATATAAATCCTACACTATAACCTGCTACTGCTAACGGTAAGGCAATGACTCAGGTAAATTGCCTACGTGTAGTTTTCCTGAAAGAAAAACAACTATTTTTAAACAACTTATCATCACTATAATTCTCTAAATAAATGAAATCCCAAAACCAATTTCAGCACAAGTTCAGTTAAGTGTGAGGGAATACTGATTTTTCTGTCAATTCTGTATAAGTGTTTCAGTTTATTTTCTGGAGTAGCAGCAGCAGTAGGCTAAATGGGTATTAAGAGATATATTTCATTCAAATTCATTAGGTACTACCTGAAGATGATACCCTGGAGTCTTTTAAATTTTTTACCAATTAACTATAACCTCCTAATTATCTTTCACTTCAACTCAAAGAGCAAAAATCTCAAGGAAGCAACTTGTTAACTCTGTTTTATTGTGGTGCTACTACAAGACTCGAAGACGTGGCAAAGCAGCATCTTGGGATGCAGATTTTATGGTGTTTGCCCCCCAATCCCACTGTCCAACACTAGGCACTCGGCAGGGATACAAAGTGCTCAGCCACCTTCCACCTCAGCAATGCCTTTACCCATCACATTAATGATTAATCAGTCTTTGAACCAATATACTTCAAGTTCCCTTTGAAATTCCTTTGCAGGAATTGTTTTCTCTCTGAAGCAGAAATCACAAAGGAAAGGTGAATTTTCCCTTCTCTCAATGAGCATTAACTACAGTTACAGGCAACAATTCCAAGGGGGAAAAGGGAGCCACGTCCCAGATTCATGAATCAAAAACCCAACCCCCAGTAACACCAGCACAGGTCTCAGCCCCCAGTCCCAGCCTCCTTTGCCCAACTGATTTCCTAAAATACCTAAGGAGGAGCAGGGGAAGCGGGGAAAATAATTGTATATTTTAACAACAGCTTCAGTGTAACGTCCTTTTCACCAGGAACTAGATGATCTTGTTTCAGAGACACATGAAAAGTAATTTTTCTTTACTCTGAATTACAGAATTTTAAACACATCAAAACATATCTTAATAAACACTCTACAAAAACCATGAGACGAAGTGCAAAGGTCCATTTCCATCATGCAACGTGACATGGGGACAGACACACAAGGATAAAATGATGACAAACTGTGCTCTGCAATTTGCAAGAGGGTTTTTTTCCTCATCTATTCCAGGCTGTTAAGTAATTTAATTTTTTCTTTTTTTTTAATCCAAAGGGAAGAAATAAAACTCTTTGTTCAGTACACAGAGGATGTTAAATACAACCATCATGAGCTCCAACTAGCACGTGTTTCCACCCCATACTCTCCCCTAAGAGCACAGTTTCAGAATCACGTGGCAACTTCACAAGTTGGAGGATGCTTGAAAAATGTTCTGAACAGAACATGTTCATCAGGATATACAGAGGTGATTACTGCAATGAGCCAGCCTTTCTGTATGAATTTATCCAAGCATAACATTTTCTGCTGGGTTCTACAAGAGGTGAATTTTTGGGTTTGTTTTGGGTTTGGGGGTTTTTTTTTGGTTTTTTTTTTGTTTTATTTTTAAACACTCTGCTAATCAGCTTAATGGATTTTGGAAACTGAAAATTAGAAAATAACAACAAGATATTGCTAAAACCTGGAACTGAAAGTACAAACCTCTTACTGTTGTTTATGCAGACTATTTTTAGGCCTATGATTTCCTTGAAAAACATCAGCCACATAGGAGCAGCAGTACTGTACTTGAGATGAATTCCAACAGCAATGTTTTCATGCCAGGTAAAACAAGTTCGGATGGAATAAACATTTCTTCTTCCCCCCAAAACAAGTTCCAACATTCAGTAACATCTGATACTCGTAACAATACTCGTTGGAGAAGGAAGTCTTTCACTGTGTGATAGTTACCAGAAAACCCACCCTGCTTCCAGTGGCATTTTAGGGAAAATGGAGCAAAGCGATATGTTAAATAAAGATTTCCTCCTGTGTGTGTGCCTGCTCATAGAAGTCCGTCCTTTAGAAAGGGCTAAAGACATTAAAAACCAGCTTGATTTTTTGCTCAGATGTAAAGAAAGGGGATTATTCTTTCAGCTGGTCAGTGGAAAAATAAATGTGTCTATAAGGAGAAAAGAGGAGAAGAAATTTGATCCAGTCTGATACACCTAAAATAAGGAGCAACAGCAGGAGTTCAGAAAAGATCAATACACTGTGTTCAGAGACTTCTCAGTCAATGTGAGTCAAAACCAAACAATTTATCCAGTAAATTAAACTAATAATCCAGTCAGATGAGAACAAAGCCTAATTCAAAATAAACACAAATTCACCATCATTAATTTCTATTTTTAATTCTTGCTATGCTCTACCCAAAACACAAGTGAGGCCACTTGAGTACTACTTTGTGTGCAGAATTCACTGCTGTGAGAGATTGTTCTAAGCCTGCTGGAGAAGTGCCCACCATCTACTGTGTCAGCAGTGAACTTACAGGGAGAAAGAGAAGTGACCTTGGTGAAATAATTCAAATAAAACTGTCAAACCACGAAACCGAATTTTATACTGCGAGCGAGTCTTGCACCGAGTTAGAGAGTCAGTTTTTTGCTTCTGTAAAATTTTCCCAGAGATTATATGGAAAAGCTATTTTCCAGAAAGCAAATAATTCATTCAGCATCGCTGCCAATTCTCACTTAGGGCCAGATTCTGGACATGACTAAATAACAGGATCAGCTACTGCTCTGCAAAATACTGTCACGTAGTATGAGGCACTTTTGCCTGTGTTATAAAACATCGATCCTACTATGACACATGCTAACCAAAAAAAAAAAATAAAAAGAAGACTTTAGGTTATTTGTAGCCAGCAACACTGAGAAGAAGCATCTCTAGGAAAAGCAGTAAATGTGGGTCTGAGATAGTAAAATTAAAGGTATAACTAAAAAATTAAAACTATCTGAAATAAAAAATGTGCTTTATTTTTGAGTCGCTTTATTTTAGCTTAGGGAAGGAAAAACACATGTGAAAGTTTTTAAACAGATCTTTGGGACAAAGGAAGTGTCTTTAATTTTAAGGGTGCACTGAGGAGACAGATTCATAGAGAGGGATACACAGAGGCTTTCCTTGGCTCCTGCAGCTCAAAGTAATTAAGTCATACATGTATCCCCAATTCTTCCCAAGTTTTTACAAAACTTATTATGTCAAAACCACGTCCCAATTTCACATCAAGATATATGCTAGTACCTAATTTATTCTGGAGTTCTTTCATACAGAGAGAGTTGCTTTATCCCTGGGTGGGGGGAATTTCCTGAATGAACAGTGCTGCTGCCAGACAAAGAGCTGCAGCCTGCGCTTGTTTTCCCTCCTGGAAAGGTGTGTAACACACGGAACCTTCCACCTCAGAACCAGCACAACTCCACCGTTCGGGGAAGCCCGGGAGGGGGAACTCACACTGCCTTTCCTCGAGCATTTCCTGACAGCCTTTTCAATAAACAGTAACTGAAATCTTACTCCCTGGGATCCGACGAACCGGTTGGCAGACAAGGATTATTTTGTGAAGAAGAGCTTTTGTTTTCAGTCTAGAACAACACTGGAAAGGTCTCTTCAAACTGACAACACACCTATATTTGAAGAGCTTTATTTCCATCAGGTTTTTTTTCTGGTCAAGTCATAACTTGAATATGTGTACAAAATGTCTCTGTTAAAAGACACACTAAGATCTCATCTTCTGTGTCAATAAGACAAATCAAGAAATCAAAATTTCAACCCCAACTAAAGACAGCATTTGTTCATAAACCTCAACTGTAGTACTAGATCTCCGAATTTGTGAAGTTTCTTGCCTCTGAAAGCCTCCAGGTATTTCACAGACAGTAAATCACACTCCCAACTCCTGCCTGCCTTTATTCAGGTTGCATTTCCTGCCTCCACCATCGCACCCGAAACGCACACCTTGCAATAACCCTGCTTTAAAGGCAGGCACTCAGGGAGTGAGTTAATTGCCCAGAGTCCCTTGAGTCAGTGGAAATTTTCATTTCCACTGAGTCATGTGTTTCTACCAAGATATTACTAAGAAACCACCAGAATATTACTAAGAATTATCAAGATTTCACTAAGAATTACAGTTGCATTTACCCTGATCGCCTCTAAAAAACAGTCTTTCCAATTCAAGTTTCTATGTCCAGAAAGAAACTAATATTTGTTTACTGATCTCCCTAAAGACCAAACTGTGCAAATGCCCAGGAGATTTTTATTTATTTATCTATACCTTATCAGGACTACAAAACTAACGCAACTCTCCCTAAAGTAGTTTTAAGCTGAAATTTAACTGAACATTATAAACATGAGTGTACTTTTTATTTTTCAGAACAGATCACGCTTTACTTCTACTTTACTTCCTTTTTAGTCCTTGCCATAATCCTTTATGTTATTCAGCAACAGCTTTTTAAAAGCTCAGCAGTTAACTATTTGATAAATTCTGTCTTCAGCTATGCTGTTAGTATTTATGGTATCCTGCAAACATGGACTATGTGAAACCAAACTTGTCAGGTTTTTCTTTAAAATTAAGTTAAACATTAAAACTGGGACATTAGTAGTTTTTTGTTTATTTCTTTTTTAAAGATATACTGATATCTTCTGTTGTTTGGCCGCTGAAGACATGCCACAAACACGTTACTGGGCAATTAAAATTGTTCAGAAAGGCACAGCTCTTTTTTTCTTTTCTAAACAAAACTAGATGGAGAAAATAAATGCCATCAAAAGCTTTGCAATTACTGTAACTACTTCACAATTAGGAAAGAAAAAAAGCCTTTAGGGACGGGCACATAGGGACAGTACTGTAAGAGTATTATTGGTACAATTAGGAGAGAACTACATTGCATTTAAAAACATTTCATATACGATGTTCCTGTAAGGAAATTCTGCACGTCAGTCCTCAAACATAAGGATCCCATTCTAAAGCAGATTTAGACTGGAAATGAACCTTGAAATGTAGTACAAGACGTAAAAAGAAGTAAACTAAAAGACAACTCTTCAGAAATCTGTCCCAAGAAGCTGTGAATGTATTTTCGGTTTCCAATTCAAAGTCAAGGGATTATTGTAATTTCTTTATCGAAGAAGCAAGTCACACAAAAAGATTTACAAACAGTTGAAAGCTCAGAATTTAATTATAGATGGTATTAATGCGTACATATCGCAGAAAAGTGATTCTGAGAGCGGCCCCAGCTGTAATTCCAGAAGAACCTCGAGCATTCCAGCCACTTGGAGGCGGAGGGGCACCATGGGTCTAATTTTGAAGCAAATAATGAGAAAGCTGAAAAGTATGACTCCATATATTTGGAATCATCTTGTGGTAATCAAGGTTACAGTTCCTTATATGGCGCGGAGAACATGAAGCACACACAAAAAATAGATTATTAAAAGTGGGGGGGGTATAAAAAACTGCGACTATCGCAAAAAAAGCCACGACCCGCTCAGCAAAGCCCCCTTACTTTTGTGTCTCCACGAAGCTCCAACCTTGCCCTAAAATCGAGGCTGGTTACGCTCCCAAACTGCCTAATTAAAACAGCGTAATCCGCCGGGAGGCATGAATGAATCGGAGACAAACCCAGCAGAAGGCAAAGCAGCCCTCCAAAAACTGCCAGCCATCGAGAAGGGAAATGGGGAAAAGGTAGGAGAAGGAGAAAAATCTATTTAAAGAGGTTGTAGTTGTCTCTTTCCCCCCCACCCCCCCTCTCTGCCCGTCTAAAGTTAGTCTGGCTTAGAGGATGCACTAACTTTCCCAATCAGTTTTACATTACAGCACAAGTCCAGAAATAGCTCCCAGCCGCCTTGGCCTCTAGCACGGTTGCCATGACAATGGAACCACAGGGCTATAAATAGCTCATCAGCACCAAATCTTGTGAGACACATCTGGAATGGGGCCAGCCCAGCCCCGGCCTGACAAATAAAAATAGGCACAGGCAGTTTCAAAGGCTGGAAAGGTACAATGTAGCTGGGGCTGTGTGGAGCGGCAGGCAGGGAAACGGGTTTGATTGCTTGTTAGCACGAGATTTATTTGATAGGAGATTGGGAGAGGTATAAAAGTCACTTTATTGCATGCTAAACAGCCAGCCCTTCTCTAAGGTCTATTTTTCTTTCTTTCTCCCCCCCCGTCTGCAGCACAACCATCCCGCTTTTGAAACTCTAACAATGCGGCCTTTTGCCCAGGAGACCATTAAAATAAGGGAAAACAGAAGGAAAGAAAAGAGATCTTCAAAACTTCCCCCCCCCCCAACTATTTCTGTACGTTTTTGGCTCAAGTGTACTGAAGTGCTCCTGCGGGTCTGACAGGCATCCTGGCCGGGATCCTGCACGGGCCGGAGCTCTGCTCTGGTTAAATCAGTCATGGGCTGCTCGGTGCCTCCAGGAGCCTGGAGCGGGACGTGGTTCCCAAACCCCTGTGCCAGGCTGGAGCCACGGCTGCTCTGCCTCAGCATCATCCCCTGGACCCTCACCAGGGACTTTGTGGGCTGTGCTGAGGGTACAAACCAGCTGTGTCTGCAGCCCAGGGCAGCCCTGAGCTGAGCCTTCCGATTTGGGGGGCAGAGCTGGAGTCACGGCATAACCCATCCCACTTCCAAACGGCTCCACTTGACAAAACCGCCTCTGGAGCGAGCATTTTCTTCCACTTAGTGGGTGAGAAAATGTTGTATTTTTAGCACAGACTCTTGATCAACCCATTCAATTACATCCAAATTATCTGTGTGGGAACAGAATGTTATGTCAAAAATGTTATTCAGTGTATTTGTCAATATTACCCAACAGAAGACATTTGTATAATCAGGAGATTCAATATTTTCTACAGCACAGAAAAGCAGCAGTGCAGGAACCAGACTGAAGTTGTGAGGCTTTGTTATTTCAGAGACACTGGAAGTAGTAGTCAGCGTGACACAACACAGAGTACACCACTCTCAAAATATAAAATCTTAGTTGCTCTATCAAAAACCAATAGAGACTACAGATGGTGACCAAAAAACTGCAACTATAATAAGCATTAAGCCCCAGTAAAATACCTCCCATCTGCCATAAAGGCACCGTGCACGCGCTCCACGCAAACTGC
Organism: Neopelma chrysocephalum; assembly: GCF_003984885.1. Lineage (NCBI taxonomy): Eukaryota > Metazoa > Chordata > Aves > Passeriformes > Pipridae > Neopelma > Neopelma chrysocephalum. The sequence goes on from NW_020897781.1 coordinate 4,551,997, forward strand.
ACCATCAGCCCACAGGATTCCTTTAGGTCCCTACATGGATATTTTCATTTCTAAAAATTGTAGAGTAACTTCCACCCAGGCTTAAAGCTGTATGTAAACTTCCCTCCCCTTCCCCCTGCCTTTTACCACATCCAGTTTGCTCCCCTGCCATCAGAACAATGAATGCTTCAGAAACAGCAGTTCTCACAGAAGTATTCTGGATAATGTTCTTTATAACACGCAGTTCAGGATTTATTGTTTTTTATAAAGATACTCCAAGTTAGTTTAAGAGCCTATTCCCAACTGCAAGTTTTGAGTTAAATTATGTAAAGAAAGAACTACATATGTTTTTTTCTTCCTTAAGAAAGCAATTCATACATTACTACGAAATCGCCCTTTCTGGCTCATATAATGGACAAACTTTGTCTGGGAGGAAGATGAGATGGAGAGGGCTGTAAAGCAGCAAACACTGCATGAGGTAACCCAAACATGGCCAATATTCCAGTGCATTGCTGGAAGGGCCTCCATGGCACCCCAGGATACCCACCAGTTCCCCATTGCCATTAACTCTTCACCTTGACTGGATGCTGTTTATGGATCCCTTCTCCTCCAGTGATGGCTTTGGAGGGGTATCCCCTCCTAAGGAGATAATTTGTGCTCCTTTAGCCTGACCAAGGGCACAGCTCACCCCAAACTCCACATCCCAAGCCCCGTTCCCAGTTCCCACATGAAACTGTTCTGCACAGCTTCCCCCACCGAGAACCAACGCAACCCCAAGCACCCGAGGCTGCTCCAGCTGCCTTCACTCCTATTTTGCAAACCTGTAGGAAGGTGTTTTCACACTCTCACAATCACCAAACCAGACTGACTAAACCCAACTCCCCCCGCGTGGCCCCGAGGCTCCCCCGCCACACAAGCCCATATATGTCAAATAACCTCAGAGCAGCCCCTCACCCCACCCCACATTACTTCAACTGCTCCGAGGCCAAGGCTGGGAACAGAAATGAAAGGTAACGGTATGGATGAGATCACTACACCAGGATCTGATCCCAGGGCAAGCCTGGGGCGGGAACATGAGGTGAGGGAGTGGGAAGGAACATGGTGCAATCCCTATTAACTTTTTTTTTCTTTTAACAAGGCTGCGAAAGAAGACAAAAACCATGGGAAAAGGCAAAGCAATTAAATGTTTGCACAAAAAAACTTCCCACTTCACTTTGCTTTCCGCCCCTCTTCTCCAACTTTTGTTCCTGAATTTTGGAGGGCTGAAAACACCAGACTCATATCAAATTGAAGAGTCTGTTTCTTGCAAAACACTATCAAAGTTGCTTTAGATATGGGGTATTTTATCTTTTCTACACTTTAAAGGAATTGTGCTTGCCTGCTTTCATTTTTACGTATCCTTATTTCTGTTCTTCCTGATGCTGGAAATGGTTTTAATCTACTGTGACTCTCAAAGAGTCTACTAACTTCCAGGTACTCCATCAAGTTTAGTATCTTTTCCAGTTATTTCAGCACAAGCTCTGCACACTAAAGACTACAATTCTTAATTTTATGCAAGGATTTAAAAGCTGTAGTACTTAATCGCAAGAAAATAATACATTGTCTCCACGGTCTTTACCATCAAGCTGGACTAGTGACAACTCTAGTGTGGCTGACTTGAACTCCTCTTCCAACTGCTCCCCATAAATATTCATATTTTTGATATATTTTTTGCCATGCGTTTTCTGAAAGGTGGGAAAAGGTCTGTATCTATGAACAAACTCAGGGATTTTTGTTTTAAGCCTTTTTCAATTAAGTCCTAGACCTTATACAGAGTGAAGAAACCAACACAACTGCATCACTCCTGTGCTCTGTGGGGACTGAACTTGGAGAGAAACTTAAAATTTAATAATTTTTCACAATCTAATCTAATTTAAATCCAGCACATGCAATAGAGATCTTCTCAGACAGGTTTAAGAATACTTGCCACTAACTCAGACTAACTGTTTAAGTGAAGTCATTTATGCAAAGTTCTGTATGAGTAATTTTTAATGAAATTAAAGAGTGCCTCTATAGAATATAAAGTTGTTTGAAATATCCCCCCATATTTGATTTCAAATCAGGAAATTAAAGCTTCCTTCAATTCCAGATGTCATTTTTAATACAGAACAACCTATGCATGTTGTAAGTATATGGCCCTTTTACTGTAGGCTGCTCTGAGCAATTAAAACAGGTGAACCTAATGGGATATCCTTTCATTGTATTTCAACAAAGTATTTTTATGAACCTTGTCCTCATGGTCTGTAGCTCCCTCCAGTGCCATCAAATCAGTAGAATTGGTTTCAGTTGATAAAGATCATCACATACGTATTATTATGACAGATTTGTCATCATTAGCAATAATAAAAAATTATGTTAATCATTTAAAATACTAATAGAAGGGCCTTCAGATGATAAAATAATTAATAAACTAATACTTCGTACTAGTTTCCGTAACTTGAAGGAACAGACTAATCTGTAAAACCAGATAAAAGAAGGGTTCAGACAGTTCCCACATTTTTCAGCCTGTGTGTGGCTTGTAAACCTAAACCTAAACACAGAGAACACAGAACCAGGCACTTACCCAGTTGCTTTTGGAAAAATGGGCAACATCGTTTGTAACAGAAATTTTAGGGACAGAGGTAGGCGGAGCTGACACGATCCCACGTGACAGAAAAGGAATTTTGAACCCAAGACGGAGTTTCCGCAGGAACTAGGGAAGCAGTGATAGCTCAGGGAAGGAATCAGGCCCCAGATGAGCCCAAAACAATGGGAAGACAAACTGCTGCAGGGTTCTGAGTGGGGTGGTGAGGGAGGACTGCACTGCCCTATTTAAATACACTTGTACGAAGATCTCCAGCAAAACAGTTCCCATGTATTTAACATGCGGGAACACAAATCCAGCGCTGGAGTTTTGCCTACTCCGGCATCATCCCTGCTGAGATTTGTGTTCAGAATTTTAGGGAGGTAGGTTCTTTAGCAAAAAGGCAGTAATTTTGACTCTGATCCTGCTCACAGGAGGCTCATATGTTTCATTTATTTCCCGTGACACTCGGGACTGGAACTGCAGTTGGTGTCTTCACAGAGCTACCTGTCAATACCTGCTCGGGGCTGACAGTTCCAACAACTCACAGCAGCTCATGTTTCAGCTTTTGCTTTTCTCAGAGGAATTCAGCTTTCCCCCCTCCTTCTTTTTTAAACATTCTTCTTTCAACTCAGCAAAAACAACTCCAGGCCTCTGTAGAGCAGACACACAACCTGGCATCTGGCATTGAAAGCATCTGTAAAGAGCACACCTCTCTTTCAGAAGTGAGTTGTAAAGTTACTCCTCTTTTTTTCTTTTTGAAAGCATTTGATCATGCAGTTTAATGCCAGGCATACTCCAAAAAATCATTTTAAACCAAGCAAATGATACAGAGCTGCAATAGCAATTTCATACTGTGAATTTTGAGCAGTGCAGTGACACTGATCTCTGGCTACTATAAAAAGCATTGCCTGCAAATATCTGGTTCTGTGTTCTTTTGCCATACAACAAAACATAGAAGTCAAAACGAAGTGTTTGTCTCTCCCTGGTACATGTTACATTCAGGCAGATAAAAGGAGCAAGAAATCAAGCTTGAAGCCAAAATCAAAGACAAACAATAAAGGTGACCACACTACTTCTGTGGGAAAGCCACTCACAGGAGTGACCACGGCTCTGCAATAGTGCAGCCCTCTTTTATTCTCAGTGAAAAACCTGTCAGTCATCCAGCTTCATGGTTTTGCTCTTTGCTTAGAATTTTGTTACTCTTAAAAGGAAAATCTAATACAGACCCTCCATCTTTGCTTACTCACATATTTGTGATAACACCAATACACAGCCCCTGACTACAGAATATCTCCCCAAACTGCATTTGAGTATTTAGTGCTTTTAAGCCTGCAATTAAAATGGACAACTCACAGAATAATGTGGCTTTACAAAGGCTCACAAACAGCTCCAAATTAACACAGGACATGACATGCCATTTTAGAATCTTTTAAATAAAATATTTTGGCCCTTCCCCCTCTCTCCCCCACTGACCTGCTAACTCGACTCAATTCATTCTGAAGCTGAATTCTAATCTTTATAAAAATAAGAACTTTAACTTTCATCTCTCAAAACACACACCTGGCTATTAAAACCCTTAAAAACAGTATTAAAAGCTCCAATCATTCAAATGTCTGTAAAACAGACAGTAGGATACACTTTTTATTTACAAAACACATTTTAACGTTTGCAAAATGTGTTTTCTAATGTGGGCTTTTCTGAGCTGTGTGCTTTTAAGACTGAAGTGACAGAGAATTTAGAATGAAGTGTGCACAGGAAAAGTAAAATCCCTGACAAGGCACAAGCTCTGCCTGTTTCCTCTCTCAGCCCAGTCACGCCGGCTGGTTTCGGCACAGGGAGGTTTTCCACGGCAGTCTCTGACTCACAGAGGAACAGTCAGGTGCTGCAAAACATGGAACTGAGACAGGACTGGAGTGATGTGTGTGGGTGAGGGTTGGGCATGTGGGAGAAAAAGTTGGAGGCGAGGGGAAATTTTGGGAGGACTTTTAAAATCCTTTATTCTCTAATTAGCTTGTATTGTAACATTCTAATGTTAAAATGAGGAAGTTGTAAGTCAGCTGCTTCAGGTGGAATTAGTTCCTTTAAACTAGCTTTATTGACTATGTTTATTACCTATATAAAAGTGTTGTAATTACCTAAACAATTACTAAATGTATTATTCATAGAACATAATTATTTCAGCATTACAACTCTAAAAGTCCTCAGCAGCAGAAGGGACAGATCTATCTTGAAATGGAATACTCCAAAGAATATTAAGATTCAGGGGGTACTAGAGGTGACACACATGCAGTCTCAGCATCCTCCCTGGCCGCCTTGTTGGCAGACTTTCCAGAGGCCAAGGACCGGGAAAGTCTTCTCCCACAGCCCTATCCCTTTCCTGACACAGGTTTCTGCTCCCAGGCACTGCCAGAGCCTTGACCACAAACCACCCTTCTACCTTTGTGCTGAGCTGTGCTGTAAAAAAACTGCCAAATTTAAATTACTGCCACGTTCTCTGGAAACCTTAACTCCAATCCCGCCTTTCCTTATGGAAGAAAACAAATAAAGAAAGATTCTACACATCGTGACTGTGAAATACAAAATGGTGCAGTGAGTTCTACCTGTGCAGGTGCCACGAAACAAACACTGAGAGGTGGGAGAGAATTTCATCTCAGTGGGCATTAATTCTGAAACTCCAGGGATACTGGTTTATGCTTCTTTGTTTTATTACACTGAAAAGAAAGTATCACAGAGCTATGAATAATAGCTCATTTTTTCACCACAAGTGGGTGGACTCCCCACCCCCTCACACTCAGTCTCAATCGGGCAGCATGGAATCCAAGGGAAGGAAAAGCCAAACTGAAGAGCCCAAGGTGTGCATTGAAATTCCAGAAAATCTCCAAATTCCATTGGATGATTAAAAGCCATTGGATTCCAGTAGAGGACATGCACATCTTGCCCATCTCTTTGTCTGCAGAGGGCAGTGTCTCTTGTTTGCATCTTAAATGGCTGAAACCCTAAACCTGAATTATTCATTAACAGATTACAAATTTCCTCTTCTACATGAAAGAAACATTTAAACAGTCTCAGGAGAAGAACTGAACTAAAACTGACGCTAAAAATCATGGGTATAATTGCTGCAGTGGGAAAGATAAGAAGGGGTCTGAGATGGTATTTCCCTTCCCCAAATGTAGTCCATATTCCCACATCAACATTCCTTCAGGGGTTATGAACCCAGCCGGGGCTTTTGGCTGCCCAATATCCAAGTCTATTATTCTGCAAAAAGACATAAACCCAGCAACCCTCTTATAACGCCTGACTCTAAGGAAGCACTAAATGATGTACAGCACCCTTCAGAGTTGCAGTTTTGGTTCAAATATGTACCTGAAACTTTGTGGCCACCTGATATTCACAGCCCAGAGACCTGGAAATAAATGTGCAACTCAAAGCTGTGCTCGGAAGCAGAGGCACAAGGCAGCTCCAGGGGAACAGCCCTGGGCTGGGCTGGCTCACCTATTGCTCTGATACCTGCAACTGGCAACTCTGCAATTTAAGAGTGCTGAAGACAATTCCAGGATTTCCATTTGTTCTGCATTACTATAATTAGAGCTTCCGGATAGTGGTTTACACTTAGAACAGCAGCAAAGGCTGCAAGGTGGGAGAGATTCAGATCAGATGGGTCACACGGGGAGAAAGTCTGGAGAGAAGACTCAATGGTTCTGGTGAAAGGGAGGTGTGTTCCTACATTACCTACACCATAGCAGGTGCTTATTTATACACACACAGTCTATAAACACCATAACCATATGTGAAACAGCTTTTATCACATGACAAGTGTTTTAACTCCACTTCCTCTACTCAGTGGCAAATTATTAGACTCACCACAAAAAAGGGTGTCTGAGCACAGCAACCGATACATTACACAAAAGTTAATAATATGCGACTGCTAAATATAGCCATTCCTGCTTTTCTTCTACATTTTGCTGCCTAAGAGATTTCTGCAGCATCTTGCACACACTGGCTGCCCTGTACGGATTGTGATGCTCAAAACTAGTGACAGGTGCAGAGCTTTCAAAACAGCACTCTTCCCTCACGCCATCCCACCCACGTTCAGCTTCAGCTTGTAAAACTGCACTTATCTGCTTTGTAGAAATGCACACGCACAGGAAGTCCAAGGAACAGACTGCCAACAAGCAGAGGAGAAAATTAAAAAAGATCTGAGACGCTAATAAACCGTGCCAGAATTACACACTGCAGCTAAATACAGGTTTTAAGGGAACATCACTGGAGTACTTCTGCAGATAAGCATAGCCTTCATTTTAATTAAAGGAGAAAATTCCCCTCCTTTGAATGAACTCACTTCCACAGGAGAGACCTATGTTTTACTAGCACATCTTACGATTTTCTGTTTCTTTGCCTAAAGTCAATAGAATGGGGAAGAAAAAAACCTAAAGGTCTATATAATTTATATTAAGGTCACTGACTTTCTTGATTGTGGCTCCGAACACCAAGCATTTAAAAAAAACCCACAAGCCCCACATTGCTCTGCAGTAGAACTTCCTCCTGTTACCTGCATTCATTTTTATCAGTATGAACTGCAGATACTTAGTGCAGTCACAGTCAAAAGGTATCCCAAGGGAAACAAAAATCTTTGACTAACATCACAATTCAAAAATGCAACTTTTTTAAGACCTGCCTGGACACAATCCTGAGTAAGGTGCTTGAGGGGACTCTGCTTGAGCAGGGAGGTGGGACTGGATGGCCTCAGTGCTCCCTTCCAACCCTACCCATTCTGTGTGATCCTGTAACTACTGATTTCTAAGGGAAACTGCCATACATTTACACAGTCTAACTCTGCCTAGAAAAATCTGTTTCAGTTTTCTGCATGTCCAGCATTAATCCACTATAATGCTTTGTGGTGTGGGTGTCAGGAATAAATGTGAAACAGTTCAGAGTTTAAAAGAGACACTATTTAAATCTGGATATTACAACCTGATTCGCCCTGTAAACCTCGTACGCATAAAAGCAGCATATGCTTCTACAGATTCTGGTAATTACAGAGGTTTGTTTCAAAAAAACCCGTGTTTCATACAATATAAACACGGTAATTGTCACATTATCTCACAATCTACATTGTGATTTCAATTATGCACAACAAAGGGACTGCTCATGAGAACTGAGCTGAGAGGGTAAATCACACCCCTCATAATAATAGTAACAAACCTGTGTTCATTAGTGTCTGTTTGTTTTTAAAAGGTATTTGTTGAACTATTACAAACATCTCTTACAGACTGGTGAAAAAGAAAAATGTACTGGGTGTGGCATCAATCTTTCATTTGTAAGACTTGTCTTGAGGGAAATCGGTTTCATATTCTTCACAGCCACGTGACTTTTATCAGAAAACCGCAGTACACAATTTTGGCATAATTAGCAGGACCTTCTTAAATTCAGCCCAGAAGAAAGCTCTGAGGGAAACAAACACATTTCACATCATTAGGGAAAGTCAGGGCTGAAATGGAGGTATCGGCCTCTGCACACAACAGCAGAAATCCTACCTATTTTTAGTTCACAATTCCAATAAGAAAACAGCTGGGAGTCTAATGAAATTATCTTAGTGACAAATTTAATGGACTGAACACTAAAGTTACTATTTTTAAATAAAGTTCCTAATTATCCTTCAAAACAAGAAGCAATTAAGCAGCAGTGGAGCTACAGCTTCCCAAGCGTCTGCTGAGGCTCGGCTCCAATCAGATTGAAACTGGGAAATGGCTCAACACCTTTCTGATCCTAAAAATTGGTGGAGGGCCAAGCTTGGGGTTTGGTTGGGGTTTTTTTTAGTTTAATGAGAGCAGTTCTGCTTTGACCTGTCCTGTCCAGTCCTGCCTTGCCCTGTTTTTCCCTGCCTGATCCCCAGTCACCCTCCTCATGCGCTGGGAATGTCTCTGTGCAGCTGCACAATCCACAACGTGCTCGGAGAGGAGACTGTGGAGGAAAATAGAAATGGAGCACAAAATGTCTGAAGAGAGCTGGTGAAAACCATAGAGGAGAACACACTGTTTGGATCCTAGAGTAGTTCAGCTCCGCGGAAGAGGTGGACAGGGAAGTACTCCAGAGGCAATGGAGAAGCATCAAGGCTCCTACCGAGCCAAGAGCTCTGAAAGAGCACAGAGAGTTCTGATATTTGCCACTTCAATGAAACAGCTACATAAATCACAATAAAGCAACTTTTAATCTGACATGTTCTTCTCCAAATAGCTCTTTAAAACTAGACATTTTAAATACTGGTTCCCTTGATAACACATTGTGACACCAATGAGTCCATTTTACTTGTAACCCCACATTCCACACTCCTATGTACTATACACCTGATTTCTGAAAAAAACTTTGAACAATAGGGGTAGAGAATTAGAGTCAGCACTGAAAATACACTAACATACTAACATCTACATTTTCATGTGACATGGCAAGATCCTAGAGTCTGGAATGCCCATGTGGGGAATATATCATCTATGCTGCTAAAACAGATCTCTAAATCTGTCCTCTCACTCCTTCTACCAAACCACTTCATCATGTCAAGATGCTTGATGACATTGCAATACTTTTTGGCATTAGTACCACGAAAGATTGATCATCCTTCACTCATCTGATTTCATTTAAAACCTCACACTACGCAAAATCATCCAGTGGTTTTTGCAGATGTGAGCTTTCATATTTTTCTTGAATAAGAAATATATCAAAACACCAGTTTACAAATGGGGAAACTATGTTTCACCCAAGTCTGGCCTTTGATAACAAACTGTGTGTATCCTAAAGCAGTTCAGCTCTGTGGAACAGAGGGGAACAGCGAGTCCTCCAGAAGAAACAAGGAGAAGCCACTCACACTGAGGCAAAAGAAAGGAGGCTGCACACCTTAACTGCAAAATCTGTTCTTCATGGCACACGTACTGATAGGCAGAGCTAATGAAAAGACCAAAATAAAACAACAATCTGGAGACTCGAGCAACATTGGCTCACTCATGAGACTCAATTTGATGTAAGAATATCCAGAGAACAGCCACAGTCCTCATGAAACTATATAAGGAAATTGCCTTGCCAGATATGAAGCTTCAAGATGCACATGGTCCCTGATATTTTATACTATAAATAATTAAAATCCCTCTGAGATGCCTTAGCAGCAGAAGTGGTGGATAGTGTGGTATTGAGCAACTTAGCAAGTATTACCAACATTAATAACAATAAACGAACAATCAAAAAGGGCAAATTAACACATCACGGGGATTTTGCACGTATATTGCTATTTTCATTTGTTTATAAACATTACTTAGGCTTCAGAAGGATTTTATTTTTTATTTTTTGTAAAAAACACAAATCTCAGTCAAGACCCCACAGCAGGACTTGGCCACCTGACCTGGACTGGATGTGGGTCCTGCCAGCACCACGCTCCTCCAGACCCTCCTCTAGGACCCAAGGCTCCTTCCCTCCCCCAGCTGCAGCAGCTTTCCTAAAAATAGCCCTTTTCTAGCTTTTCCTTGGGCTGCAGTTTACATGAACCCTTGAGGGAGAAGGGAAAACTTGTGGAGTACCCAAGGCACTTCACAGGAAATTTTGCTGGGCAGCCAACATGTTTCAAGTGTAAATTATCACCCAGACACTGAAACCCCTCACTTGTGTAATGAACACACTGTAATTTAGCTTTGATGGTGCAAACCCTTCTCAGAGACTTAATTAGTGTACTACAACACAAACACAGTTAACACAAAATCAGTTGTTACAGTTAAATATAATTCTAACACGTTTCAGCTACAAAATCAGTGTATAATATACTACAAAGTAATCAGTTAAAAATGGTGTTTCAAATCACAAAACTTATCAATCACATCCTGCTACAAAATTATTCTTAATAACATGTAAAGTTTGCCAGCAATTTCTTCCAGTTTATTTAGAACTAATCACATACTATAAAAAGTAAAGATTACTTAAGCTCAGCATCAGTTTGAGAACTTCTTCACCTAATATGAGCTTAATCTATTTTTTAATTTTCAGCCTGCCCTTCCTATAGTCGGGATTTTATGACCATGTTCTCTGCATGCAAGCACATGGTCTCAATAAACTTTTGAGCCTGCTGGTAAATCTGTACCAAATGTACTGCAGACATCTTTGTCAGGGGTCTCTCAAAACCAGTAACTTCAGCAATACCTGTGAATGCAGGCAAGCACCAGACAAAAAAAATTTAAATGGAAGTCCCCAGTGGAGGAAAGGCTTTCGTGGATCATGGAACAGTGGAGTTCCCAGAAGAGGAAAATGAGGGAGAGAACGTGCAAGTCAGCATTGAGTTCTCCCTCTCCCTGGGACTGGCAGTGATGTATCTGCAGTGTTTCAGCCCAGGGAATAATTGGGAATCGAACCTGGTGCTTTCACAGTGTACCAGCAAATGTACTGGCCTCATTTGATCCTTGTATCAGGAATTTTCTGTTGCCTTCTATCTTTCAGAACACTGTGGTTTTTAATTCCCTTTTTAAAAGCAAGTCTTTAATGAAGTTTTATAGTATCCTTTCAGGTCTTAGTTTGATAAAAGTATTCCCCTAATTGTCAACCTCCAATCTTGAGATGTTCCTTTTCTGCAGCAGAACAGCCCAAGCGATAACAGCTCTCGTAAAAAACAACAACCAACTGTGCTACAAAAGCTGTTGCGCTTGCTGATCCTTCTGTGAACACCAGAAACAGCAGCTCCCAAGGTCAGGCAAAAAGTTCCAGCAGCTACTCACCCACCAAGGTGAGTCAACTGCAAAATCCTAAAAACACCAGTCACACCTGCTCCACGTTGGGAGCGCACGGGAAGCACATCATTCCAGCAGCCCTTTCCTGCTGCAGCAGCATTTTCTGTGGCTTCCACAGTAGCAGCCAGACAGATTCAAGGGGTCTTCCCTCTCAAGATCCCCTAGTGCACCAGCACTGCACCCCACATCAGCTATCCTGGCACTCCTACCCCCAAATCCACCCAGGAAGGTCGCTCCGGCCTTACACAGGCCATGCAAAAATGATGCAATCAATGCCATGCTCCTTCTTGTTTCCTCAAGCGTTTATTTATAGCTTGCTCTGTATTTTGTGCCTGCAGATCTTCCTCCTGCAGGAGGGATTCCCGGGGAAGGCTGCTCCAGCCTCTGTGGAAGTCTTTTATTCTGCTTGTTTCTGTCTCATATTGAATAGTTTGTTCGAACCACAGCTCAAAAGAACCCTCGTTCAGGGCTTTCTCTGAACAAAGGGACGTTGCACGAGCATGGGAAGGAAGGGTGAGTGAAAATTAATTCTCAGGAACTAATAAGAGTTTTAACAGTTGCTTTGACTGATTCTCACCACTTGACAGCTATGGTTTTTCATCACTACAGAAAAATCTAAGACTTTTACACCATTAAAGCTGATACTCGCAATTCAAGATGTCGTTTGCTCTGTTTTTTAATAAGGTTATGGGAATTTTATAGTAAAACTGAGCACACTTTTTATATTAATGGGTAAAACTTGAATAAATACAACTGTCTAGTACACCCTGGGTGAATGACAACCTCACAGAGTTTACATAGACACAATTCCTCCTCTTATTTAACTTCTCACCCTAATTCACTCTGGTCCAATTCATTCATTCATTCCCAGTTCAGACTGACCACTACCTGTCTTCACAAAAACCAGAGGACTGAAGGATTACTGTGTACACAATAATCTACTATTTTACTCATTCTGATTTTCTTGAAATGTGTGTTTTGAGCAATGCCATTACAGAAGTCTCACCTGCAGTAAACAGAGTTATTTTTAGGGTGAATTTGTTGCATTTTCCCTACCATTAAAAACGTATATTCTGGGCCCAGAGAAAATAAAAATATAGAAAAAAAGAGCAATATCATTGCAAGATCCACACACGGTGAAGGCAAACCTGAGAATCCTGAGCTCTCAGCATTTAAGTAGCTTTGCCAATTGTCTGACTTTCTGCACGTGTCAATCCTCCTCCAACCCTGGGCCTGTCCTGCAGTAAATGCACCAATGGTCTGTCCATCAGCTTTGCAAGAGGAGCCCAAGCCAGTGTTTGCTACAATGTGAGATCCCCTCGCTCCAGGAATGTGAGGCATCGCTGGAAGGATGAAAGGCTGCTCAGCAGAACCCCAAGGAATCCACACAATCAGCCACGCTTGTGAAACCTGTTGTTAATGAATTAACTCACAGGAGGAGAGTTCCTGTAAGGGTGAATCCAGGCTCTTGAATTTTCTTTTAATCCTTACAATCATGAAAGAAAAATAAAACTGTGTGGGAATACTATGGTAGTAGCTGCATTTACTGTTTGTACGTAATAATGCAACACACTAATTTCTTGAATAAATTATTTTGTGTCAAGTCTGCAACAGCTGTGATAAATTTCTCAAAATGGATTGCACGTTGAGTCAGGGCTGTGAGTGCACAAGACACCTTGTTTACTAATATATTAGTTGTTTGACAAATATTGGTCATTTTAATTAGGTGGAAAATTACTTATGACGTTTCAAAACTTAACAAATCATCAAGCAAAATAATCAACAAAAGTCAACCCTACACATCTCCTTGATTAGAAGTTGGTAACACTACTTTTCAGGGTGGCAACTCTCTACCTGTTTTGCAACACAAATCCCAGGTAAGTTTAGCTTTAGGCATAAATCTGTATACAAATACCCAGTTATGTGCAGAGCCAGTGTTGTTCACTAATTCCCATTCTGTTACAAACTCGTACCTATCAACAGAGCAAGAGACCAATACAATATTCACAGCATCTCCTCCAAACCCCTCAGTGGGTAAAAATGTTTTTTCATACATTTCTTGCATATTCTCTCACACTCTTACTTAATGCCACAACAAAAACTTCTGAGGGCGGGAAAAGAAAACAGTGGGAAGGAATGAGGAACCTGTTGCCATTAAAATGCAGAAATTAGTAAGAGTTTAATTAACAGAAGGTTTTGGCTTATATTCCATCTCCTTACATTTCAACTCTTTCTCTTCACCCACAAAAAAAAATTCCACTGCATTTGCATTTCTAGGTTTCCAGAGAACAGAGCCACAAAAAACAAAGCAGAAGCCTGAACAGGTATCAGAAATATGTTGACTAAGAAATCCAGACACCACTGAACCAAACAGACTTGAAAGCAATTACAAAAATATGCATCCGACATTTGCTTTAAAAAAAAAAGCTCAAGATTATTTTATTTTCTCTTTTGAAATAGAAATCTCAGGGATTCTGCACATTTTTGCCTTTTATCTGTATGTTTAAAATCATTTGGTGATACAGGCATAATATTCTTTTTCAAACAACATGTTGCCATTTTTACCAGTAGTAACAAGGAATCTGTTCTTCTCTTCAGTGAATTATTTTTAACTCTGTTAATTAACATTATGAGTATAGGCCACCCATCAAGAAATTGGGCTGAAGAACTTTGTCTGCAGAATTCTGGACTGTAGCCAAATACTTTTAGTACAGAATTATCTTCTGAATATGCATCATTTTAGGTTTAGACAGCAGTAGTTACTTATACATTCACATTCTTTGGTAAACTTTGGTTTCAAAGCAGACTACTAAAAGAAAGTATCAGTGGAGATACATCCTGAGCAAACTACACATTAGACTCCACACAGTATTTTCCTCTACCTAAAATGTCAATATGTCTGTTATCAAACCCTGCCTTCCTGACACTCTCCTGATCTTCTTCTGACACTCAAAATGAAACTTCTCTGTTAGAGGAGCACAGCAATCTACTGACCAAATCATGTAGGTGTCTGCTTATGATCTCAGGAAAAAATACTATTTTATGGGTAAATTTTATTTAAATAAAATGTTACCATTCATGCAAAACTTTGGAAAATACTCTTGATCAAGTGCATGCCTAACCTGAGCAAATGTTGTGCCTGTGAATGTTACTGAAACAAAGAAATAGCTGTTGTGTGAGCAAATGCTCCATTTGCACATGAAACCAAACGTAACACTGAGAAATGAACATCCCTTTCCACTGAATCAGGCACCAAACGAACACCAGGGTTTATCCTTAACTCTTGCAGGCACTAGCAAGAGATGGTTTTAAACCAAAAGGCAAAGTCTGAGTGTTTGGATGCAGAACTGGGTCAGGAAATTGGGGAAGAAGTTCCAACCCAGCTTTTTCACGCTCCTCAATCAGGTCAGCCCAGCCTCGAGCTGAAGGCAAATCTCCAGTATTTACAACTAGACAGGGAAAGGAAGTTGCATCTGCAGCCAAAGGCCAGAAAGGAACTGGCACATGAACAGATGTGTGGAACAAAGGAGAAATAAAAGCAGTAGATGAATGAAGGCAATGGGCCCGTGGGGCTCCAAGTGTCAGAGTGAGTGAAGGTGGAGGCAGAATCGAGTTCTCGGAGCAAACAGCTAAACCCCTTCACAGTGATTCAGAGCAATGCAGTGGGCATCACCAAAAACCTGTGGTATGACTTCAGTTATTCACATTTTGGACTTGCAAAGGTCTTTTGGCCATTATGGCCTATCACCTTTGTATTTTCCTTACTGGAGCACCTAATTGGTAACACTCAACCTGTTCCAGGACACCTTTCGTTTTGTCTTGCTTCATGCTAGGATGTAATTTACTTTGAAGACAGAGAAGTTTATCTGGGGTTGAGTGTAGCTTGAAATTATGAATTTATGATTAGCTGTGACAAGAGTGGGAACATGTGTTGGATTCATAATCCATTTACTGGCTAAATTTAGGTAATCTGGTTTTCAGAGCACTTGCCAGCAGGCACATCCCTGCTATTGACAGTCAGCAAGAAAGGGCACACACATGGAGAAGTTGGCTATAATTCAGCTACTATATATTTGGACTCATGTTGTTAGTAGTGACTTCACTGAAGTCACAAAAAGACAGGAGCTACTGTGCTTCCAATCATCTACAGCAACCTATTTCTGTACCTAATACCCCACTGGATTGCAGAAAAAGTATAACCTGGGCTGTATTATTCTTTTTTTAATTGAAATTTAACCTTGTTTAAAATATGATCTTCAATATTCCCTCAGGCTGAAGATGAGCAGGGAGAAGACCCTAATTCAGTTATCTCTAAGCATTCTGGAATAAAGTAAGGTGGGTTTTATAATCAAGACCAAGAATTAGAAGTTAGATGATCTAGGTCTACTCCCTGGCTTGCCAAGGAATTCACACAGCAGTAGACAAGCTCATCAGCTTTAGATCAGCAAAAGGGGACATGAATATTATTCTTCCTCATGAGAATGTTTAACATCATAATTGTTACTGTCCATAAGAAGCTCATGTATGCCAGGAATAAAGGCCAGGGAAATTCCTGTCCTGTTAAAGGTGAGTATGCAGACATGGCTTGCAGAGCTGCAGGAGACAAGAGAAACCACTCTGTCAAAATCATATCCAATGGAAAGAAAGTAAAGAGAAAAATAATAATAAATAATATGAATAAGAAACTAGACTAACAGTAGTACCCCTGATAAATCAGCCACTATTTAAAAAGGTGAGACTTTGAGCAAACACATTTTACTACATGTTCCATGAAGGGAACTTTGTCATTAAGTGAAATCAACATGGAAGAAAATCATTAAGTGCTCAGATCAGGGCTCTTAATTGCTCTCTACAAGTCTGCAAATCCAGAAATAAAACACACCATAAATCTTAATAAAAATATAAAGAATTTACAACTCATAACACATTAGAAATTAAAAAACCAGCGTGTCCACATGTGCTGATCCTTCAGCAGCCCCGCACAGCAGTCGGTTAATAGCTGCACTCCCCTCCTTTCTTTGATAAGTATTTTAAAAACAAACATCTTAAAAAATACTTCTCATAAAACCCTTCTGGAGCAGCCTGGCAGAGTTTCAAGGTATCAGAGAGGCTCTGCTGGTGCTGAAGTTGGAGAACCGCGACTCCGCACCTCGAGCAGCCGCCTCCCCGCGCCTTCTCCTTCCCGAAATGGCAGCGGCAGGGGAAGAGCTGGCGGCAGGAAATAGCGTGAGAATGGGCTCTCCCATGCTACTTCCAGCCCTTCCTGATACCAGAGGGTGTGAAATGGGTTGCAAAGACTGTCTCTCACATTATTTCCTTTTCCACCCCAGCCAAAACCAGGAAGCGCCAGTGAGGAGATTCGTACGCAGAGAAAGCACAGAGTAAAATGAAGCACAAATTCAAATTAGTGGCCAAGGCTACTAAAGCAAAAATTCAAGGATCTGTGGGCACAGCCTAATATTAGCAACTCTAGGAAAAGCAGCAGAAGGCTCATGTACCCAGGCTTTGCTTTTGATTTGCTACTGACATCAAAGCAAGTTTCTTCAGGCCATCCTCAGACTTTGGGTCAGACCTTCCAGCACGGTGTCAATCCTTCATGTCCTCATGCCACAAACAGCACATGCCTACGGGAAAGATCCTTCTTACTCTGACTACTCTGCTGTGTATTTGTGAGTCTTTAAGACCAGACCTCCTCAAATGAAACCTGAGCTAGAAGTATTAGCAACAGCACTTCAAAGAGATCACGTTTGTTCGTATTTGACAGAAGGTATAGATTTGTCAAACAGGTCTTGGCACATCACAGTGGAAATGGCTCCTATATTTTTGATACTAAGTAATATATTTTAAATAAAATGCAATTCTCTGCCTTTAGGGAAGGAATGTGAACGATGGTAAATAATTTAACATCGTTCGAGATTTTCTGTATTCTAGACACTTCTGTGTTCTTCTGTTTATTATTAGCCAAGAGCAGGATCACATGGCAGCTTCGGCAGGAACACTCCTTCTCCTCTGTGTAAATCCCTGCAAGATGCAAGAGCAATGAAATCTGCCCTCCTCATAGATAATGCTCCCTCCTCACAGAATACATTCCTCTCAGAGACAAACTGCGGACAACCTCACAGACCACATTGTTCTAAAAGCAGAAATGAAACTAATTACTTGGTAAGTCCAGTTTAGAAAAGGGAAACAAGCTGCCTTTCCTTTCCCTGCCTCTCGAGACTGTCAAATATGCCTCGACAGGAAGTACAGTAAAGCTCATGATGAGCAGAGGCAGCTACTCTTTCAAAATGAACAGGGCTACTCCAAAGTGACATTTTCATTTAGCCAGGGAGCTTGAGGATAAAGGGCAGGATACCAGAAGGGCTCTCCAGCAGATGAGGTTACTGGCCGGGCCTTCCAGCTTCACACCTCCAAAGATCCCAACTGCAGGGAAATGGGAAGGTACCTGTGGCTTTTGGTCTTTTCTGAGCCAACACGAGCAGGAACTCGGCAGAGCAATGAAAAGAGTGTGTATTAATGGTCACTTCTTATGGGGAGACACAGAGTTGTAGTGATTCAGCAGGAAGCATTGCAGTATTTAAATTCACTGCTCAGCAACAGGTGACAAATACCATTTCCAGACTCTGAACACCTACGTTTAAGTTCGGGAGATACAACACATTAGGTTGAGAATATTTGTTCCCACTTTCTTGGGAATGAACATGCAGCAAAAAGTGGCTTTGCCCTTGTGCTTTGTCCACCCAGGAGAGCTCCTGACCCACCAGAAAACTCCCTTCTCTCCTCAGCACAAACTCTGCAGATGTTTAAGCCGCCATCTCCTGAACATCTTTCTTTTCCAGATGCTCCAGCCTCCTGCAGCTGTGCCATCGAGCCCTGAACTTTGAAAAGACCTTCTCTTGGATTACAGCTTAACTGTCCCCATGGAGAATCAGTTTCTATCCATGAAAAGCAGAATTGAGAAAGCAGCAATGACAGACAGAAGGGAACAAGGTAAGTCCTCACGGCCTTCCCTGTACCTTAGTGCCACCCTCATCCCACTGGGAAAGAAGGAAACAGGAGGAAAAGGACTCGTGCCAGTTCCCAAAGCACAGCAGGCAGGAGGCTGTCTGGAACAGTTGCCACACAAACCCTGGGATGTGCCCCGTCCCCGAGGACAGACCAGCCCCTGAGCTCTCCAGGATCCCCCAAGCTCTGCACACATTTCATGCAGGTGGGGCAGAAACAGAAACAAATTCTATTCTGATATTGACATTTCTGAAAGACAAACAAGGCCCTGTAAGATACATGCTCCTCGCCGTTCCCTGCTAAAAGACAGGCAAAATTGATTTTTAAACACTTGGCAGAATCTCCTTGCAAAGCCTCCTATATATAACTGTGTCACTTACAACAGGGAAAAAAACGCTCATTTTTAAAAAATGCAGAATGTTAAATGAGCCCATACCAAGACAAACTTTACACTAAGCAATTCACACTTCACAGAATGACAGTTGAAAAAAATTAAATTTTTTTACAAACAACTCTGAGAAGTAATTTTTGTGAACAAGAAACGTTTAGAATTTTAAAGCAATTCATTGAACAAAGAATCCATTAATATTTAAGAATTTATTCAACTTTCAAGAGCAAAAAAGGATTTTGGGAACTGGATTGATCTTAAAAGAGAAAAGCCACTTTTCCATCTCCCATTTCCCATATGCCTTTCTTGTTTTAAATGGGGACTTCAAAAGGGAATAGTGTTCAGAACCCAAAACTGCTCTCTGAAAGAGCTGACAAGCCCAACAGTTTGCTCAACTTTCTTTTTAAACTTCTATTAGCTCTAACAACAGCAGCTTGCACATTCAAATTAAAACAGTCCTTACTTGATGAATCTCAGCTACATTTTATATTTTGCCTTTGCTACATTTTTGTTGGTGGGTGCTCACCAGGTTAATTCTGAGGTATCAATCAAGTCAGATTTTACAGGAAATAATTTTTGTCAGGTCCCTTTTTTAATTTAATTTAATATGATAAGAACAAGTTCAGCACTTCAAAGTGATGTTATCCTCCAAGCCAACATTTTGCCACTAAAAAACCTCCTACTATGCATTTTCTGCTATTAAAAACAATGCCACTGCATGGTCAAAAATGCCAGAAAGGACAAGAACTACCAAAATTAACAATTAGAAAGCTCCTTCTGCAAGACTGTAACATTTTTTTTCCCCCAGAAAAAAAATCTAATTTGTCAGCAATGTTCAAGGTTTATTTTTGGCTCAACAGCCCATGATGTAGAATTAAGTGTTCCACTAGATGGAGCAGGATGGTAAAGCCATCATGAAGGCTACTTCCCTTGCTGATCCATGAAAATGTCAATGTCCAGGAATTTTAGCTTTCTTCTGTGCTTTCAGGGCAGAACAAAATTTGTTCCTCTTTCACAAGAAAGGGCAACACAAAAGCCTCTTAGTGCTCAACAATATTTACTTCTTCCCAGCACAGAAGCTGACTATTAACAAACATTAACCAGAAAGAGGTAACCAAGCACTACCAGAAACAAAACCAGCTTTTCCTCATTTCTATCAACTTCACACTAGAAACACAAAATTTACTGGATAGTTGACTGAAAATGAAAATCTTGTAGTAATTTTTTATTTTGTAGCAACTGAACTCGCAAAAACCTCCGTGCCAAATGATCAAACATAAGTCACCTAATGCAAAAGACATCACTGCACATCAAACAAATTCACACTGGAAACAATGGCAAAACTTCAAAGAGGCTCCTACAGACCTAGAGCTGTGCAAGTCATAGTAAAATTATCTCTCTTGTCTCTTTTCAAACAGAGCTAATTGTTGATTTACCTTTCAGTCTACCTAAACAAGCAAACAAAAAAAGAACCATATAGATTTTATTTCATCAAGTGCTCTTTCAGAGATGCAGTACGAGACAAACTGCAGTTGCCCATCATCATGTGAAAGGAGAAACCTGCATGTCTGTGACCACTAAACCTTACTTCAGCTTCTCCAAAAGAAGTAGAGAGAGTATAAACTAAGAAATAATATTTTTAACTATTAATATTCCAAATATAAGTCCTGCAATTCTTGAGTATAACACAACAAAAATACCAGGAATGGTCACAATTATCACTAGCACTTTGCCACAAAATTCTGAACCACAGTATGTTGCTGTATGTGATAAGTAACTGCAAACATGCAGCAGTGTCTCAAGACAATACTAATTATCACAGTGGTGTAAATACCAGAAGAGAATGAATCTCTCAGATATGTGCAGGAAGGCACACAAGCAGAAGTCTTGGTGACTGATCACAGGCTGCCTCCCGTGATTGCTGCTGCCATCTCTTTGGTTTTGGATGAATAAACTGCACTAGAAACTAAAGTGACAAACATGGGCTTATTTCATACCAATGTACTTTTGAACTTTTGAAACCTGCTGCAGTACCTGAGGTGGGAGAGGGAGGAAATTTAGCCTTTGGGACAATATAACTGTCCCTTCATTAAGGGGTCAGCCTGTATTAAGACCATTTGACAGCATCTGCAAGGTTCTCAATGTAGACACTGTCTAACAACCACCTCTCTGAATAGTTGATTACCAAGAATTCTCTATGTAGCAGACATTCCTTTTCCAAGGTATGGAAAAATAATCATCAGGACATGCAAATCACAGTCATTAGCAGTCAGTAACAAAACCATCTCCAGCCCACTGGAAGCAATACTTACTACTGTGCACAATCAATCAGCTGATATTCGTTAGATCTCTCATAACAGGCTTTCACACCTTCATCTTGCCAAAGTGTTTTTGTGTGTTCATAAAACTCCTGAAAGAGGAAAACAGTATTAGCAAAATGGATTATAGATGAGGAGCATCAGCAAATGGTAACATATCATTAAATGATGCAATGAAGGGGAAATAGCAGCATATTTAACAAAAATCTTTAAGCAGTGTTTAGAACCTGACTACAAGTTCAGTTGGCTTTCTTAGTTTAACGTTCTGTAACACTTAAAGAATTGCTTCTCCAGCATTCTGATTGAGTCCAAACCTAAGAAGGGTTAACTTCTCATTAATGACAACTCTGTTTTTAATAATCAATGCTAATGGGTACATTTGTTCTTTAACTCACAATTCCACTGTTTGTATGTTACATTTATGTGGCTGACACAATTTTTTTTTCTTCAATGAAACACTCCTCAGTAATTCTTACATAAAGGTAGCAAACAATGATTAGGTTTTACATGACTTTGCAAGTTAGTGAGTACCTTTGGGGACTATGTAGACATCTGTACCTTACTTAAGTCTGTATCACTTAAGTCAGAGTATCTGCAAAATTTGTTCTTTTACAGTGTAAAAAGACATTGAACTATGGAAGAAATACAATCATACAAGGCCAGATCTTGTTTTGTCTCAACCTTAAAAATTATAAGCCAAGATACGAAAGCAGACAGCCAAAAATGCAATGCTTCAGCTTTGCTGAACCTGTAACACAAGTATAAAGCACAACCAGAAGCCCTTTCTTTTATATATATAAAAAATTCACTTTGACTCCAACAGGGCGTGTGCAACATATATTTGTATTTCTGGCTATCATCAAGAACTCAGAATACTTAGAAAGAACAGCAGCAGTCTGATGACTTAAATACACACACACCACTGTGGGCATTCCTTTTATCAACGACCATGGGCTTTTCTTGGCTCTCCCTCAGGGCTTTAAAGTGTTTTGGACTAAATACTTTTATTCTAAGTGGCTCAGGTAGCTTATTCTAAATAATTTTTTTTAATCCAGAGCAGCATAAGACCTCTAAAATAGTTGCTGCCTATATTCAATTTCCCCCCCTCCAGCCTTTTCTTAACAGCAGAATTATTTTAAAGAAAAAGAACACATCTTGAATAGCCATTTTACTGCTTCAAGGTTCCTCCATCTCTTGGGATATCAGTCTCTCAAATTCTTTTACTATCAGTGTAGTACAAAGAAAGAAAGGGCACATCCAAATGTGACTTCAAAGGTTTCACTTGAAAATATCTTTTAAAAAACTGCACAGAACAGTAGATCCTTTAAATTGCATCTTAAAGATGCATAATGGCATCTTAAAGTAAATTTAGTGATGCTGATTTTAAAAGCATCCTCTTCTTGTATAAGATCATATGTGACTGTGTGATCTTACAAATGTGAATACCAATGATGGAAACAGCCTATCAGATGTAAATTTGATCTTGCTTTTATTGCTATCAAATACTCACTAACTGCACATACACACCAGCCAAAGTAAATGCAACATACACTTCTACATTTTGTCCTGGTTTCTTTTAATATATAGATTTTGTTTATATACAGTATGAGATGCATCTTTTCATTTTGTTCCATGCCTTTAGGAACTGTTCATGAACAAAAAGACCAGTTAAATTTCTTGCATAAGTAGGTAAGAAAATTTTACTTGATTTTTAGTATTTGCAGACTGTACAACCATTTGCTTTTGCTATTAAAGGACGTAAGAGATGAATCAAAATCTTAATTCCAGTCCAGTTTTCTGTCTCCCACTGCTGGAATTATGTTTGTTGGATGCTTTAACTTTGAAGATTTCCAATTTCTTGGCAGCTAGGAGACTGTTAACTCCCTTCAATCTACAACTCTGTCACAGCACAGTGAAGAAAATATTTTTCCAAAGCAAAAAGGAGAGGGAAGAAAAAGGAAAGGGGAGAAGGGGAATTATCTGCAATCTCACTCTATTTGTACCAAGCCCATTTTGGGATAGGTTTCTATATTTATTTTCAAAAGTAACAGTTGAAAAATACAGAACATCATCTGACTCACTCAACTTATTACTACAAAGCTGGGAAATTGAAAAATTGAATCAGCAATTGTACAAGATTTTTTTTTGCTGAAACAGCAGCTGATTGAAATGGACAGACACCACTTAAAATTCTCATCAAGATAACTTACACCAGACTTCAGATGGTTAATTAACTATTTGGCAGAAATATAGTTCTAAAACAGACATCTGCTTCAAACTGGGGTCAGCATCGGCCAAGCCAATTATATCCAAATATGCCCCCAAATACTCACTTCATCCTGCTTTATAGTAAGTAAACAAATACTAGGCAAAGGTTAGTTTACAGAAAGCACAGTAAAACATTCTTCATCATCAAATGTAGATATAAAGTGAAAAACAGGCAGTGCCTTAATAAAAGAAGTCACAGCATAGTAAAACCCTGCCTCAAAAATCCTTCCTCATTACTGCTTCTCACTGTAACTATGACACTCTGGCAGAGAGCTGACACAAACCAACTATTTCAAAGAACTTCCAAACTCCATCATACCTTGTGGAGAAACATTTGGAGTAGTTTCCACAATCAGACTCTTAAAATGAGATGAAAAATAAACCCAGTGCCTGGCCTTAGCATAAACACATTGATAATCAAAAGCCCAGGATTTAGTTTACCAGAGCAGTTACATATTGTTTAGAAGAGTCCTCCCTGTGTTTTAAAGGCAGTTTTAACTTCTAAGAAAATATGTGAGTTACAAGAATGGGATAAAGATCAATGTTTGTGCCTTGTTAGGCCAAATTAGCAATAAAATATTTAAGACTGCCTTTATGCCTGTCCTGTTAATCTGAACTATAACCAGCAATGCTTAAGCAATCTCCTCAGTATGGTTATTAACTGTCCATGTGGGATGGAAAAAGAATTTAAGTCCACATTCTTTGAACTTTTTATTGGCATTTCAAAATCAGGATCTACAGCAAGTAATGAGTAATAGATTATTATACTAGGACACAGTGGGGGGTTTTGGGGGTGGCTTTTTGATGTTTCTTTTGGTCTTTTTTGTCATTTGTTTGTATTAATTTTGTTTTAAAGACTGAACTACATGACTTGTAATAATCAAATATGAAGGTCTCTTATTAACAAACCACTTTTTGTCTTTAGGCCACACCAAATCCATCTTCACACATGTTGGGGCTAATGCTGACCCAGGTTACACAACTGTAAACTAGGAAGGTGTTCACCAAAGCAAAGGCAGAACCAGGTTTGCAGAGTTCCCCTCCTGCTTTATTGGGAGCCTCCTTACAGTAGTGACTGATTCTGGAATTAAGACATAGTAACTGGTTGCAAAGAAAACAAATTCTCCCTCCTCCCCAATACACCTACACTAACCACAATTCTGAAATAATATTTAAGAGAAAGAATAACACAAGAAATCCTCAGCATCCCATCTGAATCATGGAACGTAGCCTGGGGCTACTCACAGGGAAGGCAAGTAAAACCACAAGATTTGTGAGGTATTTAGGTAAAACAGGGGCTTCAGAGGCCACTAGAAAAATCAAGTTAGCAACAGGGTTTGTTTTGAGTTAAATAGGGCTAATTTGTACGAGAGCTCTAAAAATAATGCGTTAGGAAACAAATTAACCAAAAGTAGCAGGAAAATTTCCTGAAAAGAAATATCCAGAAAACTAGTCCTTACATGTCTGGTTCTTGTTTCCACAACACTGATTCATTTGCTGGCACATTCTAATATAACAGACTCTACAGCAGCATCAACACAGGTTTTCCTTGCCCTATAAAATGGAACTCTTCACAAAACAGCTAAAATAAACAAATAATACTAAATAACAATTTGGTTTGAGATGACATTCCACAACAAACAGGATCTAAATGTTAGGTTCCAAACGCTCCATAGCATTTGCAGTATATGCTCATATTATCCATTCTTGCCCTATGCGTACTTAAAACTGAAAAAAAGAAAATTCAAATTATGTCATTTTCCATTAAAAAAAAATAAAAAATGCTGCAGTTCCACAACACACACCCAAGATCCTGTTTAAACTACAGCTGAAGCTGTGTAAAGCAACAAGAGTCAACAGAAGTGGTGACAGGATGGCACCACCAAGGAAGGTGAGAAGCAAGTTCTTCCTAAGCACTGTGTCAGGATTGGAGCATTTACCCACCACCAGAACAGACTTTACACTTTTTGAAGCACCAACATAACCCTAAAGAGGGAGAAATCCTCGAGTAGGGAGAAGAATGCCAATGTAACAGAAATCTGAACAGAACAAACAGGGCCTGACTTCAAATCTGCTCAGGCTGGGCTGGGCATAGTTTGATTTCTGGGCACAATCCCAAACAAACAGGTCACAGAAACTATAAAAAACTCTGAGAAAATCCCCAGTCCGGGTAAAACTTCTCTGGTCTTAGATAACTGAAGGATCAAGGACCACGACTTGCTGATGATGAGGAAGCCTCATCTCTCATCATACCATATCACCACAATACTTAGAAAGTCATACTTACGTGAAATGTATCTCATTATTAATGTTTTATTTATTAGGTGAAGCTTTCTCTACCTGCTGAAAGCTTCCCAATCCAATGAGTCAACAGGCAACATTTGTAAATCACTTGTATTCACTTACAGGAATCTCTGCAGACCTCCAGAGAAAAAAACCCCTCAGTGGAAATCATCATGTGAAAGGGATGCTTGGAAAAGAGTACTTTGTTTCAGAAAGATCTTGCTGGCACAATTCTTGATTAGAAAAGGGGTATTGCAGAGTCTACTCAAGTTTAAAACTTACTTGTATTGGAAAATTTCAGGAAGTTTAATAAATGGCAGCAGGTAAATAGGGGGTCTGATAAAAGTCAAACCATATCAAGTGTTAAAGAACTTGGAGGTTGAGCATTTTAGTTATTAAAAAAAAATAATCCTCAAGAGACAAACTCCAGGCCTGGGAAAAAATAAAGGAGCCAAGGTCTGCCTTTGAGAGGCATTCTAAAAGCATAAAATATTAGCAGAAAATGAAAGAATAACTGGACATACTGTCTACAAGGTTTTGTTCCCTCCAGATATATAAATACTCAAGAGACTTTGAAAAAAATGTTTATGAAGCAATGTTTTATAGGCATTAGGATGTTGGCAGGGAAAAACACTGGCAGAGTTCTTGCCACTGTGACACCAAAGTCACAGGAAACTTAGCATGGACATGCAACATTACCTTTTCTTTGTAGAATATAATATAGGGTGGATCCTCCATTAGAACAGTTTATTTACTAATTCCAGCAAAAGTCAATGCCATTGAAAAAAAGCCTTACCTACTAAAAGGTGTGTACAACCATTACACAATGCTGTGGTTAAAACTGGGATTCAATTCCTGGGCAAAGTTCACTGTCCCATGGAGTTACACATTTCATAATAAGAGTTTTAAATAGGTCACTGACTTACAAACCTAATGATTAAAGGTCAAACCAAGCCAGCTTCTAACTGTAAAATTGTATCTCAGAGGACATTTGCTTCCCAGTGTGTTCAGCTTTTAAAAATAACACTGACCACTGGTTTCAAACCCCTTTACAGACCAACTCTGCAAAGTGGGGGCACAGAAACTTTCCTTTCCTGACAGCCAAGCAGTTCTGCTGCATTCCACTGACCGACCACATTGGAACAGGGCAAGGTCACAGGATGGCAGAGCAGCTCGCTGCATTCCAAGACAAACTGCACAAGCTGATTTTCTCCTTCCAGGACAGATAAATAGACAACAAATTGATTTATTTTTCACTGCTCATATCGGAAATCAAGTGACTATTACTGACTGTAAGGCCACTCGGAGAAGGAAACTCACGGCATCTTTTCATTCCTGCTGTGTTTGTGCAGGGATACCAGAATGTGTTAAATTTGTCAAATCAGACAGTTTAATAAGCCACTTACTTGAATAGGGAAACATCTGCATTCCTAATGGTGTGAACAAGTGTTAATTATTGCTTGCTATTTTAGGGAAAATATGCTGATGATATCACAAAGGAAACACATACCTACAAATAGTTGAAGATATTTTCCAGTTACTGGCATGTGTCCAGAGCTGAACACAAAACTCTTTGGGAGAGGCCAGAGTACTCAGCACTTCCCATAACTGAGTCAGAAATATTTTCAGCAAGGATTCAGTCTCATTATCAACAGCTTTTCATGCTTAGAAAAGAAGAATGATGCTGAAATATTTTGGGTTGCTGCTTATAGTAACCTCACATTTCTACCAGCACAAATTAAACTGGATGTTGCTGCAAGGAATGGCCAGTGGGAAGCAAATTTTTATTTAAGAAACTTCTGTCAAGTTTGAGCTTACATTATTCCCCTTTGTTAAGAGTTTCAAAACACCACAGCATTTGAGAAATGTGCCAACACACAAATCCTTACCCACAATCTACAAAGTGCCTTTGGTTAAAAGTCCTCGGGAACATAATATTACACTCTTTCTCTTTTATTTCTACTTTCATTGCACAGAAGCTCAATCTGCTGGTACTAGAACACAGCTCGGATGGAATCCCTTCACACAGCTCCTCATGCAATTTAGGGAGGAAGAACTCACTTCTGGTGAGAGCACCAAGGTGGGAGCTGGCAGATATGTGCTCCCTGCTCCCCGTTCCATCAAGATTCCTCTGCAATTTTAAACCGAATAGTCAGTGTTCCTCTGCTTCTTCAGAGTGGAACATATGGAAAGAAGGCAATTCATTAATGGATCAAACTTGCTGGTAGCATAAAAGGCTCACAAAGAAGTCTTTCCCCCATTCCATCACTCTCACGGGGCAATGGAGAACGGTAACAGAGGCAGTTCATCCACCAGCTATTTTTGTAGACCTCTGGCTAAGAAGGAAAGTTTAATAAAACTCTGAGAAATTTCCTTCGAGCCTTAAATTAGGGTTTGGAAAATATCTTTCATACCACATCATTTAGTTGCTTTTTGTTCAATGAATATATAGTAAACTTGATCAGGTAAACTCAATTGGATTATCTGGAAGCCCATTAAGAAGGAGATGCTCTGTAGATAAGGTAATAGAGATTTAAAAAAGAGTAAGCAAGGATTATTTCAGAGGATGTAGCACCATACCACTGATACTGCCTGTAAGACTTCCCATTCCTTTCTGTTAACACCATTAACATCCTCAAGGTAAAAATAATTTACATATCTGTATTTTCTACCAATTTTGCACCTCAAGATGCAACTTGAAGATATATATTTATCACTCTTTTACAGGTACCAAGATACAGAGGGCACTAAAAAAAAAAAGTACAGAGGATATTGAGGTGTCTTGCTCAAAATCACAAAGAGAATCTGGACAAGAAAATGCTGGAGCCCCAGTATTTTCTCTCTGTGGTAACTATCCAAATTGCATACAATATTATCCAGACACCCAAGCAACCAAGCTCTGTCTCCCACCTTTCCCAGCTTCCCATGAGTGTATTCACTGAAGAAAATATTTTGCCAACTTCCACACCCTAAAATCTGTGACATTTGAGATATCCCCATGGGAAATGTCCTCCACTGCAGTGAGTATGTTTGTCATTACATTATAAAGCCAGTGATGCTGTCAAACCAGAACAGCTCTCTTCTTCTTCCATGATGTATTTAGAGAGGAATAATAATATATCTATCATTATACACATCAGGGTGATTATCTGCAGGGACAGATAATTTTGTTCTGTTGCCCACATGATTAAGGAACACTTTTGGCAGCAAAGAGATCCAGGTTCACATCTTTTCTTACTGAGATTGTATTATCTTGTTACCTTCTTGAAGATTTTGGTGTCAAAATCATTTTAAGGACTCCAACCCCACCCTCTGACCCCGCTGCACGTTAATGCCTCACACCCCGTGCACCACCTCCTTTGTACCACACTGCCCACGGGCCAGGTTGTAAATCTGCCCTCAAAACTGATCCCTGTTAAAAATAATCTCCCCAAAATAGAAGAGTGAAGGAGTAAGGGTTACCAGGGTTATTTTTAACCTGCACTGGTTCAATGGTCTGATTTACACCGGCGACTCACCGGAGGTTTTTTTGGCCAAGCGCGGGTGGTACATCATGGTGTGCAGGAGAGGGAAGGGATGGCTGTGGGCACACGGGATGCTAAGCTGGGCTTTGAGGCTGAAGCCAGCATGTGGTAAAGCCTGGCCTCAAGGACACCACTCAGAAACCAGAATAAAACTATTCAGCAGCGGTGGCAGTGGGAGATTCAAAATAACTACAATGGAGCAGTGTAGTAAAAAATAGATGGGGACCAAGAGACCTGCAGACAATTTCATCAACACCCTAAAAATGATCACATCTCTTCTAAACAGCCTTGATCTAGAGAGCCATGGGCTGGAGTCATTGCCCTGTTATTCTGCCTTTCAATAGCTAATATTCTGACTCTACTACTTTTTGAATACCATCCTGCTGAATTTATAATGGTATTTTCAAGAGACCTCTTCCTCAGCTGAGTCCAGACCAATTAAAAATAGGCAGTCATAAATCCTGCCCTGCTATTTTTAATACTTCATTAAAACCTGAGAATTATGAAGGGACTATGACCCAAAATAAAGAGGTTTTATTTTGTAGCTTGGTTCAATTTGGTTGATCACGGAGTGTGAAACATTGACATAATGATAACATTTCCCTCCCTCTCCTAAAAGAAATTTCCCTCCCTCTTCTAAAAGTAAGAGCAAAAGAAAGTGATGAGAAAAAGGCCACTATTTTAGTTGGTACTGGGGATGAAGAAAATATCCTAACCACTGTCTGGTATGCAGAAGAGGAATAAAAATATCACCTTTATAACCCAGCTAACCCAACATCACCCGACATTTGAGACAGATATACAGCTAGTCTGAATTACTGAAACTACTTCTGAGGTTGATTTTTGACACTGAAAACACGCACATAAAATTGTGTTGAGCTAAATCCATCAAAGGACAACAGTGATGGAAATGCCATTTGGAAGCTTCAACTACACATTTACCTACTAAATATTGCAATATTTTAAAACACCAGCATGATTATGTGGACAGAATTCTTTTCAGTCAGTACTACCCTTTTCCTTTCCCCATATGCTACAACTTGTATTCAAAAAAACTAACTTCTTAATACCAAGTGTGCTGAATTAATAGATCTCCAACATACTCAATTTCCAGCTTTGAAGGGAATGTTTAACCTAGCATTGCACTGTACCATTATTTTTAACTCAAGCTGTTGTTTTTTAGGGTTTTTTCATTCAGAACAATATGGTCTACACAAATGACACACATTTCCTGTAAGTCAAAACCTGCAAAAGCAAACAGATGGAGACACAGACTAAGAAAAGAATTAGAATATCAGAATACAAAAGTTGCTCTTTGAATCCTAGATTACATGTGGAGGCAGACCCCTGTATTGGCATCACACTGCAAAGCTCCCACATTTTTCTTTACATTCTGCTGCCTTTCACACTACACTGACCCTTGATTGGATATCTGAATTCTACCTCCACCTGTGCACCAGGGAATTATAAACACAGATTTTGGGGTGTATTTTAAACTTCATTTAAACTACTCCTGCATGTACAGAAGGAGGCCTCATGTTCTAAAGAAAATCTCCTGTAGCTGGAGAAGAAACTCCACAGTCCTAGTGCTGATCCCTGTACGTCTGTGTGCTGCCTTCTGGAGAGCTTGGCAAATCCATGTTTAGGAAAAGGGCATTTAAAGGGAAGCAAAGCAGACTTGTATTTAGAAGAGCATGGTGCTAAGTACTTGCAGTCCCCAAAGAATACCCCCTTGGTAACAAATGTTCTTTCCCCCTACCTTCCTGTTCTTCCTACAGCAGAGAGGAGCAGCATCAAACATGATACTGAGGAAAGTATGTCCTCAAAACAGCTGAAATAGGATTCCCCATGAAGAAAATGGAGGAGGCAGAAGGCAAGTTCTACAACTCAAAATAGTCAGCATCACACAGGACTAACATTGCTAAAAATTGCCCTCCCTCCTCCTACATCCATACTCTAGACAGAAAAAGTTCACCTGCCAGTTTATGAAATTCTTCTGCCAGTGTACTCGAGGAGGAAGTAGATAATCAAGATTTCCTTAGATATGAAGCATAAGTACCCACAAGGCTATTCTTTCCACTGACAGAAACTTATTTTTTCAAAATACTTTTAATTAATCTGTAACAAAGTCAAAATTATTTCTGTAGTGGTACCCAAGGACTGTGATTTCTGACACTATGCACTGAGAGCTGGCATCTAGGGACACTCCAGACCTTAACTTGATTTAAATCATGCAATTAAAATGCAGGTTCGTTTTTTTCACGTACCAAAGGACTATAACCTACATTCAAGCTCAGAAATCAGAGACAGATTCGCTTATGTAATCACCCAGGGCAGAGAGAGCCAACAGTAGTCCTTCAACATTTGTGGCTAATGCACATCCAGTTTAAAACCTCAACCCTACAAACATTTACATATGAAATAGTTAATCATGCCAAAGAAGGAAGCCACTAGTCAAAGTTATGCACATGCCTAAAGCTCTGTAGACTCAGGGCTTAAAAATTTAAGACAATACCTTTGCTCAGAGAAGAAAAACTAGTTTTATGGGAGCACTGTTATTCCTGAAGTTGTGTGTCATTCAACACAAAGACTCATCAGTGAACTTGAAATTACTTATGCACCTTTTAAGTATGTTTCTACTGCTTTAGACATCAAGGGTTTCCTGTCATGTATCCTACCAGATGTAATACATAGTGAACATTAATTTTTATATAAAAAACAGTAAATGTAACACATACATATTTGGCTTGTTCGCTTACCCCTACACAGTTACCCCTTGCTTTCAGAGAAAAGGAAAATTTAAAAAACCCCACTGCACTCCAACTGAATGGAAACCCCCCCCCAAGACAGAAGAGACAAGGAAAACCAAGTATTTCACTACGAGGTAGGTCACAGCATTGTTACAGCATTGTTACAGCTCACAACCTGAACTATCACAAACAATGGCAGTAGGAGAGCTGTGGGCACCCAGCCAGTTCAGGAGCACATGGGGTGGAGTAAGGAATCACTGTCTTCTCTCTCCAGTATTCTAAAACTGTATTCAAAGCATGAGGGTTTTTGGTGCCCCTAGTACTGGAGATCATCCATGAAGGGACCAAGTATTCCCATGGATAACACTGACAAATGTGCAAATTAAAGAGGTGTCACGCTAAAAATCTCAAAATATCCAATTTATCTAAGATGCTTTAAGACAAAATGACAATTACTACATTTTATGTGCTAGAGAAGAATTATACACCCCTCCCTCCATCAACCTGTCTGTACTTGTTGAACTTTGAAAATGACTGGATTTGAAGACTACAGTATTTCCAATTAGTTGCTAATACCACGTGACTTCTGCCTTGTATACAAAGTATGTTTCTGGTGGTTTGGTTTTTTCCTTTTGATAAAGGCTGTCCAAAGCAGAGAAACTCCTAGAAGCAGCAACAGGTGGAAAAGGTAATTGTCACTGGTTTGACAGAGTAGTTTGTTCAATAATGTTTACAAATCAAGAGTTACAAAACCTTGCTGTGGTGCAAACTATCCCACATCTTACTGCTATTTGCACTTGCACTTTCATTTCAAGCATCTGGTCAGTCCTAGATGGACAAAAAAATTCTGGTGTAAATGAATTGTGATTTTGATACCTCACCATAAATCCTCCCCTCAGCCTCCTGGAACACTGCACAGAGAGAGAAATACCAGCTTTGAAACACTGCTGTACTGCTGCAAGTATAAGGTACTTCATGGTAATTAATAAAAATATCTTCTCGGTGTGGAAGAGTTCAGTGTTTGCAAACTGTATTTTCATGGGCTTCTGCTACTTAGCCTGCTTGAGATACAGGAGAAATTAATCACAGTGAGTGGGCACAAAGTTATATCATCAACCAAATAATTATCCTTTGTGCATTTACTCTGGGTCTGCTGGCACCTTGAATGATTAACTAGGACTGGGAGGGCTGAGGCAAGGACGTGTGCGTGGAGCCTCTGTGGAAAGTCTGGCTGACACAGAGTCTGAATCAGCAAGAAAACTCCACTGTTCTTCCAAAAGGGAGAGATTCAGTATCACTGAACACCAGCTGATCATCAACAGAGTGCTGAGTGTATCTTCACTCCTTCTGGGCAGGGCAATTCCCAACAATACCCAAACTCCTCACACAGCACTGTCCATCCGTGTCCACCTGTAGCTGATAATTTCACAGAGCACAAAAAGTAGAAAAGCAGACAAGGGTTTCTGCATTCTTAAAGGATCAGTTAAACATTCTGGCTGTGTTGTCACACACTTACTCGATTAGCACTGACCAAAGGCACGTCCTTCAGTAATTCCCAAAGAGCAGCCCACTGTTTTGGGGAAATATTTACTCCAGTGCAGTGAAGCACAATCATCTGCAGACAGGCCTGGCTGCAGCCAGGGGTTACTCACCGGTGGGAAATCAAAGTCTATCTGGTTGGCTAAATTTAAGATGTAGTCGATTCGAAACTGGTTCTCTGGGTTGGCTAGTTCCACTGGAGGGGCCAAATTGCCCATTGCTGTCACTATTGTCTGCAAAGACAAAAAAGTAAAATACTGCAGAGAGTGTCTAAATAGCCATTTTGAATAAGTAAAAACAATGGCTCCTAAGCTTACCTCTATAGCTTCTTTAATATTGTTTTTAATATCCTGGATTTTCATTTTCTTCTCCCTGTAATAAAAAGATACATTATTAAATTCAGAAGCCACAATATTTTTTTAAAACTGAACATGAACTTGAAAAATACTCTATCAAAACTTTATTGTCCCTACTGACTGAAGTGCTTTCAGTCACTGAAGACTTTTATAGAGACTTGATTAAATATCTCAAAACTTCTCTACTTAAACAGTAACATCTATTTGCATCCAAAAATCAGCATCTAATTATGCTTAAATAAAAATTTATTACAGCCTTAGACTGGGACTAAGACATTCTGCAAAATCAAACAGATTTTGATTCACTTGAATGCAAACACTAGACAGGAATGAAAGTTCTTTAGAAATGTATAAACTGGAAACAAACAGAAAGAAAAAAAAGGGTTATTAAAATTAGAAACAAATTAAAGGAGACCAAAGAACCTCAAAGTACAAAAAAATTAAAGCATTAAAGCACAAAATGATGCCACAGCAGAACAGGATAGAGCAGGGAGCTCAACCTGACAGAGACATTGAAACCAACAGTTTGGATACAAAACATAAAATAAATAGTAAAGGGTTAATTCAAGTATGTACAATTACCTCTTGACTTCAAGGAGAGGAATAGGCTAGAACACTACTTGGAACAAGCACTATCATTTGGGATTCACTGCAGTCAAATTAACACACCTAACAGGCTGAAGGAAGAGTGCAAACTATTGCTATGGTGCATTTTTATTGGATTTAGTGTCAAATCTGACAACAGTTACTTTCAATGCTAAATAGTGCAGTCCAGTGAAATGAATGATTCAACATTTGGTATAACCAGGAATTAGTAGCCTCAAAGCATTACTACTATTGAGCCCGTAAACTGTAACTTAATTGCAAGGCACCACGACAAAAATTTTACATTATTAATTCCTTGCTGTACACAGTATAAAATTATTAGTTTGAGGTATACAAAGTTAGCCATGTCATTACTAAAATAATCCAGCTGAATTGTCTCAGTGACCTTTTAATCTTCATTAAACTGCTTTTATAGAACACTTTGATTATCTGAATATTTACACCAACTTTTAAATTTTTTTTATCCTTTTGAAAACTAAGATTTTCCAGCTCAGTATCCCAGAAACTTTGAACTACCAACAGCATGTTTCCTTCTTTCACCCTTTTAAAGGTAGTAACTCACACTTTCAGCTTAAAGACCACAGCTTGAATATCTCACTTTACTGAGTTAATTCAGCAAACATATTGCAAATGCTTTTTGTCACTTTTTCCTTCCTATAATTATTCACAACCAACAACCAAAACGAAACTGAAAGCACATTCACCGACCAGGAATGCAGAAGAACAGCAGAAAAAAAATAAAAAAAGGTACTGCTTAAATAACAAGGCAGATGCAGACACCCAAGAGTGGTGGGAATTCTGGTTATCAAATGAAAAATTAATGCAACTTCTTTAAAAAGAAGACAGGGTCGAGGAAACCCCCCCGTGGCAGCCGCACGTTCCGCTGCCTTTCAGGCACAGGCGTGGAGGATCTGATTCTACATTCCCCAGTTGTGACAGAATGATTGCAATGCCAGTGCTGCTCTTACACATGGAAAGCAAACAGCAGCATCAAATCATCGTGTTCAGGATGACTTGGCTGTGGAGAGAACGGGTC
Organism: Neopelma chrysocephalum; assembly: GCF_003984885.1. Taxonomy (NCBI): domain Eukaryota; kingdom Metazoa; phylum Chordata; class Aves; order Passeriformes; family Pipridae; genus Neopelma; species Neopelma chrysocephalum. Next base: position 4,587,410 of record NW_020897781.1, read on the forward strand.
TGAATCAGCAGCAGAACTCTACCAACAGGAACAGGATTATTCCCAAACATCAGCTGCTCACCGCTGGCCATGTACCCTCCTCAGTTTGGGGCAGGGGAGCTTGGTGCAGCAAGAAAATGAAATTATCAATAGCCAGATGAAAATTTTTGGGTTTCCTTCGACTTTTTTACCTACCTACAGACCAGACCACCTTATTCCTGAAGACTACCAGTTCTTTGCTTTACACATTTGGCATCACTGACGAGAACAAGGCAGTGACCCAAGAAAGGCCAGAAGCGCCAAATTAAGGAAAATAAATAACACAGGAAAAGACAGGAAAAAATGAGGGCTTTTCACCCTCTTCCTTCCTATCTTCAATGCTTTCTAGGTCTTAGGAAAGTCTCCATTCCACAACCAAGACTCAGGGTAGGTGCAGAAATCCTGTATTTTTCAGTTGGTATACATATGGCTGCAAACTCATCATCTGCTTTCTGTTTTTAAAAACCATGTTTCATTATTAAAAATATGTAAATAATGGCATGAAAGCAGGAAATGTTTATCAATGAGAGTGTAAGCAATTTGTCTGGCTTTATTTTGCCTCCGATTTTCAGCTGGATCTTCAACTTAATGAACCTGTATCTGGATTGTGCCCCATTGAGATCAAAAGGGCAACTGATACGCTGAAAGCCAAGCAAGATATCAGTATTTTTAAAGAATTATCAGTCATTTTGCTTCAGTTTGGAACATCATTAGAAAGACAGAAGTTTAGGAAGTTGTGTTGTTTTTGTTATGAAGCAAATTGTAGTTATTCTCTCTCCCCTGGAACACTTGGGATTAACTGTCTCAAAGCATCAGAGAGGTGCACATTTACCTGACTCTACAACAAACCACATTATTTTTATCACAGGTTTCAGTCAAACTTCCACATTTACACCTCTTGGCTGATCCTCATGCTCCTAAACAGCACTGCGAGGTGATAATGAATATGGAGAAACATTAAACTCCAGCAATTAACAAACTGCTCGATAACCATCATCATCTTTACAACAAGGATACTCATAGTTCCTATTTCTGGTGTTGTTGCCATGGCCCTATAGCCTGCCCAGTAAACAAGGACTCTTATTACACAGCAGTGAATGTATCACTGCGTTTTGTGTTTTGTAATGTTTACTAGGCATAAACTTTCCATGACAATGAGACACTTTATTCTTCTGGAACTCAACATGTTCATCAATCACCCATCCAACAGCAGCTTAAATACAACTGTAGCTTCTCACCACTAAAAAAATAAAGATAAGGTGACATTCCTTTTACTCAGGGACTGATGAGATGCAGCACACAAAAGCTACAACCCTTTGCCTTCCCAGAATTGTTTGGTTTTTTTTCAGAAATCCCAGCCAGGTTGCACCTCAAATTTCCAAAAGTACTTTATTTTCCCCAGGAAAGGCACAATATTCAACTTAGGAACAGATTCTTGCTTTTTAAATTTCTTATTCCCAGGTGCTGGCACAAAACTACAAAAGAAAAAAGCTGAGCTCCCAAAAGGTTTTCCTCTGGAAGATCCCAAGGAGGCCAGGAATGGCACTGTGCTATCCTGGCTAACCAAAGACTGATGTCTCTGCAGGCCTGTTCTGTATCTTTAGATGCCATGGGTTAATAAGGTCATACTTTTAATCTTGTTTAAAACTTTTGCTTAGGTTGTGTAGGGTAGGCCAAACAAAGCATTAAACTCTATTAGTTGAGGATTAGAAGAAAAATCTCAAATCCTGCTGTTTTCAATATTTAAATGGGCCAAAGCAAAGCTGCACAGAGCTTTCAGGAAAACTAATAAAGTCTATTTTAGGTACCACAAAAAAAAAAGATGACATTTTAATTCAAGTAACATTAAATTAGAATGACATAAAAGGTCAGGAAAATCAAATATTCCTTGAAAACCAACCCAATCAGTATTTAGTAAAGAACTTCTCCACCTGTGGCTGAGTTTTACTTTTAAAAAGGCAACATTTTTACTCAGACTTTATCAAATCTAACGCAAAGAACACATCACCAAGCAGATTATCAGAAAGCAAACTAATTTAATTTTAATGTTCATTTTTTGTTTACTTTGCAGATAATATGAATAACCATTAATTGGAAAAAAAATTTAAAGTTTAAAAAGAACATTCCAGAGGATGAGGGATTCAGTTCACCCTGAAACCTTCTACATCTCACAGGTAGAAAAATAATTTTTAAAAAAGGTGCTGAAATGAATGGCCAAAACAAAACATGTTAAAGAATTGGGGGGGGACACAGATGGACAAATAGGGGGATGACAGGACACAACCCATTAATGCCATTATCCTAAAAGCAAAGAAGTTTGAATTTCTTGGTCACTGCTGACAGGTTAAGAAATGAAATGCCTTGTTGGAAAGTTCTGTAGCTCTGGAAAGTACGTAGAGACTATTTTAATAAGGGATATTAAAATGTAATCACATTGTTCTTTACAAGGTTGTGAACAGCCCACCTTCCATCACCTCCAGTGATCAGCATCACGTAGAAATTACCTTTATTCCTGAAGCACTGTCAAACTTCCCTCACTTCTGAAACTGCTGACACAACAACTCCAGGGAGTGCAAAACTTCCCTTCCCTGTGCAAAGCACTGCAGTTCAGTGAGTCAATTCACAAATGCCAGAGCCAGAATGAAAATCTTACAAAACAATTCATTTGCTTCTGGCTTTTTATAGGAGAAAACGTGTAGCACACACGTGCATTGCCAACAAATTGGGAATGCACAGGGAAGTAGCCACGGGCTGTCCCCTTTTGCTCACCTTCAAAGCCCATCACAATTACACATGGAAGCACGACAAGTTAATAGATCAATTTTGTTTTAAAACACAATTCGGTTCTTTGACAGGCAGTCATGCACTTCACAGGCATGTGAGCTTTAAACATGTCTATTCGTCTAAATACGGTGTCTTTGATGCAGTGAAACATCTGATGGATTTCATAAATATTCCATGAAATCTGCATTAAAATTTGTTTACTGCACCTTACAGAAGTTAACAGAAATGCAAACAGCACTACCTGCCAATCCACCTCAGAAAAACAGAGCTGTGCAGTCAAAATCTTCAGACACAAGACCATGAGCAAGGAAATTCAATTAAGGTTTTGCTACCAATCCACATTACAAAAATCCCGCAGCACTTCACAATTCAACAAAGAGATAAATTTGGTTTAGCAGCCTGGGTTATTTCTAACAGAACGTGCAATTATCTCAAAATATAACAGCTAGAACGGCAAACAGGGCAGAGGCCAAGTTAGAGGCACTTGAAAATGGGGAAAAATAGTTGCTTAAGAGTATTCAGGGTGAAGCTGAAATAATTCACGTTAGACCTATGACAGAGTTCCAATTTTACAGACAAAACTGCTAAAATGCAATAGCAAAACCCACTGAGTATCTTCTGCAAATTGAACACCATTTCTATCACACCACTGAGATACCTCAGTAATTCTGACAACTTCAAAGAGATTTTTCTATTTTGTCCTGTTCAAGACCCCAAAGGACAAACCCTTGCAGTACCACAGGGCAGGAGCTGCCACGCAGCAGCTCCACAGCAGTAACTCTGTACAGCTTTCGACAGGAAATATGATTTACTTGGGTCCTCACTTGCAGCAGAACTGGAAGAGATTTTCTAACCACATTAATACTTTGTTCCCTTCCTGCTGCTGGCTGCAGAGCCATAGTTTCCCCTCCCTACCCCTGTGTTCTTCCTCCTACACCACCTTTCCCCTCCCATCATCACCTTGCAAATTCTTGGGCTTATTTCTCTGAGATTCTGGGTATCACCAAATTGTACCATCCAGTTACCAAAGATGATTTACTGTGAGAGGAAATAATAGCTATGAGGATAAACTATTTGCTTTCTCTCTAAATAAATAACACCTTTTGGAAAAAGAAAAACCCAACAGGCTGAGTAATTTTGTCATGGTATACTTCGAATTAAACACACAGTTAAAAACTCATAATGTTGCACAGATCTAATTGTGACCTAAATTATTTGGGAGAACTTAGTTCAATTATCCCCTGAAGCATAATCACTTTCTCACAGAATATGTGATGTAATATATAGAATAGACAATACATAAAGGGCTTCCACAAGTTCCCCTTTAAATATTGGAAAAAGCACTCTAAATTGCTTTACTATTTCTTGTTTCAGTACATTACCATCTTTACCTTCATGAGTTATATGTACATCTTACAACGTGGCCATAAACAGATGAACGTGATAAGAAATACAAGCACAAAGCGATACCTTCTATTAATGGAACAACAGAACCATTCTCTAAGTTAAAAGTCAAGAAATACAAATTATTGAAGCATCAATTAAAAAACACATCACATCTCTGTGAAAGCAGAAATTCTGTTATTTTCGATCATTATTTGCACTGCAGTGTTAGGGGTCAGGGGTGACTTGTTCAAAAACTCTACAAAAGGCATCCCTGAATATAAATCTAATTAACTCAATATGCAGTTTTATTTTATCTCTGCCCACTGTGATATGCCAAGCGTAAAGGTTAAAGGGCAACTTTATTGAGCCTCTATATATATTCTGATGCAGAGACTGGTTGTGGGCAGGCTTTGCTCCTGATGGAGCTCCAGGAGCCAGGAGGGTGGTTGGACACACACCTGAAGTCTGTCCCAAGGGCTGCTCCGGCACCACATGGAACTCTGGTCATTCCACCTGCCCAGGTGGATGTGGCACAGAGATGCTACTCTAAGGTGGCTCTAAGCCACCTTCAGGTTCCCCTTCAGCTTTACAAATTCCTACATAAAACCAGTTTAACTGGTTTACAGTCCCTTTATACCTGTTAGTGGCACAAAGAGACCATCACAGACACAATATCAAGAAGCATAACTCTGCTTATCCTGCTCCACTTACCTCAACTAATTAACTAGCAATAGTTTAGGTAAGGGATGAAAACAGAACTGTTCACAAAGAGCTCTGTGATGTATGACAAAGGCCCTTTAATTCATACTGTACAATTAAACACCTTTGTACATTGCAAGCCTGGTCTGTAGCTCCCCAGATGTGCACACAGAGGGGAACACACTGCTCTCATTTTCTTGTTTTAAGTACAGGTAATTAAGCATATTACAATAAAAGATGTTCTCAGAAGTTTAGTATTATCTCCAGATACTTGATACAATAATTAACAAAGCTACAGAGTCTTCAGAGGACAATCTGATTCCTTTCTAGGCTGGGAGGACACCTCTCAGAACCAGCAGGAACAGGAAGATCCCAGTCAAATTGCTGAATCATCTTGCCTGGTACAATTCACTACTTTGAGATAATCAAACTGTTGTCAGGAAGCACAGAGACTTTTTCATTTATTTATTTATTTAAGCATTGTGAATGTAGTCATTATTAACACAGACTAAAGGAAACATGCCCATTGGCCACCACCTTTTTGAAACACTTCTGTCCAGCTGTGAACAGCACTGAAATACAGCACGTGACACCTCTCAGCATGGACCCTGCAGTGTTTCATATTCTGCCTGTACCTCCATCCCTCACAGCAGATCCAGCCTACTGGGGTCTCCTGAGCTACCTGACTGGGTCTATCCATCTCTGCATGTCCAGAAAAAATCCTGTTGTGTGAGTACATACTGACCAGGCACTGCAGTATATGTGGATTAACAGCACCTCCTGTTAAAACTGGGCCATTTGCTGCACTGTTCATCACTCCATCCTTGGCTCTGCAGAGCCTTTGATTTAAAATATGGGCAGTCTTACAGGGAGTCTTGTTCTTATCTTGGTTTTCACTTTCAAAGCATTTTTGTCTAACCTTTGAAACACTGATTTCATGAGTGGCCTATGAGTTTCATTTGCTCTAACACTGTTTTGTAAGTGTCTGTATTCCAGTAACTCCTTCAGGCAGGATTGGGTAGGAAGCTTTTGAAAAGAAGGCAATCACATCCCAGAGCTCTTCAGGGGTTCGTGCACAAGAATGAGAGGAATAGCTCCTATAATGGCTGATGACCTCACTGCTACTTAAAACTGAAAAAGTACACAGCTGGCTAAGTGCCAGTATTAAATGGAAAGAAGCCCTAAAATAAAAATGGCTGGAACACTGGACGCCAAGTAAGGACAAACACGGAGCGGCCAAAGCAGGATGCAACGCGACAGGGAAAGCAGGGATGAGGCAGGTGGAATGTGGTTGGTCCTGAAAATACCTTGATTTTTTTTAGTGATTATGATCTCCATTATCATCTGAAACACTTCTGGCATATGATATTTTAGACAGGTGATCTGGAAAGTGCTTGTCTCTAACAGTGACAAATCCCAAGGTTTTTAATCCAAACCCCTACACGGTGGCAGGTAAGACACAGATGTCAGAAGGACACCAGCCCAACAGAAACAGAAAAAAGGGAAGGTTCAAATTCATACAAAATCTGTCCCACCAGGAACAAGGTAAATTCTACAAAACGAGCTACTTTTTGCTTACTGGGGACATATAATTTAGTTGTTCAAAAAACGTTACGTGCAATCTAAGTTTGCTAACATAAAATCTGGGAGAATTATTACAATATTCAAGTGCATGTGCTCATGGATTCCAATTTCAGTGCAATTTGATCACAGAAATTCTTACAGAACATCTCATCAGGGCACAAAAATTCCCCCTGAAATACCCAGAAAAAAAAATTTGTGAAATTTGTCAAGTATTGTTAGATTTCAAGAGTTGTTGGGTATTTATAGTTCCAGGTAGTGTATGAATTTACTATGACTATGTATGTAAACTGCATTTTTAGAACACAGAGTAACTAAATATTGGAATGAGCAAATCTGAGCAAAATCTGTCCCTTGGAGACCCAGGCTGGAGCACAGGGAGGCAGGTGTAACACAGCACACAACAAAGCAAGGTGCTGACAACGTTGGCTCTAATCCATCAAAGCACTTAAGCACATGTTTAATTTTAAGCACATGAGTAATTCTATCAACTTTAATAGGGCTACTCATGGTTTAAGTACTGTGATGGATGGGGGCCAGAATGTGCAGAACCTTTAAGAATGCCGCATGGCCTATGTTTCATGAAGAAAATACGGCATTCTCCCACTGAACAATTAAGTTATAAATGCTCTGAAAGCAAAATTTACCATAAATCGAACCCAGCTCTGCTCATGTAAACACAGAGGTGCAAAGTTATTCCACAGTCTGTGAAGATAAAACACGATGAGGCTTCTCGTGTGCAAGATGTCCATGAATTTTTATACTTTGCTTCAAAACAGGGGGATCAGTTAAGCAGCCTTATGGAGAAAAGACCAAGAATTTAGCTACTAGTGACACTGCTTAAATAAGATGCTACTAGAAGCAGTTTGAAAACATGAGTACTACAGCCTTTCTTGCCTGTACAGACACCAGTATAATACAGGTTCAACTGTAACTGGCTTAACAGTGCAGTAACTCCTCTATAACATCAATTATTTTGAAGACTCAAAGCTCTACACATGCCTCTTAAATTAGTATGTTTTTAAGTAAAAAAATGATTTATTTGAAGTATTTTATACAATACTTCAATAAGTCAATACTGAGGATGTGAAAAAGAAAAAAAAACCCCACATCCACTCCAGGACAGCCTCTGTAAATCAGAGGTGACTAACTTGATCTCTAAACCACTCACAAGAGCATTCTTGGTCTTGTTTTATCTGAATATGGCTTCAAAGAATTGTTACCAAGTTTTAGAAAACGGTTTTCTAAGAAAGGAAAGAATTGAACCCTTTGAAAAATACTTAACAGACGTTGGTCAGGAGATCAAATGAGATTCACTAAACAGTAACACACAAAGAATCATCTGGTTTTATCCCTGCACTCATAAGTCAGAAAAAAGCCTTAGAAAAATTTTGGTTATCTAGCCATACTATCCCAAATGTACAGTGAATTTGAACAGCTTCTAATATGCTATCAAGTAATATCTGCTCTAAAACAAACAGTGGAGAAGAAATCAAAGCCAATTAAATGATCCCTGTACCAGGGACAACCCCCCCATATCAAAGGTAATGTTACAATGTCTGTCTGCTACCACTTGCAGGCCTGTCTTGACTCTAATGTTGCCTCAGACCACTAACTAAAATGTATTTCTTCCCTCATTGCTATCACTCAAAATTTGGTACAGTATGCTTTTGCTCTGACTGTTCCCCACAGAATCTGACATTAACATAGTTATTTCACTCCTTGATTTGTCAACAAATACGATTGAGAACAAATGTGTGTTTACATTTGGGGTTTGCCATTATTTTGTTTTCCTTTCTTCTTGTTCTTTTTAATTTGATTTTTTTTTCACTTGTTGGTGAACACTCAGCAAAGAGAACACAAAAACAAATAGCTTCTGTGTGGATTGTGTTTTCTAAGATATCTTCACCAAGGGAATTATATACTACTACTTATTAGATGGAATTTATAGAAAATGAAGTACACTAGTAGGGAACTTAAAATTCCCTCAAATACAATTTAAAAAGAAAATGTTTTGAAACTATGTCACTGCAGTCTCTACTTTTCACCAGAATTCTCAGCTTATTAAAACAGTGTGTCTACCAACACATTTTGTAGTGCTACTGCTAACAGTTTTAATAATAATTTTGACAATTTCTAACTTGAAAAGCTTTTTAAGTTATCACAATAGAGCATTTTACAATTATTTTCATATGACAAATGAGTTTATCTTTGACTTCTAATACTTGCACTTCACTTGTGCACATCTATCACAGCAGAACTGTGTGAGAGCACAAGCTTATTATCCTTGTTGATAAGGGAATGGAGGCAAAGGGACTATGTCTCCAAAAGGCCATTCAGAATAACTATGACAGAAGTAAGCTTTTCTCCAAAAAACACTCAGGAGGTCAAAGCATCGTATCAGGCAAGAACAAACCAAAACAAAAAAAAACCCCACCACAGACTCTGCTTCCAAAAAAACTACATGGCAGTGAGTGAATCCTCAGCACAACACACAACTCTCAACTCATCTTTATTTCACACCCAATGCTTTTACCACATTGCCCCATCTTTAAAATAAGGAATGGATTTTATCTTGTGAACTTCAGCATGTCCTCACTGCTTCCATCAACATACTGGTTAATCAGGGCTGTTATTCCAGATTCAAAGACACAGTTGCTTCTGTTCCAAATTGGAATTGAAAGCAGTTTCTTCTTTATTCAGGATGGGTTTGAAATACTTTTCCGAAGTTCCAATTGCTGTTAAATGATCTTCCCTTACATCTGCCACGAGTGTCAGTGAGCTGGTAATCCTCAACAGAGCAAGTCTACCAACATCCACCACAAATAAACCCCTCGGCTTCCGTCACCCCTGATTACAGCTCACATGAAGCTTCAGAGATCAATACCCAGCCTCATGTTTATAAGGGTTGGTAATGCCACAGGCACACAACTTCTTACTCATTTCTATGTAGTAAGAAGCAATTATATCATGACACGAGACAGTGAGAATTAACAGAAGCAAAATTCGATATGAGTTAATTCCATTAAGAGAACATTTTTATAAAAAAATCAAAACTCCTCCATACAGAGTCTCAAGTAACCTGACTGCATTGCTAATTACGTTGCATGTCACTGGTGTTACTACTACATTTTTACCGAGACAAGACTGTGCCAAATCTCCAGGCTGCACAAGACAAGGACTGCACTGCCCATGGTAGCTGGGAAATGCTCACACCAGACACCACAAAGCAACACTGCTGTGAGCACTGAACAAGACCCACCACAGGGAATCCGGCAGGGAAAGTCTTGCACAAGTCTCAGCATTGTTCTAAAAAAAGGTTTCAGCACTAAAAAGCTTGTTGGTCTAAACCAACATCTGTTTTTTTCTTCCAGGAGGTCCCCTCCCTTCCCTGGGTGAAGCCCTGAGCAGACAGGGACGGCAGCACCAAAGCTGCCCCAACGCCTCCCGTAACCTCTGTCTGAGGGAACACAAAACTTTACCCTCTAGATTAACATGTTCCAGCCCTAAAGCCCTGAGGTACAGTAATGTTGGCTCAGTTACAGCCAAGGTCATTTGTATCAAGTTAAGGCTGCCCTCAACATAAAAGAAAAAGGTATAGTTTATATCTGTTAAGGGAGGAACAACCCATGTGTTCACATCTCCTGCACAGCTCACAGGAAAATTCTGTGATTATTAGTCTTAAACAAAGAAGACAAGGAAGCACAGACTCTCCTGCTACAAGAGGATGCAGGTTTTAAAATCTGATTTCTGATATTTTCCAATCTCCTATTGTTACAAACAACACATCTCTTGAAACTGTAAAATTACAGGAGGAAAAGTTTCCATTTCACCTTACTTGTGCAATTGCCAGTGGTTTTGGCCAGATTCACGTTCTGAAAACATTTTCTCTGTTTTAGTCCTCCAAAGTAACAGGAGTCAAAAATCACTTAAGATCATAATTTATTTAAGAAAGGCAGTCTCTCAGTACAGCCAAATTAAACTCATCAAAACTAAATTAAAATTTAGCTGTTAGCATACTTTCCTCATATGCTCAGTAAAGTTCTAATGTATTTACACACAGATGCCTTGACACACTTATACAAGCAAAGTTACTCTCCTAACAGCCCAAGAACTAACACAGAAATTGTTTATAACCAACTTTCCATGCAAAAGACATGAACCATGCTGAATTTCAAAGCCAACACTGGAAAGAGTAAGCACAAGGCAAAAATGCAAATAAAAAAACATTGTGCATAAATAAATTCTTCAAAAGCAACTTGACACCAAAAGCAATGGGTCTCAAAGGGTACACCACACTGGTAACAAGCCCAAATTCAGATCTTTTCATGCTAGTTACCTCTGGTGGCCCAGAGTTCAATGTGTATCAGCAATAGCTGCCTTTAAAGTATCAGCACTGACTTCTATAATTATATTTAATATGATATGAGATATTTTAATTTCTTTTCCAGTTATTAAAAGTTTTGCACTTCCAGAAGTGAAAATGATATAAGAAAAGTATTTGTAAGTAAACATCAAATATTACCAGGCAACAACAACAAAAATACCCTCACTTCCTTCCAAGCACAGACAGTCATCATCACATTAAACCCATTAGCAAAATACTTCAACCACTGTCAGGGAATATTGTTTCAGGCAACAGGTTTCACCTACCTGATCTTCTTGCTGGCCTGATTTTAGATGTCACTAAAAGACATCAAAAATACCTATTTTATTTCTAGCTATCTAAGGCTCTATTTACAGAAAAGTTGGAGCAATTTATTGAAAGAAGCTCAAGTTTCTGCACTGCTACTTCTGAAATAATTTTGCTCTGGATTAAGCAGAGAAAAAAAAAAATCTTTCTTCAATACAGAGATGACGTAGAAATGAATCTGAAAACATGATACACGTTTCCCTTACCTAGATATTGTATTTCCCATTATGCCTGTTCACTTAACCTGCGTAGTAAACGAACGATATATTCACAATTCAATTTTACAGTTCCTTAACTGTGTCTCAACCAGCTATTTTTAGTCACTAAAGCTTAAACGAATACAGCACACAACTCTGGTTTTTGGGCATACAGTCAGCACTGACTCCTGAACTCCTCCAAAGTCAGCCCTGAACAGATGGGGAGATGCAGAAACCTCTTCTCAGCTTCTTGTCTCATGTGCCTCACAAAACCTGCCTCTGTGCCAGCCAGCTGAATCCTACACCAGTGTACTTTCTAAGCAATTTTTTTGGAAGTTGGCAGAGTAGTTTTTCCACCCGAGTTTCCTTTTATGCAAATTACTTCCCAACGCACACCAAGAAGTTGAGTCTTCACTTCTTGTGGAGTTTAGATTCAAGCTGAGGACAAGCAGATCCAGAGCATCTATGACCCAATTCACTGCCCAGTTCCCACTCGTGCAAAGCAAACCCTGAATGTAAGAGGTACAAAAGACTTGAACAACTGTTCAGATTGTTCAGAAAGCAAACACTACCAAAATGAAAGTCTTTCCCTTGATTAGTACTAAACCCCCAAATATTTCAAGTAAAACACACAAAAAATTGCTTGTTTGTTTTTAAATCTGCTTAGGAAATGCTATTTCTGTAAGCAAAAGCACAACCCCAAGGTCACAACCTACCATGACCCTGGACTTCCAGGGACCCCTACCTTTAGTACCAGGAGAGCTCATTTAACCAGGTAGGTACCATTTAGAACCAGGACATTGATGTTTTGGACAAACACTCTGGACCCAAATTAGGACCTTCCCCAGTGCAACACAAGTTAACTGGAAAAATTCAAAAAAGCTCTTCTTCAGAAGTCTGGAAGTCACAATATGAGGAAACTTTCACTTTACTGTATTTAACATCTCTATATATTTGAACTCAACCAGTAAGAAGAATGACCTTTTACTGAGTTCAAAATTGGAAATTAATTATACCTGAATAAGCACATTTATTATCATTTCCCCTGATAAAAGGGAAGTTATACTGTTGTAATTTAAGTCAAACTATGACAATGGCACAATTATCATGTCCTGGCCCTGACCTGACATTTCTAAATGATAACAGAAAAGTAAAAGATAGAGTTCATACTGACAGTATATAATAAATGAGAATGTTAGGCCAAAAGTTACGTGAAAAATAATTTGCTGATACTTGACTCATCAGTTAGAATATACAGCACCTCGTCATAATTATCCAATTACCTTCACAACATATGGTCCTTTAACTATTAACAATTTTGTTTGAATGAGAAACTTAGACACAGCTGAAGAAAATAATCTCCAGAGAGTGTGTGTTGCTGTAACACTGCAAATTACTTAAACAGTATTGCTTGGGCACAATTATTGATCCAACCAGCTGCTACTTTGGCTGCAACAAAACCACAGCAAAAGCTTTGACAAAGTGGAGATACCTTGGCTCTACCTGAATCTGACTGACCTCTCAGTGGTGCCCCAGCTAGTGCAGAGTTTATTAAAACAGGCAGCACAACTGAATTGCTGGATTTGAATTCTGTCTGAAAAACAAGGAAAACTAGAAACTTCAAAAGCAAACGAGGACTCTTTAGATTATGCAAGTATTAGGCTTTTTAAAGAAAAACATATTGAACGTGACTGAACTTCAAAACTCGTTACGAGTCCCGCTTCCTGGAGTTCCTGAAGTGCCAGTGGCAGAACCTGAAGAGGAACCACTGTAAATCTCTCTCACACTTTTCCCCTAGTCCTCCTCAAGTGCCATTTATGACACATAACACTGGACTGCACAAACCACTGGTCTAACCTAGTGTTGCACAGATTCTTAGAAATTCTCTTCCTAGAAATTTCAGCAGACCAGATGTCACCGTGTTACAGAAAATGTGTGCCTAGTACCACAGATTTCATTATAAGAATTTGGTAAATCATCAGTGTCCACAAAGTTCTAAAATATATTATTTATGAGATACATAAAACAAACTACATGAAACATTTCTTCATTTAAATAAGAGAAGCTGCTTCTCAGCCATGGGGTGAAACAAGAGAGAAAGAGAGAGAAGAAGAACGCCAAACTAAAGCATGTCTGCTCTCCCTCCACCTTCAAAAATAATAACAATAATATTAATTCTTAAAAAAATTTAGAGCAACCTGCCTTAATAAAGAGCCAAAACACTTTTCTCTGGCTTGTGCTTTCGCATACCTGACCATTCAGAGCAGTCCAACAGCAATTTACTGAACATTGCCAACCTTGACATGAGTACTGCTAGAACACAGCTGTGCACAGCTCCTGTACTCAGCACAGCTCTCTGCTACAGCCCCTGTACTCAGCACAGCTCTCTACTACAGCCCCTGTACT